>NC_053038.3:348819808-349126370 GCF_002575655.3 Aegilops tauschii subsp. strangulata | reverse complement strand
AAAGTCTCATCGTAGTCAACTCCTTCAACTTGTCAAAAACCTTTTGCAACAAGTCGAGCTTCGTAGACAGTAACATTACCGTCAGCGTCGGTCTTCTTCTTGAAGATCCATTTATTTTCTATGGCTTGCCAATCATCGGGCAAATCCACCAAAGCCACACTTTGTTCTCATACATGGATCCCATCTCAGATTTCATGGCCTCAAGCCATTTCGTGGAATCTGGGCTCATCATCGCTTCCTCATAGTTTGCAGGTTCACCATGGTCTAGTAACATGACTTCCAGAACAGGATTACCGTACCACTCTGGTGCGGACCGTACTCTAGAAGACCTACGAGGTTTTGTAGTAACTAGATCTGAAGTTTCATGATCATCATCATTAGCTTCCTCACTAATTGGTGTAGGAATCACTGGAACTGATTTTTGTGATAAACTACTTTCCAATTCGGGAGAAGGTACAATTACCTCATCAAGTTCTACTTTCCTCCCACTCACTTCTTTCGAGAGAAACTCCTTCTCTAGAAAGGATGCATTCTTAGCAACGAATATTTTGCCTTCGGATTTGTGATAGAAGGTGTACCCAACAGTTTCCTTTGGGTATCCTATGAAGACGCACTTCTCCGATTTGGGTTCGACCTTATCAGGTTGAAGCTTTTTCACATAAGCATTGCAGCCCCAAACTTTAAGAAACGACAACTTTGGTTTCTTGCCGAACCACAGTTCATAAGGCGTCGTCTCAACGGATTTTGATTAAAGTGAATGCAGCTGTCTCTAAAGCATAACCCCAAAACGATAGCGGTAAATCAGTAAGAGACATCATAGATCACACCATATCCAATAAAGTACGGTTACAACGTTCGGACACACCATTTCACTGTGGTGTTCCAGGTGGCGTAAGTTGTGAAACTATTCCACATTCTTTCAAATGAAGACCAAACTCGTAACTCAAATATTCACCTCCACGATCAGATCGTAGAAACTTTATTTTCTTGTTACGATGATTTTCCACTTCACTCTGAAATTCTTTGAACTTTTCAAATGTTTCAGACTTATGCTTCATTAAGCAGATATAACCATATCTGCTCAAATCATCTGTGAAGGTAAGAAAATAAAGATAGCCGCCACGAGCCTCAACACTCATTGGACCACATACATCGGTATGTATTATTTCCAATAAGTCAGTAGCTCGTTCCATTGTTCCGGAGAACGGAGTTTTAGTCATCTTGCCCATGAGGCACGGTTCGCAAGTACCATGTGATTCATAATCAAGTGATTCCAAAAGTCCATCAGAATGGAGTTTCTTCATGCACTTTATACTGATATGACCTAAATGGCAGTGCCACAAATAAGTTGCACTATCGTTATCAATTTTATATCTTTTGGCTTCAATATTATGAACATGTGTATCATCACGATCGAGATTTAACAAAAATAGACCACTCAGCAAGGGTGCATGACCATAAAAGATATTACTCATATAAATAGAACAACCATTATTCTCTGATTTAAATGAATAACCCTCTCGCATCAAAGAAGATCCAGATATAATGTTTATGCTCAACGCAGGCACCAAATAACAATTATTTAGGTCTAAAACTAATCCCGAAGGTAGATGTAGAGGTAGCATGCCAACGGTGATCACATCGACCTTGGAACCATTTCCCACACGCATCGTCACCTCGTCCTTAGCCAATCTTCGTTTAATCCATAGCCCCTGTTTCGAGTTGCAAATATGAGCAACAGAACGAGTATGAAATACCCAGGCGCTACTACGAGCATTAGTAAGGTACACATCAATAACATGTATATCAAATATACCTTTCACTTTGCCATCCTTCTTATCCGCCAAATACTTGGGGCAGTTCCGCTTCCAGTGACCAGTCCCTTTGCAGTAGAAGCACTCAGTTTCAGGTTTAGGTCCAGACTTGGGTTTGTTCCCCTAAGCAGCAACTTTCTTGCCGTTCTTCTTGAAGTTCCCCTTCTTTCCTTTGCCCTTTTTCTTGAAACTAGTGGTCTTGTTGGCCATCAACACTTGATGCTCCTTTTTGATTTCTACCTCCGCAGTCTTTAGCATTGCGAAGATCTCGGGAATTGTCTTGTTCATCCCTTGCATATTATAGTTCATCACAAAGCCTTTATAGCTTGGTGGCAGTTATTGAAGAACTCTGTCAATGACACTATCATCAGGAAGATTAACTCCCAGCTGAGTCAAGTGGTTATGGTACCCAGACATTCTGAGTATGTGTTCACTGACAGAACTATTCTCCTCCATTTTACAGCTATAGAACTTGTTGGAGACTTCATATCTCCCAACTCGGGCATTTGCTTGAAATATTAACTTCAACACTTGGAACATCTCATATTCTCCATGACGTTTAAAACGTCTTTGAAGTCCTGATTCTAAGCCGTAAAGCATGGCACACTGAACTATCGAGTAGTCATCAACACGCGTCTGCCAGGCATTCACAATGTCTGCAGCTGTTGGCGCGGGTGGTACACCTAATGGTGCTTCCAGGACGTAATTCTTCTGTGCAGCAATGAGGATAATCCTCAAGTTACGGACCCAGTCCGTGTAGTTGCTGCCATCATCTTTCAACTTAGCTTTCTCTAGGAATGCATTAAAATTCAAAGGAATGGTAGCACGGGCCATTGTTCTACAATAACATAGACATGAAAAATAACTATCAGGACTAAGTTCATGATAAATTAAAGTTCAATTAATCATATTACTTAAGAAATCCCACTTAGATAGACATCCCTCTAGTGATGTAAATGATCACGTGATCCAAATCAATTAAACCATGTCCGATCATCACGTGAGATGGAGTAGTTTTCAATGGTGAGCATCACTATGTTGATCATATCTACTATATGATTCACGTTCGACCTTTCGGTCTCCGTGTTCCGAGGCCATACCTGCATATGCTAGGCTCGTCAAGTTTAACCCGAGTATTCTGTGTGTGCAAAAGTGGCTTGCACCCGTTGTATGTGAACGTAGAGCTTATCACACCCCGATCATCACGTGGTGTCTCGGCACGACGAACTGTAGCAATGGTGCATACTCAGGGAGAACACTTATACCTTGAAATTTAGTAAGGGATCATCTTATAATGCTACCGCCGTACTAAGCAAAATAAGATGCATAAAAGATAAACATCACATGCAATCAAAATACGTGACATGATATGCCATCATCATCTTGTGCTCATGATCTCCATCACCGAAGCATCGTCATGATCTCCATCGTCACCGGCGCGACACGTTGATCTCCATCGTAGCATCGTTGTCGTCTCGCCAACTATTGCTTCTACGACTATCGCTATCGCTTAATGATAAAGTAAAACAATTACATGGCGATTGCATTGCATACAATAAAGCGACAACCATATGGCTCCTGCCAGTTGCCGATAACTCTGTTACAAAACATGATCATCTCATACAACAAATTATATCACATCATGTCTTGACCATATCACATCACAGCAAGCCCTGCAAAAACAAGTTAGACGTCCTCTACTTTGTTGTTGCAAGTTTTACGTGGCTGCTATGGGCTTCTAGCAAGAACCGTTCTAACCTACGCATTAAAACCACAACGATTTTTCGTCAAGTGTGCTGTTTAACCTTCAACAAGGACCGGGCATAGTCAAACTTGATTCAACTAAAGTTGGAGAAACAGACACCCGCTAGCCACCTGTGTGCGAAGCACGTCGGTAGAACCGGTCTCATGAACGCGGTCATGTAATGTTGGTCCGGGCCGCTTCATCCAACAATACCGCCGAATCAAAGTAAGACGTTGCTGGTAAGCAGTATGACCATTATCGCCCACAACTTTTTGTGTTCTACTCATGCATATAACATCTACGCATAGACCTGGCTCGGATGCCACTGTTGGGGAACGCAGTAATTTAAAAAAATGCCTACGATCACGCAAGATCTATCTAGGAGATGCATAGCAACGAGAGGGGAGAGTGTGTCCACGTACTCTCATAGACCGAAAGCAGAAGCGTTTAGTAACGCGGTTGATGTAGTCGAACTTCTTCGCGATCCAACCGATCCAAGTAGCGAACGTACGGCACCTCCGCGTTCAGCACATGTTCAGCTCGACGACGTCCCTCGTGCTCTTGATCCAGTTGAGGACGAGGGTGAGTTCCGTCAGCACGACGGCATGGCGACGGTGATGATGATGTTACCGGCGTAGGGCCTCGCCTAAGCACTACGGGATATGATCGAGGTGTGCAATTGTGGAGGGGGCACCGCACACGGTTAAGAGAAACTTGTTCGTCCTAGGGTGCCCCCCTGCCCCCGTATATAAATGAGGAGGGGGAGGCCGGCCGGCCCTAGCTAGGCGCGCCAGGAGAAGGGGAATCCTACTAGGACTCCAAGTCCTAGTAGGTTTCCACCTAAAGGAGAAGGGGGAAGGAAGGGAGAGGGGGGCCGCGCCCCCAACCCCTTGTCTAATTCGGACTGGGCTTGGGGGGGCACCTCCTTGCCGCTGCCTCTCCTTCCCACTAAGTCCCATCAACTCCCCGAGGGGTTCCGGTGACCCCTCTGGCACTCCGTTTTTACCCGAAACTATCCGGAACACTTCCGGTGTCCGAATAACATGGTCCAATATATCAATCTTTATGTCTCGATCATTTCGAGACTCCTCGTTACATCTGTGATATTATCCGGGACTCCGAACAAACTTCGGTCATCAAAACATATAACTCATAATACAAATCGTCATCGAACATTAAGCGTGCGGACCCTACGGGTTCGAGAACTTTGTAGACATGACCGAGACACATCTCTGGTCAATAACCAATAGTGGAACCTGGATGCTCATATTGGCTCCTACGTATTATATGAATATCTTTATCGGTCAAACCGCATAACAACATACGTTGTTCCCTTTGTCATCGGTATGTTACTTGCCCGAGATTCGATCGTCGGTATCATCACACCTAGTTCAATCTCGTTACTGGCAAGTCTCTTTACTCATTCCGTAATACTTCATCCCGCAACTAACTCATTAGTCACATTGCTTGCAAGGCTTATAATGATGAGCATTACCGAGAGGGCCCAGAGATACCTCTCCGAAACATGGAGTGACAAATCCTAATCTCGATCTATGCCAACCCAACAAATGCCTTCGGAGACACCTGTAGAGCATCTTTATAATCACCCTTTTACGTTGTGACGTTTGATAGCACACAAAGTGTTCCTCCTGTATTCCGGAGTTGCATAATCTCATAGTCTGAGGAACATGTATAAGTCATGAAGAAAGCAGTAGCAATGAAACTGTAACGATCATAATGCTAAGCTAACAAATGGGTCTTCTCCATCACATCATTCTCCTAATGATGTGATCCCGTTCATCAAATGACAACACATGTCTATGGTTAGGAATCATAACCATCTTTGATAAACGAGCTAGTCAAGTAGAGGCATACTAGGGACACTTTGTTTTGTCTATGTATTCACACATGTACTAAGTTTCCGGTTAATACAATTCTAGCATGAATAATAAACATTTATCATGAAATAAGGAAATAAATAATAACTTTGTTATTGCCTCTAGGGCATATTTCCTTCAGTTCTGATGGCTCTCCTCTATGAGGAAGAAGGGGTGGAGGGGAATATATAGCCTCCACTCAGAATCCAACCATTACACACTTTTGACTCATCTCGGTGGCCCTGATCTGTTCAAAAATATGAACATTAGAAATATCGGTGGGACCGACTGGAACAATCCGATGGGACCAATGTGCTAGGGCTTAGGGAAAACTTCATCTTGGTGGCGCCGATTGCATCAACTCGGTGAGACCGAAGTGAAACAATAAGCAACAGAGAATCTGACAAGCCAACTCGGTGAGACCGATTGCAACAACTCGGTGAGACCGATTGCAACAACTCGGTGGGACCGAAGTGAATGCAACAGATTATAGAGCGCTGGCAAGGCCATCTCGGTGGTACTGAGATCCATATCGATGTGACCGAATCGTTAGGGTTTCTGGCAGTGGCTATGTCAAATGAACTCGGTAGCTCGGTGAGGCCGAATTGGAGTTTAGGGTTTTGACATATTTGGATGGAGAAAGTGGCTGAGGGTTTTGGAGCAATATCACTAAGCACTTTGAGCAAGTAGACCATTAAGCAACACCTCGTCCCCTTTTAATAGTATTAGTTTTCCTATGGACTCAATGTGATCTTGGATCACTTAAATAGAAATGAAGAGTCTTGAGAGTTTGGCAATCTTTGTCCTTAGCATTTTGAGGGGTCCACATCTCTATCTCATGCCATGCCAATCATTGAACATCCTGAAATATTTATCTTGAATGGATATTAGTTCAATGAGCTATATGTTGTTATGAATTATCAAACCACCTAGGGATTAGTTGCACTTTCAGAGGGCAAGCCACCAGCCCCCTCAACACCTATATAAAGGTGAGGAGGCGTTGGGGGAAGACACTCCTTCACCCTTGCCCTCTATCGCTCCAAACTCCTCCCAGCTTTTCTCTGGTACGTGCTTGGCGAAGCCCTGCCAGAATTCCACTGCCACCACCACACCATCATGTTGGTTCAGATCTCATCTACCTCCTCTCCCTTACTTGCTGGATCAAGAAGGAGAGGACGCCACCAAGCCATACGTGTGCTAAACTCGGAGGTGCCGTCCATTCGGCACTAGATCGAATTGGATCGTGATTGGATCATGAAGAGTACGACTACATCAACCGCGTTACGACGCTAACGCTTTCATTCTATAAGGGTATGTAGACACACTCCCCTCTCGTTACTTTACATCTCCTAGATTAGATCTTGGGTGTTCATAGGATTTTTTATTATGTTCATGCTTCGTTCCCCATCATGTCCAAGACATAATCCGACTCTTCCTCGGGATGGCTAACATCCACTAGTTGTAACCTAGATGGATCAATCTCATTAGCCAATTGACTGCCTGGACAGGTTCATACCCCTTGTCACCTTCTACCATATTCTCCTCCTTCGCCACAGGGATCACTAAGGCATAGGGGTGAATCATCCGTTTTCTGCAATGCCTTAACCAGGCCAACCACTTCTGGATCCTATCTACTAGGGTCAGCTCCCACAAGATTTTGTCCACAATGTATGAATATTGACTGAACTCTCATTAGGATCCATCCCAAAACTTCTAGTCAACTAGTATTTCAACTACCTAATGTCAACTAGCAACATTTATACTCACTCAGTGAAATTATTGCCTAAACTCCTTGAACTCATTATATCGGATATTACCAAGGCCATAGAAACAAGAAAAATTCACTAATTATACAGTTCACCTACGAGACAATTCCATATTGCCGTCAATCTCATTGGACCAATACTCCTTTCTTACACCGGTAGGTTCTCATGCACAAGAATCTAACAAAACACTATGATATACTACCACCACTGTGCTGATCCATATATCTATGCTAAACTAAGTTTAATAACTAGCAATGCATACTAAACCTATCCAATGTCATACGTCTACACAAACTAAACCCTAAAACAAAAAAGTAGATCAAACAATAATTAGAGAATGATTTGGAAGAGGTGGTTATACCTTTGATGCATATGTAGCCAGTTTCAAGTTTCTCTCGTCACTGCACCACGCCTTGCCAGAGATCTTCCACCATCGCAACCACCGCCACCTTCCCCTCGGCTTGCAGCAAAGAGGGACAGCCTAAGCTTCTCCCCAACCTAGGCCCTCCTCCACACCCCAGTTCCTACCCATCATGGCTCCTTCCCCACAAAAGCTCCTCCCCACCAACAGATCCTCTCCAACCGACCTCCTCACCCATTGGATCTAGTGGTTGGATGTGAGAATGGCGTGAAAACTTAGTGGATCTAGCGAAAAGGGCAAAGGAAAGAGAGAGAAAGAAAAATGAATAGAGGTGTCGGGTGGAAGAACACGGTCACGATCCTTATTGCCGACTCTTCGGTCGTGTGATTGACGAAGACTACTCTTCGGTCAAGGCTAGGCCGAAGATCATCTCTAAGGGCTACGCACAAGCGAAAACTACTCTTCAGCCCATAAGTGCTAGTTTTTGGCCCAGCATAGAACGAAAAGTTCTCTTTGACTAATGCGTGGACAAAGAGTCCCTCTTCATCCCATGCACGAACAAAGAGTACCTCTTTGGTCAACGCAAGAACAACGGGTCATAGAACTGCAATTCCCAAATTAGGTTATATATTTTGGAATTTGTTAAAAAAAATTGTAAAAAATCATCGGTGCGCCTAGCGTGGTCGGAGTTTGTGTGCCTCTAGTAGATCTCATGGGATTCAGTTGATGTTGGTCTTTGGTGGATTTTCTTGGATCTAGTCTTCATTCATATGCTTGGATCTTTCTGATCTACACTTCTCTTCATCAGGGACGATTGTTGTTCTAGTGCACTGGTTCCGTGGGGCCTTAGCACGACGAGTTCTTGCCGGTCTACTACAACAAATTTTGCCCAGCTCCGACGAGGGACAGGCGATGACAATGGCGCGCCTTCGGCTCGCTCTAGTGCTTGTAGTCGTTGATATGTGTTCTACGAACCTGGATGTAATTTTTGTTACTTCTCGTGTTCTTTGTACTGTCATGGTAGATGATGAATAGATTGAAAGTTTTTCTCAGAAAAAAATCATGCCACCAAATCAAGTCATGCATGTCAGTCCCCAGTTTTTTTTGGCCTTAATTTTTGTGTGGTTATAAATGGTATATGCGCTGGAGGCTTGGAGCAGAACTATATAATTTGTGCTTCACATTTTTATTAACAGATGGTCCGTGTTAAGTACAATTCAAAACTTGTTCTCTTTTTATCACATACTTCATAGGTTTGCTTGTTTTAAAATGTGAATAAAGAACGATCGTACTTTTTCATTAGTTCTAGTTGTTTTAAGTGTTCTTTACAGATTTCTTTTAACACAGTTTCCATGGCAGCGCGTGGGGCATCATTTAGTTTTAACATGTGTTAGCGTGGCAACATGCGGGATATTCATTAGCGATAAATGGTAGCCTGCTAATTTAAATCGAACAATATGCCCATTTTTTAACTATTTATTTTCTATTAAAATAGTCAAAAATGAGTGATATTGCGGTTTCTTGTTAGCCCCGCCAACTAATATTCAACCCTCACGTGTTTTCCAACAGACAGGGAGCAGCGATGGACATTTTAGGCCTGCTTGGACGTTCTGTATACGGAGCCAAGGGATGTTTGGATTCATGCGGCACGATTTAGTCAAGCGCCACGCTAATTCCACACTAATAGGGAGGCTACTAGGAGTGTAGGGCACTGCAGTATTATTAAAAAACGACAGCACAGGCAGCATGCAGAGACCGGGTTGGAGTGCTGATACTAGTTCGAAAATCGCCGATGACGACGATGACCGCGCACCGATCAGAGCAGAGACGGGCCGTCGCCGGCCGTATCAGACATGCGTGGTTGGCGAGGGAGACTTGGAATAAAACCGTTAATAACCCCAAGTCCACGTAGAGGCTTTGGAGTTGGACTGATAGAGTTAGGCAGCCTGCTTTTGGTCTCTTTTGGGCTGATATGATGTGATGGCGAGGGCGAGCCCGGTCCATTCATGCATGGCTGCGCTGCAGCAGCATGGCACCATCGTTCATTTGCGCGCGCGTGCTGTGTGGTTTTACACCTGTCAGGTGAGAGGTGCTACACCGCGAACGTTCCACCGAAAACATGTGTTGATGAAAAACACAGCACAGGCTACCGACCTAGCTGCAGTTGTTATTTTCCAAGTGAGATCTTTGTCACTATAAATGGCAAATAAACGGTGCCCGTAAGTCCCGTTTAGTTAACTTTAACTAGCATCATACTTTATTAAAAAAACTTTTTTGAACTGTTAAATCATAAGTGGGTTCATACGGAATTAAACGGACCGGTTTACATCCCTATTTTTTGAACTGTCTTCGATGTGTTTGATCACATGAGTGCTGTTTAGCCCGAACAGGGATTATATGCTAATTTGAGGACTCGCGATATTTTGCATCCGGTGATCAGGTTAGGTAGTACTCAAGCTCGCAAGTCGCAACTGGACCGTACGAGTTCGATAGTTCTAGCCAACAGTACCACTAGTAGAAACTAGAGAGTGCCAATGCAGTGCGGTTGTAACATTGTCAGCTTATACCTAAATTCAGTTCGTTTGGCAATAGCTAAAGCTCGTGAACGGCCGCTAATTAACTCAACCGATACGTCACACGTGTACGGTCGTCAACGTTTCGTGTACCAGAACAGAATTATGTTCATCGCGGATTAAAAAAAACAATATGGGCACGAGATTTGAATTCAAAAAAATATACATATTTTTTTCTCGAATGCGCACGAGTGTGCGTATCATATATTAAAGAAGAAAGGGGGGAGAGCCCTCCACGGTTACATTATATAATCACCGGCGTTTCGTCGCCATCCGCCTAAGCACTAAACCGACTACTCGCCATGTGCCCACTCCGGTGCCACTATGAAGGCCGCTGCAAGGTCCCCTCTCAATATGCCCGCCTGCATCCAAGCTCTACTCTCGCTTCCTATTCGCTCCATAAGGCGTGTAACGCTTACATTCGCCCTGTCGAACACTATGGCGTTTCTGTGCTTCCATCCCACAGGGTGAGCAGACATACGGTGCGGATCATTTTCGCGTTACGCCCAAGCGAGCCGTGCCTTGTGCACCAGTCTTGCAGTGTCTCTCCTGCCTGCGGTGCACCAGCTGGCATGCGCAAGGCCGTGAAGATGCGGGACCAAACCTCCCGTGCCAGCACACACTCCACGAGTAGGTGCCCGATCGTCTCGTCGTGCTGATCACAAAATGGGCAGGCGTCCTAGTGTGGTAGCCCTCGCCTCGCCAATCTGTCTGACGTCCAGCACCTGTTCATGATTGCTAACCATGCAAAGAAACGGCATCGGAGTGGAGTCTTCGAACGCCAAGTGAAAGCCGCCGTGGGAGACACCTGTCGTCCGGCAAATCTTGCTGCGTATGCCGACCGGGCTGAGAACTCGCCACTCCTTTCCCATGACCAGGAGATGGAATCCACAATTTCCTCCCGGAGCTGCACCACCCCAATCATGTGCCAGATGTTCATATACTCCTCGATTCCGGCCATGTCACCAATAGGCCCTATGTCCGTGGCCCACCAGTCGTGCGCGACGGCCTCAAATACTGTCCGTGTCCCTCTGATCCTTGCCGGGACCGATCCATATGCGCGCGGTGCGAGGTCTTGAATCCGATAGCCGTCGAGCCAACGATCCTCCCAAAAAAGCATGTCGCGCCCGTTCCCAACAGTCGCTCTTGCTGCTGCCTGAAAAAGCTGCTTGGCCTCCTTTGGCACTGAAAAAGAGAACTCCGCCCAGGGCCTGTCGCGATCCACTCTCTGTAACCATAACCACCTGGTTTGTAGCGCCACATTCGTCCAAGCCAAGTCGGGGATGCCAAGTCCACCAGACCACTTGGGCGTGCAAACCCGGTTCCAGGCCACCGCACAGGCGCCTCCGCCTGCATCCGCCTTGCCGGCCCACAAGAATCCTCGGCAAATCTTTACCATCGCGGCGATGGTCTTCGGTGGCAAGCCAAGAGCCAGCATGGAATGGATCGGTATGGCACAAAGTACCGATTGTACCAGGAATGCACGGCTGCTCTTGGGGAGGGTCGCCGCCTTCCAGTGTGGCAGGCGCATGGCCAACTGATCCACAAGCCCTTGCAGTTGCGCCGCCGTGAGCCTCCTGAGAGAGAGCGGGAGGCCCAAGTACTTGCATGGGAAGGCAGCGGCAGGGCATCCAAGCGTGTCGCACACAAGAGTCAACTGCTCCTCGGAGCATCGGATGGGAAGTGCTGCACTTTTTGCCATGTTGACAAGCAGACCGACGACCTGACCGAAGGTGCGCATGATCAAATCACAGGTTGCCAAGTCCCTCCGCTCCGGCCTGATGAAGATGGTCACATCATCCGCGAACATGGAAAGCCGATGCCGCAGTCCACGACGTGCCAGGGGGTGAGGATGCCAACTGCCGTGGCCTTGAGGAACAGCCGGTGCAACGGTTCCATGCACAAAATGAATAGCATTGGGGATACCGGGTCCCCCTGGCGGAGGCCGCAGCAGTTGAAGATCGTGTCACCGGGCACCCCATTCACCGCAATCCGCGTGGTCGACGTGGAAAGAATGCCACAAATCCAAGCCCGCCATCTTCCTCCAAAGCCCATGTGCTCCAGTACTTCTAGTAGGAACGGCCACTGGATGGTGTCGAAGGCCTTAGATATGTCCAACTTCATGAGCACCGTGGGCTCCCGCAAAGCGTGCTGGCGCCTAGCCGTGCACTGAACCAACATGAAGTTATCGTGGAGAGACCGCCCGCTTACAAACGCACTTTGATGGTTGCCCACGAGATGCGGTAGTTCCGCCGCCAACCTTGTTGCCAGGACTTTCTCGAAAATCTTGATTGCCCCATGAATGAGGCTCACCGGTCTGTAGTCCTTTAGCTCCACCGCCCCCATCTTCTTGGGCAGAAGGGTGACTATCGCCTTATTGATCGAAGGCAGCCCCCACATGTCTCCACGGAAAAAGTGGTCCATCACCCTCATGATGTCGTCCCGTATAATATGCCAGCACGAGGCATAAAAGCGCCCCGTAAATTCGTCCGGTCCCGACGCCTTATCGAGTGGCATCCCTTTCACCACCTTCTCCACCTCCTCATGTGTGAACGGGGCCTCAAGGTGCGAGAGGTCACGCACCGGCAATCCCAAAGTTTCCATGTTCGGCGCAAAATCTCTCTCCGGGGCCGACCCAAAGAGCCTGGAATAATACGCGTCCACTTCCTCCGCAATCTCGTCCTGGCCGGTTAGCATGCGGCCGTTCGCTTGCAATGCACGCCTGCCAGTGGAAATATGCCGTGTTCGCTTCCCCATCCCTCAGTTGCAGCATCCGGGATCTCTGCCTTGCAATCATACGTTGCATCGAAGCAAGACCGAGCAACTTCCTCTTCAACACTCTGTGTAAGCCGCGCTCCTCTGCCGATAGTACTCTGTTGTCCATGGCTTGATCCAACCTCGCAATGACCTCGAGGGCGATCAAGGTTTGCAGCTTAGCGTTACCAATCCACTTATCGCTCCATCGCTGTAGGGCCTTGGCGGTGGCCCGCAGTTTATTGTCTAGCGCGACAAAAGGGTTCCCCGTCCCGGGCACCGAATGCCAAGCCGTGTCGACTACGTCGAAGAATCCCTCCGCCTTTGGCCAGAAGGCCTCGAAACGGAACCTCTTGCCCATGGTGAAGTCCGCGTGTAAGTCCATCAGCAGTGGGCAATGATCGGACACAACCGATCCCATCGCCGTAAGCAAGCATGTTGGGTGCAAATCCTCCCAGCAGCTAGAGGTAAAGACGTGGTCAATCTTCTCGAGCATGGGTCGCTGCCTTTCATTCGACCATGTGTACCTCCTCCCATTCAAGTACATCTCACGCAGCTCCAGCTGGTTGAGCTTAGTCCGGAACCTCGCCATCATCATGTGGTTCACCACATCGTTGCTCTTGTCGTCGGGGTTAACCAAGAGGTTAAAGTCCCCGACCACCGTCCATGGGCCAGCATGCAAGTCACGTATCTCCATGAGCTCCCGCATGAATTTAACCTTGGCCTCGCTTCCCTGAGGCCCATACACGTCGGTGAGCCACCATTCGCCCCCCTCGATCGGCTTAACCAGGGCCGTGAGTGTGTTGTTCGTCCGGTGCGGGTTTGACACCGCCACCACGGTGGCGTCCCATGCAATCAAAATGCCGCCCGTGTACCCACCGCTGGAAGGTAGAAGAAGTTTTCCATTCTATTACCAAGGCAATGCCTAACTATTTCCGGGGATACATCCTCCATTTTGGTTTCCTGAAAGCAAACGACGGCCGGGTTGGCCATAGCCACTACTTGGAGAATAGCGTTCCGCCGTGCCGGGGAGTTCAAGCCCCGCACGTTCCACACCAGCATTTTGTATGGTTGTATAGCCATCACTAAGGTCCACGGACCACCAAGGCTGGCAGTCAATGCCCTGCCTCCACCGGCTCATCCTCCTCTTGCATCGGCAAGATGGACGCGTCCCACCCAAAGAGGGCGAGGATCGCGGCGATCTGCTCGCTAGTGAGCTGCTTGGAGAAAAGTTCCGCATACATAAGTAGAGTCTCGTCCGTAATCTCCTCGCATTCGTTCGCCAAGCAAAGTCTTCGCATCAACACTCTCTGTTGCTTGGACACCGCAGACCCTTTTCCCACGCCCCTGGCCAGGCGTGCACTCCTCCTTGGGTTAGAAACTGGCGTCCTTCTCCTTCGTGGCCTCTTCAAGTTTACCGCTGGCGCACGGCTTGCCGGTCGCGCAAGAACGGGGGTGAGCGTGCGACGTATCTCCTCGCCAAACTGGTTCAGCTGCTCCTGGTGCGGCAACTCCAACCCGCGAGACCCCACAGCGTCCTCGCCAGGTGCGTTCTGCAGCGAGATCGGCGATAGACTGACCATGCACGTAGTCATGTCCATGCATGCATCCATCATGGGCCCTACCATGTTGCTGCCCACAGGAGAAAGCTCCCTAAGCCCCAAGGCGGAGGTGGCCCCGGATAGGTCAGGCAGGCAGGACAGATCATCCCCATCCTTGTAATTGTCCTCGGGCGGGAGGCGCGTGGGGTCATGAGTAGGCGTGGGGACGAGGACAGGGTTGTCCTGTATCAGCAGGTCCCAGGACCCAATCCGGACTGACCCAGGCGCATCATTGTTGGTGTTGCTGCTCGACACGGGATCCGGCGCCAGGCAGTCCCTTTCCACCTCGCCCTCCGATTGGGCCGCGGCCACGCTTTCCAACCTCTGACGGAAAGGAAAATAGGGTCTGGTGCGCACAGGAGTCCTATCCCCAGCTGTCCGCCGGCCCACATCTGTTTCGGAAGCAGGAGACGACGTAGGCGATTGGACCGTGCCCAATCCCGAAGACGACCGGTCTCCCAACCTTCCCAACGCGCCTGCCACGTGACACTGTGCAAGTGGCCCACAGACGCTTTCCGCAGTGGCAGCCGATCCGCACGCAGACTGCGGCCCCACCTGTTCCCTCTGATCCATCGTACCTTCCATCGGACCAATTTGAATCTCCTGCTGCCGCACCGGCGGAGCAGAGCCGGCCGACGAGCGCCCGGCGGGGACGCGCCCCCGGATCTCTGCCCTCTCCTCGAGCCCGCGCGCCGCCCACCTCTGGACCGTGAGCGGCCATGTCTACCTGAACGACCGGAGTCATCCTCAGAGTCTGCGCCCTCTGATGGCGGCGGCGGCGAATCAGGCGGCGCGAGCCGCGGGGTCACTGGCGGCGCCTCCTGGAAGATGTCTACTGGGTACCAGAGAGCGTCCGGGGCGCCATCCTCCTGACGCAGAGACCGCCGGCCCGGCTCCTCCACCACCAGAATCCGCCAGGCAGGAATCCGAGCCGGATCATCCGTGCGCAACCAGACACGGAAACGTGCCATGTCCTGCCAGCTTGCTGTGCTCTCTGCCACCTTGACGACGAGACCCAAGCCCCACAGAACCGCCTCCGCCGTGCGCCTTGTCCAGGCATTCGCCGACACGCCCTTGAGCGCCAGCGGCACCAGATACGGCATCGAGACGCCCGTGGCCTGGGCTTGCCGAAGCCATGGCCGCAGGACGAGGGAGAATTGCACCGTGGACGCCCGACCACCTGCCACCAGCCTGTTGCACGTAGCCATGTCCCTGCAGAGCACCAGGAAATCCTCAGGGTAGTAGGCCCTGATGGAGATGTCCAGGGGACCGAGCCTGTACTCCTCGATGATCGCAGTGGCCGCCGACGTGGGATCAACTGCCGGGCAGCTGCCGCCAATGGAAACCAGCACCGCCCGGGCAAGCTCAGCCTCCAGTTCCCGAATATCCTCGCCCGCCCCCAAGAAGACGCAATCCGCCGGCTCCGGCCCGACCCCGCCCACCAGAGCGCGCGGCTCCACCGGCACGGAGAACTGGGGGCCCACCGCGCTCGCTCCGGCGCTCGCGCCGGACTCCGCGCTAGCAACCTGGCTCCATGTCCGCCCAATGCGGACCGCACCGGCCGGGGGGGACCAGGCGGCGGAGGCGGCAGCACCACGGGCTGCGGCGGGAAGCGCACGGTCCCCGGCGGCGGCGGGCCAGGCGGTGGCGGGGGAGATGCAGGCGGAATCGTAGCATAATTTAAAATTTTCCTACGCTCACCAAGATGCATCTATGGAGTCTACTAGCAACGAGGGGAAAGGAGTGCATCTACATACCCTTGTAGATCGCGAGCGGAAGCGTTCCAATGAACGTGGATGACGGAGTCGTACTCGCCGTGATCCAAATCACCGATGACCGAGTGCCGAACGGACGGCACCTCCGCGTTCAACACACGTATGGTGCAGCGACGTCTCCTCCTTCTTGATCCAGCAAGGGGGAAGGAGAGGTTGATGGAGATCCAGCAGCACGACGGCGTGGTGGTGGATGTAGCGGGTCTCTGGCAGGGCTTCGCCAAGCTTCTGCAAGAGAGAGAGAGGTGTTGCAGGGGAGGAGGGAGGCGCCCAAGGCTGTTGTGTGCTGCCCTCCCTCCCCCCTTTATATAGGCCCCCTGGGGGGGCGCCGGCCCCAAGAGATGGGATCTCAAGGGGGGGCGGCGGCCACAAGGGGGGAAGGGGTTGCCTTGCCCCCCAAGGCAAGGGGGAACTCCCCCTAGGGTTCCCAACCCTAGGCGCATGGGGGGAGGCCCAAGGGGGGCGCCCCAGCCCACTAAGGGCTGGTTCCCTTCCACTTTCAGCCCACGGGGCCCTTCGGGATAGGTGGCCCCACCCGGTGGACCCCCAGGACCCTTCCGGTGGTCCCGGTACAATACCGGTAACCCCCGAAACTTTCCCGGTGGCCGAAACTGGACTTCCTATATATAATTCTTCACCTCCAGACCATTCCGGAACCTCTCGTGACATCCGGGATCTCATCCGGGACTCCGAACAACTTTCGGGTTTCCGCATACATATATCTCTACAACCCTAGCGTCACCGGACCTTAAGTGTGTAGACCCTACAGGTTCGGGAGACATGCAGACATGACCGAGACGCCTCTCCGGTCAATAACCAACAGCGGGATCTGGATACCCATGTTGGCTCCCACATGTTCCACGATGATCTCATCGGATGAACCACGGTGTCGAGGATTCAATCAATCCGTATGCAATTCCCTTTGTCAATCGGTATGTTACTTGCCCGAGATTCGATCGTCGGTATCCCAATACCTTGTTCAATCTCGTTACCGGCAAGTCTCTTTACTCGTACCGCAATGCATGATCCCATGACTAACGCCTTAGTCACATTGAGCTCATTATGATGATGCATTACCGAGTGGGCCCAGAGATACCTCTCCGTCACACGGAGTGACAAATCCCAGTCTCGATCCGTGCCAACCCAACAGACACTTTCGGAGATACCCGTAGTGCACCTTTATAGTCACCCAGTTACGTTGTGACATTTGGCACACCCAAAGCACTCCTACGGTATCCGGGAGTTGCACGATCTCATGGTCTAAGGAAAAGATACTTGACATTGGAAAAGCTCTAGCAAACGAAACTAGACGATCTTTTATGCTATGCTTAGGATTGGGTCTTGTCCATCACATCATTCTCCTAATGATGTGATCCCGTTATCAACGACATCCAATGTCCATGGTCAGGAAACCATAACCATCTATTGATCAACGAGCTAGTCAACTAGAGGCTTACTCAATACTATAGAGCCTACGTCTAAAGCATACTATAGAGCCTACGTCTAAAGCATGGGGGACGACCTTCGTCCTTTCTCTATCTTCTTCTGTGGTCAGGTCTTGAGTCTTACTCAATACTCACACCTTGTAACACAGCCAAGAACTCCTTCTTTGCTGATCTATTTTGAACTCTTTCAAAATCATGTCAAGGTGTGCTGTCTTTTGAAAGTATCATCAGGCGTCTTGATCTATCTCTATGGATCTTGATGCCCAATATGTAAGCAGCTTTATCCAGGTCTTCCTTTGAAAAACTCCTTTCAAACAACCCTTTATGCTTTCCAGAAATTTTACATCATTTCGGATCAACAATATGTCATTCACATATACTTATCAGAAATGTTGTAGCGCTCCCACTCACTTTATTGTAAATACAAGTTTCTAACAAACTTTGTATAAACCCAAAAACTTTGATCACTCCTTCAAAGCGTATATTCTGACTCCGAGATGCTCGCTCTAGTCCATGGAAGGATCGCTGGAGCTAGCATACCTTTTAGCATCCTTAGGATCGACAAAACCTTTCTGATTGTATCACATACAACCTTTCCTTACGAAAACTGGTAAGGAAACTTGTTTTGACATCCATCTGCCAGATTTCATAAATGCAGCTAATGCTAACATGATTCCGACGGACCTAAGCATCGCTACGGATGAGAAAAACTCATCGTAGTCAACTCCTTGAACATGTGAAAATACTCTTTGCCACAAGTCGAGCTTCATAGACGGTAACATTACCGTCCATGTCCGTCTTCTTCTTAAAGATCCATTTATCTCAATGGCTTGCCGATCATCGGGCAAGTTCACCAAAGTCCATGCTTTGTTCTGATACATGGATTCTATCTCGGATTTCATGGCCTCGAGCCATTCGTCGGAATATGGGCCCACCATCGCTTCTCCATAGCTCGTAGGTTCATTGTTGTCTAGCAACATGACTTCCAAGACAGGATCACGCATTACTCTGAAGTAGTGCGCATCCTCGTCGTCCTACGAGGTTTGGTAGTGACTTGATCCGAAGTTTCATGATCACTATCATAAGCTTCCACTTCAATTGGTGTAGGTGCCACAGGAACAACTTCCTGTGCCCTGCTACACACTAGTTGAAGCGACGGTTCAATAACCTTATCAAGTTTCCACCATCCTCCCACTCAATTCTTTCGAGAGAAACTTTTCCTCGAGAAAGGACTCGTTTCTAGAAGCAATTACTTTTGCTTCCAGATCTGAAATAGGAGGTATACCCAACTGTTTTTGGGTATTCTATGAAGATGCATTTATCCGCTTTGGGTTCGAGCTTATCAGCCTGAAACTTTTTCACATAAGCATCGCAGCCCCAAACTTTTAAGAAACGACAACTTAGGTTTCTATGAACGGTGTCGTCTCAACGGAATTGCATGGTGCCCCTTTTAAAGTGAATGCGGTTGTCTCTAATGCCTTACCCATAAACGATAGTGGTAATTTGATAAGAAACATCATGGTATGCACCATATCCAATAGGGTGCAGCTATGATGTCCGGACACACCATCACACTATGGTGTTCCAGGCAGTATTAATTGTGAAACACTTTCCACAATGTCTTAATTGTGTGCCAAACTCGTAACTCAGATACTCATCTCTATGATCATATCACAGACATTTTATCCTCTTGTCACGACGATCTTCAACTTCACTCTGAAATTACTTGAACCTTTCAATAATTCAGACTTGTGTTTCATCAAGTAAATATTCTCAGCATCTACTCAAATCATCTGTGAAGTAAGAACATAACGATATCCACTGCATGCCTCAGCATTCATTGGACTGCATACATCAAAATGTATTACTTCCAATAAATTGCTCTCTTGTTCCATCTTACTGAAAACGAGGACTTTCAGTCATCTTGCCCATGTGGTATGATTTGCATGTCTCAAGTGATTCAAAATCAAGTGAGTCCAAACGATCCATCTGCATGGAGTTTCTTCATGCACATATACCAATAGACATGGTTCGCATGTCTCAATCTTTTCAAAAACGAGTGAGTCCAAAGATCCATCTACATGGAGCTTCTTCATGCGTTCTATACCAGTATGACTCAAGTGGCAGTGCCACAAGTATGTGGTACTATCATTACTATCTTATATCTTTTGGCACGAACATGTGTATCACTACGATCGAGATTCATTTTAGGTGCAAGACCATTGAAGGTATTATTCAAATAAACAGAGTAACCATTATTCTCCTTAAATGAATAACCGTTTTGCGGTAAACATAATCCAATCATGTTCAACGCAAACATCAAACCTCGATGGCAGAGGGAGCATGCGATGCTTGATCACATCAACTTTGGAAACACTTCCAACACATATCGTCATCTCCCCTTTAGCTAGTCTCCGTTTATTCCGCAGCTTTTATTTCGAGTTACTAACACTTAGCAACCGAACCGGTATCTAATACCCTGGTGCTGCTAGGAGTACTAGTAAACTACACATTCATATAATGTATATCCAATATACTTCTGTCGACCTTGCCTGCCTTCTCATCTACCAAATATCTAGGGTAGTACTGCTTCAGTGACCGTTCCTCTCATTACAGAAGCACTTAGTCTCGGGTTTGGGTTCAACCTTGGGATTCTTCACTAGAGCAGCAAACGACTTGTTGTTTCATGAAGTATCCCTTTTGCCCTTGCCCTTCTTAAACTAGTGGTTTTACTAACCATCAACAATTGATGCTCCTTCTTGATTTCTACTCTCGCGGTGTCAAACATCGCGAATAGCTCAAGGATCATCATAATTATCCTTGATATGTTATAGTTCATCACGAAGCTCTACTAGCTTGGTGGCAGTGACTATGGAGAACTATCACTATCTCATCTGGGAGATTAACTCCCACTCGATTCAAGCGATTGTGGCACTCAGGAAATCTGAGCACACGCTCAACGATTGAGCTTTTCTCCCTTAGTTTGCAGGCTTAAGAAACTTGTCAGAGGTCTCATACCTCTTGACGTGGGCACTAGTCTGAAATCCCAATTTCAGTCTTCGGAACATCTCACATGTTCTGCGACGTTTCAAAAACGTCTTTGGTGCCACAATTCTAAACCGCACTGAACTATCACGTAGTCATCAAAACGTGTATGTCAGATGTTTCGTAACATCTACAGACGATGCTGAGGTTCAGCACACCGAGCGGTGCATTAAGGACATAAGCCTTCTGTGCAGCAATGAGGGCAATCCTCAGTTTACGGACCCAGTCCGCATAATTGCTACTATCAACTTTCAACTAAATTTTCTCTAGGAACATATCTTAACCAGTAGAACTAAAGCGCAAGCTATGACATAATTTGCAAATACCTTTTTGACTATGTTCATGATAATGAAGTTCATCTGATTATGAACTCCCACTCAGATAGACATCCCTCTAGTCATCTAAGTGAAACATGATCCGAGTTTAACTAGGCCGTGTCCGATCATCACGTGAGACGGACTAGTCAAGATCGGTGAACATCTCCATGTTGATCGTATCTTCTATACGACTCATGCTCGACCTTTCGGTCCTCCGTGTTCCGAGGCCATGTCTGTACATGCTAGGCTCGTCAAGTCAGCCTAAGTGTATTGCGTGTGTTCCGAGGCCATGTCTGTACATGCTAGGCTCGTCAACACCCGTTGTATTCGAACGTTAGAATCTATCACACCCGATCATCACGTGGTGCTTCGAAACAACGAACCTTCGCAATGGTGCACAGTTAGGGTGAACACTTTCTTGAAATTATTATAAGGGATCATCTTACTAACTACCGTCGTTCTAAGCAAATAAGATGCAAAAACATGATAAACATCACATGCAATCAAATAGTGACATGATATGGCCAATATCATCATGCTCCTTTGATCTCCATCTTCGGGGCACCATGATCATCTTCGTCACCGGCATGACACCATGATATCCATCATCATGATCTCCATCATTGTGTCTTCATGAAGTCGTCTCGCCAACGATTACTTCTACTTCTATGGCTAACGCGTTTAGCAACAAAGTAAGTAATTTACATGGTGTTATTCAATGACACGCAGGTCATGCAAAATAATAAAGACAACTCCTATGGCTCCTGCCGGTTGTCATACTCATCGACATGCAAGTCGTGATTCCTATTACAAGAATATGATCAATCTCATACATCACATATATCATTCATCACATCTTCTGGCCATATCACATCACATAACACTTGCTGCAAAAACAAGTTAGACGTCCTCTAATTGTTGTTGCAAGTTTTTACGTGGTTTGTAGGTTTCTGGCAAGAACGTATTCTTACCTACGTATGACCACAACGTGATTTGCCAATTTCTATTTACACTTCATAAGGACCCTTTTCATCGAATCCGTTCCGACTAAAGTAGGAGAGACAGACACCCGCTAGCCACCTTATGCATCTAGTGCATGTCAGTCGGTGGAACCTGTCTCACGTAAGCGTACGTGTAAGGTCGGTCCGGGCCGCTTCATCCTACAATGCCGCCGAAACAATAAACGACTAGTAGCGGCAAGAAGAATTGGCAAACTCAACGCCCACAACTGCTTTGTGTTCTACTCGTGCATAGTAACTACGCATAGACCTGGCTCATGATGCCACTGTTGGGAATCGTAGCATAATTTAAAATTTTCCTACGATCACCAAGATGCATCTATGGAGTCTACTAGCAACGAGGGGAAAGGAGTGCATCTACATACCCTTGTAGATCGCGAGCGGAAGCGTTCCAATGAACGTGGATGACGGAGTCGTACTCGCCGTGATCCAAATCACGGATGACCGAGTGCCGAACGGACGGCACCTCCGCGTTCAACACACGTACGGTGCAGCGACGTCTCCTCCTTCTTGATCAGCAAGGGGGAAGGAGAGGTTGATGGAGATCCAGCAGCACGACGGCGTGGTGGTGGATGTAGCGGGTCTCTGGCAGGGCTTCGCCAAGCTTCTGCGAGAGAGAGAGAGGTGTTGCAGGGGAGGAGGGAGGCGCCCAAGGCTGTTGTGTGCTGCCCTCCCTCCCCCCCTTTATATAGGCCCCCTGGGGGGGCGCCGGCCCCAAGAGATGGGATCTCAAGGGGGGGCGGCGGCCACAAGGGGGGAAGGGGTTGCCTTGCCCCCCAAGGCAAGGGGGAACTCCCCCCTAGGGTTCCCAACCCTAGGCGCATGGGGGGAGGCCCAAGGGGGGCGCCCCAGCCCACTAAGGGCTGGTTCCCTTCCACTTTCAGCCCATGGGGCCCTTCGGGATAGGTGGCCCCACCCAGTGGACCCCCGGGACCCTTCCGGTGGTCCCGGTACAATACCGGTAACCCCCGAAACTTTCCCGGTGGCCGAAACTGGACTTCCTATATATAATTCTTCACCTCCGGACCATTCCGGAACCTCTCGTGACGTCCGGGATCTCATCCGGGACTCCGAACAACTTTCGGGTTTCCGCATACATATATCTCTACAACCCTAGCGTCACCGGACCTTAAGTGTGTAGACCCTACGGGTTCGGGAGACATGCAGACATGACCGAGACGCCTCTCCGGTCAATAACCAACAGCGGGATCTGGATACCCATGTTGGCTCCCACATGTTCCACGATGATCTCATCGGATGAACCACGGTGTCGAGGATTCAATCAATCCGTATGCAATTCCCTTTGTCAATCGGTATGTTACTTGCCCGAGATTCGATCGTCGGTATCCCAATACCTTGTTCAATCTCGTTACCGGCAAGTCTCTTTACTCGTACCGCAATGCATGATCCCGTGACTAACGCCTTAGTCACATTGAGCTCATTATGATGATGCATTACCGAGTGGGCCCAGAGATACCTCTCCGTCACACGGAGTGACAAATCCCAGTCTCGATCCGTGCCAACCCAACAAACACTTTCGGAGATACCCGTAGTGCACCTTTATAGTCACCCAGTTACGTTGTGACATTTGGCACACCCAAAGCACTCCTACGGTATCCGGGAGTTGCACGATCTCATGGTCTAAGGAAAAGATACTTGACATTGGAAAAGCTCTAGCAAACGAAACTAGACGATCTTTTATGCTATGGTTAGGATTGGGTCTTGTCCATCACATCATTCTCCTAATGATGTGATCCCGTTATCAACGACATCCAATGTCCATGGTCAGGAAACCATAACCATCTATTGATCAACGAGCTAGTCAACTAGAGGCTTACTAGGGACATGGTGTTGTCTATGTATCCACACATGTATCTGAGTTTCCTATCAATACAATTATAGCATGGATAATAAACGATTATCATGAATAAGGAAATATAATAATAACCAATTTATTATTGCCTCTAGGGCATATTTCCAACATCCTCGCCCGCCCCCAAGAAGACGCAATCCGCCGGCTCCGGCCCGGCCCCGCCCACCAGAGCGCGCGGCTCCACCGGCACGGAGAACTGGGGGCCCACCGCGCTCGCTCCGGCGCTCGCGCCGGACTCCGCGCTAGCAACCTGGCTCCATGTCCGCTCAACGCGGACCACACCGGCCGGGGGGGACCAGGCGGCGGAGGCGGCAGCACCACGGGCTGCGGCGTGAAGCGCATGGTCCCCGGCGGCGGTGGGCCAGGCGGTGGCGTGGGAGATGTGGGGAGGCTTCCGCGAGCGGAGGACGAAGCCGGGGCCTGGCGCAGCGCCGGCGGCGGGCGCGGGGGCTGCGACTCCGGAGACGAGCTGCGCGGCCGCGTGCAGCCCCGCGAGGTGTGGTTGTCGCCACCACAACGAACGCAGCGCGTCGGATTCCTGCATTCCGCCGAGATGTGGCCGTCGTCGCGGCCGCAATTGTAGCAGCAGCCATAGTGAGAGGCGGGGAGTCTGGAGTCAGGGCGCGGCCTGGACGCCGGGATGTTGAACGGCCGGCCCGCACGCGCACGACGCGCAGGAGGGGAGCGCTGCCTCTGGCCTCCACGGCCGCGGTCCCGCTGGGTCTGCCACCGAGGGGGTTCCGCCGCCCGCGCCGGAGGGCGAGGATCTGCAGCAGCCCCGGTGCCGCCCTGGACGATGGGTCCAAAGGCCGACCCGACCACCTGCGGGACGATGAGGGAGCGGATCTGGGGCCGCGGCAGGGGGCGGGGGAAGGGGCCTCCGACGAGGAGGAGGCTGAGAGGGAGATGCGGCACGCCATCCGCGCGGCAGGGGGTGGACGCCGCCTCCGGGGTGGAGGGCGGCGGAGAGAGGTGGTTGCCGGAGCCGGGTGGCTTCCGGCGCGGCGCGCAGGGGAGCGGAGCGGAGCGGAAGTTCGGAGGCAAGTACTGAACGGCACTATCATATCGATTCAATTGGACGAGCAGGAGTATCTATCATAAGAATCGTAATACAAATCACGTACATACTGACTTGACAAGACAAGAAAAACAGCAGCACCCTCGCCTTCTTTACACGAAGAGAAGCATCAGCCAAAAAAATTACAATCAAGACCGAATAATCCTGTAGTTTGACACCATCGCCCTTTACGTTGCCTCCGGCATCATCGTAGTAGACACCAAAAGAAAAAATGACGGATCACCTTCTTACGCGAACTCGACACGGCTTCATCACTGATATTTAGATCCAAGATAGCTCACCGAAGACGAAGTCATTGCCGTTGAACATCTAGTGTACAACACTAGTATTTTGTATTTACGTACTAATATGTATAGTACAACGTGTACTTCTAGTGATTAAGCGCCGTAGCCGGCATGCTCAGGTCCAGAGCTGCCGGGCCTCTTCCCACGCCCCGGAGTCGAAGTCCGAGTCGTATAGCGGTTGGTACATGGCGCCGCCGCCGCTACCACCGATGCCGTTCAGCTGGTCGCCCAGTGGCGGTGGCTGGTGCAGCTGCTGATCGCCTCGGTGGTTGGCAGCAAACTCGACGCAGACGAGGGCGAGGAGGTTGGCGTGTTGTGTCTGGATGCTGAGGAGGTCGGCCTGCGCCCGCGCCAGGTCCACCTTGAGCTCGTTGGCCTCCTTCTGCAGCCGGCACACAGCCCCGGCGCACCCGTACACCGGGTCCCGCAGCCGCGCCTCCGCCTCGTACACCATGCTGCTCACCGCGTCTGCCCGCGAGCTCTCCGGCAAATCCTGCACCGATCCATGCAGAATCCGCATCAGCACAGCACTTGCACGCACGCGCGGTTTGCAGCGCACGTCACGTGTGTAAAATTTAAATGTGCTCCGTACGGACCTGGAGGAGCTTGATGATGTTGCTGGCACCGAAGACGCGGTGGGCGGTGGTGAACTTGGCGGGCTCGGTCGGCGGGAAGTAGGGCGCCAGCATGCAGCCGTCGGCGCAGCGGCGGCGGAGGACCTTGCAGGCCGCGCACGGGCTGAGGACGATGGTCGGCGGCGACGACGGCGCGTTGCCCATCAGCGGGAATACAGGGGGCGGCGAGCACGACGACACGCGCGACGGCGGCGACATGGAGCGGCCGTAAGGTTGCGCCGCGGCGGTAATCGTGGCCTCGTTGCTGTAGTCCATGGCGTATATGAGAGCAGAGCACACGGAAAGTCGGTTATATGTATGTGATGGAAATAAGCAGCGAGGAGAGTGAAACACCGCGAGATCGCTGTGATCTGGCAATATCTTCCAAGTTGAGATGGAGCATACATTGGTATATATAGAGGACAGGCTTACGTGGAGTATTTTCTTCCACGCGATCGAGATCGATATGTCTTCTTTTTCTTTCTTTTTTTAACTGGAATCATATTTATTCCTTTTTTTTTGCGGCAAGGAATCATATTTATATTCCATTAACCAAAGAGCTCAGCAGCATCGCTCTACCAAGTTTTGCACAAAATCAGGGGCACCATTAAAGCTGGGAATGATAGCCCTGCCCTGCACCATACTTCGCTAGAGCGTCTGCAACTTTATTACATGCTCTTAGGCAGAAAGTAATACGGAAAAAATTTAAATTTAGCCGAGTAAAATATTTAATCTCCGTGAAGATAACACCATTTATCGCCATACGTGGAGATCGATATGTCTTCTTGGAACGCAGAAGAACAAACGTGCTCGTAGTCGACAGAAAATCAATTGCAGTTTTGCTGGTACGTACGTATGTACTGTACCAGCCAGCGTGCTTTCTTGGACAAGTTTGGCAGAGATTTGGAAGGCTAGAGCGACTAGATGTCTAACTAGACAGGCTGACAGGACATACTGCTAACTAATCGCTTGATTAATAAATTACTAGTACACAAACTCCTGACAAGTTTTTTAATACCCTGCCAGTTTTGTTTTGCCATGCTATCTTTAGTAAGAATGACCTCCTTCTACAAAAATCATATCAACTTTCAACTTAGGCTGCCTTTAATGGAAGTATCATAGGTAGTTCATGCATGTCTACTATGCACTTTTTTATGAGATGACATAGAACTAAATGAAGAAAAAAAGGGTTCAGTATCATATCATGATACCGAATCATATTAAATGATGTACTACTATATGTCATGCATGACAATAAGTAAAATCATCTCTATGATACCAACATATGATATTATGCATTTTGAATGTAATATCACACATTAGTATAATATGCATAATACTAATATATGATACCCCATTACGACCAGCCTTAGTGTTTCATATATACTATCTGTGAAAAACAGGCTTAGAATTAATGATGTCTGTCGCCTTGACCATTAAGACATCAATGACACTCAATCTCCATTGAAATATGTCTACGTCTGTGATAGATTGATCGACATCAATTTACACACTAAATGAAGTCATGTTGTCCATTTATCATCAAGAGTAAAATACATGTGCAGTTCTAATTCTTTCATCAAAATATCGATTAGGTCCTAATTCTTTTAAAGTGCACGTCTGAGTTTTAAATCTTTTTAAATTGTTCATCTGAGGTTCTAATTTCTCCTGACCATCGCTGACCTGTCAGTGTGGCGCTTTGATTCTGACCACATAAACAGGAGGTCCAAAGGCGGTTGGATATTTATGCAAATTGCCCCCTGTAATATTTATCTTTCTCAATCCCCCGTCCCTATGTCTTCTCCACAACTCTCTTCTCTCTGTCGGCGCTCCATCGCCATATCTGCCAGCGCAAGCTCGTCTGCAGTCAAGCCCCATTGGAAAAGCCGTTCCGTGCAGCCCTGACCTTGGCAATGTCGTCTCCACAACCAGTAGTAGCTCCTCTTGCGCCGCCGTTACCGTTAGTGCCATGTCCCTGACCGGCGTGCCTCCCATCGCGACCAGCCTGAGTCAGAGCTCGCCTCTTCCCGGCGCCGGCAGCAGCAGCTGCGCCCCAGCGCCTCACAGCTCCCCCTTCCTCATGTTCCTTCCTTCACCTCCTCCTCACTCTCCCGGTCTCTCATCTCCCTATCTCTCCCAGCATAGGAAACTCCATGGACGAATGCCCGAGCTCTTTTGTCGCCAATCGGGACGCTGTCCGCCGGAACCCTTGCGTCACGACCAGATTCGGTGCCCCGCGGCCGGATTCCCCATCCCCGCCACCGGAGCTCTTCTCCTCCTCGGCATCGGCGAGTCTCGTCGCCTGGTCACGGTGCGGTCACGCCAAATGAGACGATGAACGCCCATGCTGCCTCGCTCCTTCCCAGTGGGTGTGCGAGCGCCCCTGCATGCACACGTACGGCGATGGACACGACGGACATGGATTATTCCTAGCGTCTTTGGCGCCATCCTAGTGGCCAACGCTGCCGGACTACCGTTGTAGATGACCTCTGCTTCTCATCGGAGCAGAGCCGCCGCCGTCCCTCGCCTTCGGTTTCGCCACATGAGGGTGGGGAAGAGGAAAGGGACTGCGATTATGAACAAATTAGTGTTTGAGGGCTTTTTTGCAAATATGTATGACCGGTCGTTACTCCTCCTGGGCCCTCCTATGCACGTGGCCATGGTCAAAACGCCACATAGGCAGGTCAACACTAGTCAGACGGAGCTAGGACTTAGGATGAACAACTTAAAAAGATTTAGGACTTAGACGTGCATTTTGAAAAAAATTAGGAGCTAGTCGACACTTTGGTGAAAGAATTAGGATGGCTCATGCATTTTATTCTATCATCAATTAAAGCCATGCGAGATTGAACATTCAAGGGGTTTGCTCCGAGCACCGAGGCCACTAAGACCTCCTTTCTGTGTAATATTATAATAGTACTGTATAAGGTTGGATATTAGAGAGCTAACTGAGAGTTCCCCAACAAGTTGTGCGTGGATGACAGGACACTTACACTAAGTGTGCATTAGTTATCTGGTGATCACCCAATTATGGTTTAGTTAGCATGGTCCAGAGAACATTGACTTCATCACCTTTGCAATTCATTTCTCGCGTGCATATATGCTAGGCTCCGATTTTGCTGGAGATATTCCGGATCAAAAGTCTTCTTGGCATGCAAAAGGTATCGTCATTGTGTCAATGGTCAGGAAGACCTTTTCACTAGAGTATGAGGATGCTGTTGACCGACATGGACTTCGCTACATCTCCCCATTTGTCATATGTGGATTTTCGTGATCATTTTCCGATATCTTCTTAGGCCCATATCAAATCATTTTGATTTTTCAGCTTAAACTTCTGGAAGACGAAGAACAAAATGAACAAAAAGAAGAATGTAGTTAGTTATACATATATGAGACAGGTTTCTTTTTACATCCACATAGGAGACATGTTTGACTTTCCATGGTTGTAAGTTCAAAGCTGGAGACCATTTCCAAGCGCATGACAGGCGAGGGAGGCTGTTAGGTAGCTCGGTACATGCAAAATTATAGCTAGTGGATACGTGGTCTTGAAGGGGTCATGCATTTGCTAATCAGTTAGGCACTTATAGGTGTAGTACACTACCACACCAAGTAGTTTATTATTAAAAAAAAGTACTTCCTCTGTAAACTAATATAAAATGTTTTAATCACTACCTTAGTGATTTAGTATATCTTATATTAGTTTACGGAGGGAGTAGGTTGAAGAGTCATTCTTATATGATACACTACTGCAAATCAACTATGGGAAACCCTTCTTATCTATAGTCTGATAAGAAGTCCAGCGTCAGACCATTCCAACATCGTCGATTCAATTGAAATCTGACGCCTCACGAATTGTGCTCCTTTTGTTAAAAAAAAACATCGACAGGGACATAATTGCCTGTGGCCCCTGCGTAAACCGCTCCCCTAATTCTCTCGCTTTTCCAATCGTACCCGCACCTGCCCGAGTTCCTCCAGCTCGCACACATCAGCCGGAGCGCCTCGCCTAGATCCCCCTCTCCCTGCGCCTCTTGCTCTCCCCGCCGTCGAGCAGCACGGCCACCCCACTGGCCAGCTTCGCCCCCTGCTGTTGGGAAATGTAGCATGGAATTTCAAAAAAAATTCTACGCTCACGCAAGATCTATCTAGGAGATGCATAGCAACGAGAGGGGGAGAGTGTGTCCGCGTACCCTCATAGACCGAAAGCGGAAGCGTTTGACAACGCGGTTGATGTAGTCGAACTTCTTCTCGTTCCGACCGATCAAGCACCGAACGTACGACACCTCTGAGTTCTGCACACGTTCAACTCGATGATGTCCCTCGAACTCTTGATCCAGCAAAGTGTCGAGGGAGAGTTCCGTCAGCATGACGGCGTGGTGACGGTGATGGTGAAGTGATCCGCGCAAGGCTCTGCCTAAGCACTATGTGAATATGACCGGAGGCGTAAACTGTGGAGCACTACAAAAAAAATACACTTCCGTGATGATACGTGTTTGTCACAGTAGGTCACGTTTTCTGTCATGCATGTACATCCATGACAAATTTATGACAGAATGAAGATAGTCATACCTGTGGTGTCGTAGAAGTGTTCCATGACATTACCAAAATTATCATCACGGAAATGTCCACTTCCATGATGATAAATCGCGCGTCACAGAAGTGCTTTCGTCAAGGGTGACCGACACGTGGCATTCACTGTAACGGAACGCCGTTAAGCTATCGGGTCCGGTTTTGGATCCGATAACCCGTTAACAGCCCGGACCAATGGGGATTTTCCACGTGTAAAATTCTGATTGGCTGACGGAAACACGTGTCAGCTCCGCGTTGACACAGGTGTCACTCATCCAATGGGCGAGATGCGCCTATGATATGTTGAGACGTGGACCGGCCCAAAAGTGGCCCATAAAGTTTAAATGGGCCGGCCCAACTAAAGGCCCACAAGATTTTGCGGTCCATAATGGGCCAGCCCAGCAAAAGGCCCACGAGATTTTGCGTATCATAATGGGCCGGCCTAGCTAAAGGCCCACGAGATTTTGCGGGCCATAATGGGCCGGCCCAGCTAAAGGCCCGTGAGATTTTGCGGACCATAATGGGCTGGCCCAGCTAAAGGCCCAACATTCTCAGTTAAGGCCCGTACGGCTAGTGTCAAATCGGCCCGTCAACGGCCTGTCCTAAACTTGTCATCATCGCGGCCCATGGTCACTTCTGGCCCGTTAACAGTCCGCTAAGTATATGGGCCGAATTACGGCCCAGTGTATTTCCGGCCTGTTAAAGGTCCTGCTTCATTTGGGCCCATTTACAGGCCATTGAAACTTTCGAACCATAAACGACCGTGAAGGATTTGGGTCATATTCGGTCATGTCTGACATTCGGCCTGTTAGAGGCCCACTATAGATTTGGGCCACTTTCGGCCTGTTGTGATTTTCGGCTTGTTAACGTCGGACGAAATCCATGGGCCATATGTGGCCCAACGTCACATCGGGCCCATTGACGGCCCATATAAAAAGGACGATAATCTAGCCCGACCGAACTTCCGGCCTGTTAAAGGCCCGTGTATTAGGTCGGCGCATTTACGGCCCATCCGAATTTTGGCCTGTGAAAGATCCGCATCGTAAATGGGCCCAATCTCACTTTCGGTCTTTTAAAGGCCCATGTTTTTATGGGCTCGAGATATTTACACCTGTAAATGGCCTATTGTTAGTGAGGGCCCAAATTATGTTTAGGCCTGTTAAAGGCCCACTATGGGCACAGGCCTACCAGAAAAATATGAAATCTTATGCTGATTTAGGCCCAGATATTTTTAGTGGGCTACATGCAAATTTCGGCCCATAATCGTTTTTATCCCAATTGGAATGGGCCCGACGAATGTTGGCATGTTGGGCTCCTATGAAGCTTTCGGCCGAATACATTACTAAGATAAACCTACACTATACAAAAATAGCGTCGTAATTATTGCAACCTTTGGCAGCATCATAAATGTTGTATCAAAACAAAAGGCCTGTTGGCATAAAGTTTACAGTCCTTGCAGATAAAAGCACCATCAGAAGTATAGAAGCACAGATCATTTGACCTGAGTGCTAATGTTTCAGGCTGTAGAATCTGATGGAGCAGCACGATCTTCACCTTTTTTCCGCCATTGCTCTTGAACAACGAAGCGAATGTCTGATAGTCTGGTTTCAAAACCATTCATATCTTGACGACATTTGTCAACCACTATTCTTGTTTTCAAAACAACGTCCATTAGGGATTGGACTTGTGTCTGGAGCACAGATATATCACTCTGTCTAGCAGGAAGATTTTGTTCAGTGGGCGATTTGGACGAGGTTACCTTGACAACCAACCCAGAATTACGCAGGAAGGTGCTTTTTGCACTGTTAGTGGAGAGATACTGACGCACTGCAGCAAGAGGTGACATTGTGCCTGTGGTAGCCTCGTCACCTTCAGGTGGTTGTGGCCGTTCAATCATTTTTTCCATAGCTTCCTCGAAGTTTGAACTTGTAGATTAGTGTACCAGATAAGTTACTAATGAGACAAAAAAAACAAAGTAGGTTACACATTTATACATAACTTATTTTGGTGAACTACTGTAATACATTAGCATGTATTGTAGTGCCAACTACATAATAAAATCACTTTCGGAACATATGTCCATGTAGCATGCCTACTGTATTGTCTATTTCCTCACATTCGTTGACATCTAAGGATAAAGAGACATGGTTTAAAGTAGGATGAACATAGTATGACATCATTCATATCATGGGCAAACAGATATAAAACAAACATGCTATTTTATCATTGTGTGCACACGTGAACATAACAACTAGAATACAGATCAAGACCAAAAGAATATCCTTCATCTCTTTTAAACCATGTAAGGTGAAATGATACGTTAAGACAACTGTGTATAAAAGTGAAAAGAGTAACTGACATTGGCTGCAAACCAAGTAGTTAAATGAACACATCACAGTACCAATCAGTTCAAAGGCAGGAGGAGTAAGGACTTGCAACAGCGGCTTGAACTGGTGTGCTCATGCCCTTCATCTTGCTGGTGTGGCAATCCTTGAAGATTTGCACTGCATTCGGTTCAGGTTCTTTTTGGTCCGCACAGGCTTTCCTCTGTATTTGGAACAAGTCAATATAGATACGATAATATGGCACAAAAAGAAGAAGGAAGTAGCAGCTATTTACAAGAGCCTCGCAGTGTGCAATATAGCTACGAGATCCTGTTGTCTGCTAGAATTTCACTTTAGAACGGTTGGTCTTGTTCTTCAAACAGTTAGCCTAGAAGAAGATACACTTGTAAGGCACATACATAAATACAAGTTCAATATGTGGTCTGATCAAATACATATAGCCTACCTGATACTTTGGATCAGACCAGTGTTTAATGAGGGCTGTCCAGTCTTCATCTGTAATATATTCCACTGGAGATGTTTGGGAGATTTCATTGTTAGCCTTGCCTTCAAAGTGAGATTTTCTAAGGTGGTACCGATACTGTCGTAGAGCAGACTGAAAAACATGAGTGCATGCTTGTTTAGTTGCATCATCTTTCGGATCCAACTTGAACATCATCTGTTGAAAAAAGAATGTGAGTCTTATTAGGAGGAAGCTAGAAAGTATGGGACAGAGCAAGACAATATTACTAATTGCGATGAATAACATTACTTACAGATAAATGGTCAAGGAAGGTGTTAAACAGGGTATTGTCTTTCTCATTCCTGTACTGGATCCACATTGGGAGGATACGTGCATGACACCTAACGGCAATGGCTGCCTCTGATACTAACTTGGCTGACTCTGTAGCATCACGTGGCCTTTTTAAACCCTCCTCAAAATGGATCTCCATTCTTCCTCCTTTAGATTTTGTTAATCTGTCAAGCATTATCCCTGATGTTTGTTTCCGCTTGCGTCGTGGTGCTAGTTCAACAACGAATATGGAAAGTGTTAGTGTACATCAAACTGTGAGAGTACATATAATAGAACATGCAACTGCAACTTGACTCGGTCAGGTACCGTCTTGATGTTGATGCTCATGAGGTTCATCTGATGTTGCCAAGTCCTGTTGTGTCAGCAGTGCTTCGGAAGTAGTGTTAGGTGTGAAGGCAGCTTGGGAACTGGCCAGTTCCGGAGCAAACGAACGAGTAACTCGTTGAGATGCTGGTACAGTTGAAGCGGATGCTGCAGCTGGTAGAGCAGGTGATACTGTGTTTATAGATTTAGCCGGTGGACTTGGACCTTCTACTGCACTATACGTACCAGCAGAATCTGAACGGCAGATCCTTTTCCGTTTCACCCAACGAGTAACACCACTCCATACTATATTATTTTCCTTGCTCTTTTTTGACTTTGCCATGTCAAGCCGTACCCACAACACAAAAGAATAAAATCGCTCTTCAGAACTCATTGATGCATGATACAGACAAGCAATACTTTGATGTAAGACAACCGTATGAGGATGGATATGTAAGAAAAACAGGACGACATGACATATTCACAGCTACGATGTGTAAACTAAGCAGAAGGATTTTTCAAGAAAATAGAAGTAATGCAAGCTAGACACCATATGAAAGATGCAACCAATATTACTCTGCCAAGTTAAAAGTGTCTTGTCATAAGTGGCAATTCGAAAAATTAGAAGCAGTACAACGTAGAAATCAATGCAAGATGCAACCACTATCAAACTGCCATGTTAAAAGTGTCTAATCATGAGTGATTGATGCGGGATACACAACAGCAGTACTTTGATGTAAGAACATGGTATGATAGATAGATGCAGTGTATTCTAGACACAGAACGCCATGTCATATGCACATGTATAACGTATGAACTCAGCAGGTGCAATTTAATCAAAATAGAAGAAATACAGGCTAGACAACATATGCAACATGAAACCAATTATCACACTGTCAAATTTGAGCAAGCACCTGCAATGGTGGAGTACGGGAGATGAACTCATCATGTAGACTTGGGACTTCAACTTCATTAGCAGTAGCAGTGGAAAATCTAGAGAGTCTCTGTTTGCGTCGGTGCGGAGGACCACCAACATCCCCTAACTTACTCTTTTCCTTCCTATTTTCTGATATTGCCTTATGAAGTCAAAACCACAAGAAGATGAATAAAATTAGCTTTGCATAACTGGTTGATGCATGATACAAACGAACACTACTTTGATGTAAGGCAAGCACAGGATAGGAGGATGGAATATATACAAAAAAGACAACGTTTCATATTCACACGTACGATAGGAGGATGGAATATGTATGAAAAAACAGTAAGCGGAAGGCATTTCAACAAAATTAGAAGAAATGAAAGCTAGGCACCATATGAACATGCAACCAATATCACTCTATCAGGTAAAAAGTGTCTCGTCGTAAGTGCCATTTCAAGAAATTAGAAGCAGTACAAGCTAGAAGATAATGCAAGATGCAACCTACATCACAGTCCCAAGTTAAATGTGTCTTATGGGTAAGTGATCGTTGCAGGTATAAGTTGTAAGCTACGCAGATGCAATTCAACATAATCAGAAGCAATACAAACTAGACATCATACGGAAAATGCAACCACATATAACAGTTCCAAGTTAGAGCAAGCACCTGAGATGGTAGAGTAGGGGAGATGTGCTCATCATGTACACGTATGTTCTAGAAACATGAACACGTGTCATATTCACAGGCATTATGTGTAAAGTAAGCATATGCACTTCAACAAAGTTAGAAGCAATACAAGCTAGACATCATACGCAACATGCAACCACATATAATAGTGCCAAGTTAGAGCAAGCACCTGTGATGGTGGAGTAGGGGAGATGTGCTCATCATGTACACGTATGTTCTAGAAACAGGAACACGTGTCATATTCACAGGCATTATGTGTAAAGTAAGCAGATGCAATTCAACAAAGTTAGAAGCAATACAAGCTAGACATCATACGCAACATGCAACCACATATAATAGTGCCAAGTTAGAGCAAGCACATGTGATGGTGGAGTAGGGGCGATGTGCTCATCATCTACACAGCTACGTTGACTGTCTAGCTTGTCTTGCGAATCTTGTTGGGAGGATGGCGGAGTAGAATCTGTAGAGAACCTCCGTTTCAGTTGCTCGGAAGGACCACCATCATCCAATGCCTTGCCAATTTCCTTCAGCTTTACTGATTTTGCATTGTGAGATCAAACCGACAAGAAAAAGGAATGTAATTCGCTCTTGAGAACTCATTCATGCATGATACTGACGAACACTACTCTGATGAAAGGAAAAGTCATGATACGAGGATGGAATATGTACGAAAAATTGACGGCTTGACATATTCACACCTATGATGTGGTAACTAAGCAGAAGGCACTTCAACAAATTAGAAGCACTGCAAACTAGACACCATATGAAAGGTGCAATCAATATCACTCTGCCAAGTTAAAACTGTCTCGTCATAGGTGGTGTTCATCAAACTAGAAGCAATACATGCTAGAAATCATGTTCAAGACGCAAACCAATATCACACTGCCAACTTAAAGGTGTTCCATCATAAGTGACTGATGCAGGATACACAAGAAGAGTAGTTTCAAGAACATGGTGTGATAGACATATATAGTATGTACCAAAAACAGGAAAAGCGTGTCATATTCACATGTATCATGTGTAAGCTAAGCAGATGCAGTTTACACTAATTAGGAGCAATACAAGTTAGACACCATATGCAACATGTAACCATATATCACACTGCCAAGTTAGAGCAAGCACCTTGGATGGTGGAGTAGGGGAGCGGAGACTTGGACCTTGTAATGCACTATCAGTACAAGGAGAATCAGTACAGATGCTCCGTTTACGTTGCTGCAGAGGACCACCATCATCGCCTTCCTTACTCTTTTCCTTCCTCTTTCTTGATTTTGCCTTGTCAAGTCAAACCCACAAGAAAAAAGGAATAAAATTTGCTTTTCAGAACTCATTGATGCATGATACTGACGAACACTACTCCGATGAAAGGCAAAGTCATGATACAAGGATGGAATATGTACGGAAAAATGGACAGCTTGGCATATTCACACCTATGATGTGGTAACTAAGCAGAAGGCATTTCAACAAATTAGAAGCACTGCAAACTAGACACCATATGAAAGGTGCAATCAATATCACTCTGCCAAGTTAAAACTGTCTCGTCATAGGTGGCGTTCATCAAACTAGAAGCAATACATGCTAGAAATCATATTCAAGACGCAAACCAATATCACACTGCCAACTTAAAGGTGTTCCATCATAAGTGACTGATGCAGGATACACAAGAAGAGTAGTTTCATGTAAGAACATGGTGTGATAGACAGATATAGTATGTACCAAAAACAGGAAAGCGTGTCATATTCACACGTATCATGTGTAAGCTAAGCAGATGCAGTTTACACTAATTAGGAGCAATACAAGCTAGACACCATATGCAACATGCAACCAGATATCACACTGCCAAGTTAGAGCAAGCACCTTGGATGGTGGAGTAGGGGAGCGGAGACTTGGACCTTGTAATGCACTATCAGTACAAGGAGAATCGGTACAGATGCTCCATTTACGTTGCTGCAGAGGACCACCATCATCGCCTTCCTTATTCTTTTCCTTCCTCTTTCTTGATTTTGCCTTGTCAAGTCAAACCCACAAGAAAAAGGAATAAACTTTGCTCTTCAGAACTCATTGATGCATGATACTGACGAACACTACTTTCATGTAAGGCAGCCGTATGATAGGAGGATGGAATATGTATGAAAAACAGGACGGCGTGACATATTCACATGTATGATGTATAAAGGGTAAACTAAGCACAAGGTGCTTGAACATGTTAGAATCAATGCAAGCTAGAAACCATATGAAAGGTGAAACCAATATCACTCTGCCAAATTAAAAGGGTGCCCTAACAAATGTATTTGACCAAATTAGAAGCAACACATGGCAACAGGCTAGAAATAATATGCAATATGCAACGAATAAAGGTGACTCATCATAAGTGATTGATGCAGGATACAGAAGAGAGGTAGTTTCATGTAAGAACAAGGTTAACACATAGATGTAGTGTGTACCAAAAATTGGAAGGCATGTCATATTCACAGGTATAATGTGTAAACTAAGCAGATACAATTTACCCTAATTAGAAGCATTACAAGCTAGACACCGTATGCAACATGCAACCACATATCACACTGTGAAGTTAGAGCAAGCACCTGTGATGGTGGTGTGGGGGAATTGCGGTCATCAACTAGAGAGCTACGTTGACTATCTTCATTTAGCCTTGCTGTTTCTTGAGAATCATGTGGGGAGGATGACACTGCACTCTTTAAACGAGTATGGCGTCTCACAGTAACCCACCCGGGTGACTGTCTCGTCATAAGTGATTGACGAGGGATACAAAAGAGCACTAGTTTGATGTACGAACATGGTTAATAGACATATGTAGTATGTATCAAAAACAAGAAGGCATGTCATTATCAAAGGTATAATGTGTAAAGTAAGCAGATGCAATTTAACCAAATTGGAAGCAACACAAGCTAGACACCATATGCAACATGCAACCACATTTGACAGCGCGAAGTTAAATCAAGCACCTGGGATAGTTGTGTGTGGCAATTGAGATCATCAACTGCAGAGCTACGTTTACTGTCTCCAACTGCTGACACTGCATCATTTAGAGCGCTGAAACGCTTAGTGCTTATCTTCGAATTACACTGGAGCGACTTCTGTCTTTTCTTTTCAGCATTCATCAACACTACGTCACAGTTTGAAATACCCATGCATAAAAAAATAATAGTGTGAGTATGGGTGAATTGTGTGCACAATTAGTACAGTGTAAAGGTAGCAGATAGCAGGTCGGTGAGAAATAGATGATGGGAGACATATGATAGCTCTACAACATGCATGGCACACTAAATTACTACATGATTCTATGAAAATAACATTCGACTGAAAACAAATAGGCCAGTCCATTTTTTCTGCAACGTCCGATGTACAAAGAACGGGCAGATCGCCTTCATCTACCGCCAGCCAGTCAGTGTTGACGATCTTCCTCGAAATGGCAGCGACCACCGGCCCAGTCCCTTGTCTGCGCCCTCCCCTCGACCTCACCGCACCGCCGTGCTTGGCACCGCCCCCCGGCAATCCATTCAAGCCTTGCCGACCTCCAGATCAGACGCAAGCAGCTCCTGCGCCCCACACCCCTATGATAGACACCGATGCGCCGCTTCCCCGGCGAACAGGCGGACTAGGTGCTCCGCGCGCCTAAGCGGGTGCTGCTTCTTTTAATTGCGGTTCGACTGACCCTGAATTGAAATCCAGGCGGGCTACTGACCTCTAGAAAAGGTGAAATAGTAAAGGGAGGAAACCTTGTGCATTTAGTATCACGAAGAAGATGTAGTAAGAAGCACTCAACTAGTTTCTTTCGTGGGATGAATACGGTGTGAGCAGAGACGTAAGGTTTGCACGAATAAGGGAAGAGGAGTACCTCTTTGTGCTGGCAGTGCTGTGTTCTCCTTCTGTTTTTTCAACGATCTTCTTGTGGTTCGCTGGAAACGAGAAGTTGTGGAGGACGGTGCAGCCTTGGATGAACCCATGGCCAAGTTGTTGAGTGTGGTGCGGTGGTCGTCTGTCGGCAGCGGGGAAGCAGATCCGAGGCGGCGAACGACGGCGTAGAGGGAACAGCTCCGGTGCGGTGGACGGTTGCGATAGTGGAGCGGCAGCAGTGAGGCGCAGGACGGCGTGGTCGGAGTGGTTCTGGTACGGTGCACGTCGGCGTCGGCGTCGTGGAGGCAGCTCTACCTCGGCTTCAGCTGCTAAGTCCTTGAGGGCGTTGCGGTTGCGGTTGCGTTGCACGACGACGTTGGGGTACCGGCTCCGGCGTGATGGAGTTGGGCGGCGGTGGATTAGGCGCTATGGGGTGGAGGACGGAGGAGGCTGGGGTTTCGCGGCTGGTGGAGAGGGCGTTATGGCGCCCAGGGAGTATGAATGGGGAAACGGAGGGAGGCGGGGAACTAAGGGGGAACAATGTTTCGGTTTGGGACGCGCTTGTTTGAAATTTGGGGAAAGTTACAAACTTTGCCCCCATCTAAAATTTCAGACATATTGCGGGTTGGGGGTAGGACAGTAATCTCAGGTGTCCCAAATGTGGGCGGGATAGATTTCGACCGAGCGCATGGGTGTTTAGGCGCCCACGGCGTATGAATGCTTCTCAGAGGCGGTTGAGAATGGCGTCTTGGTGAAGTTACAAACCTACCCTGGTTTAGACCTTTGGACATCGGGCCGATAGGCTACATGGGCCAGAGTCAGGACAGTAATTTCCTACCACCAAACATTAGTCTCGCGCGGTTTCGGGTGACTAGAGGCCTATTTGGCGCTTCGTTCAATATTTGGGAGCAGAAGCATTAACGTTTTCGGTTCTCTTGAATTGAACATTCAGGATCTGTCAAACTTCACAAATCTTTACTCTTGAAAATCCTTAAGCTACGATTATTTTGGAATGGAGGTGGTACATTTGAATATACATTGTACACGAGTATATATTAAAAAATATGCAACTTACCTCAGTTCATGCATGGTTCCAGATATAATCTCCTTGGTTGCAAAAAAAAGTTAGACATGCGTATGAATATATATAGCATGTTCAAACGCACAACAAAGATTGATGCCCCCTTTTACATCTGATTTACAAATGCCATTATCTCGGGTTCAAATAGATGAATGCACTTCCTGTGAATTCGAATCTTCGAAACTCCCTTTATGTTGGATTCGACATGTATTCTATTTCGTAGCTAGCAATTTGGAATGTATCCATGCAAGTGACAAATGTATAAAGTGCTTCACACTAACAACATGGAGTGCACTAATTAATGTTTATATATGAATTGCAAAAGCATCCATTGCCTGTATTTCAAACCGCTCTCACTCTATGGATCGATAATATGAAATAAACACATGCACATGCTAGAATTCAATAGAGTATGGGTGTCTGATAGACCGATTTTCGTCCATACGCAATTTGCAAAATTCATGATCTCATCCAAAAATAATAATGCCATTTATATTTTAATTTAATGCGTAGAACCGCCTTTTACATGTAGATGCACTATGCCTCGGCCCGTTCTCACAAACGCGCTATATATCTCTCTATCTACCGCATAAGTGCACACACTTTATATGCATCAGCATTTCTCTTTCACACATGCTCACAATCTCTCTCGGGGTGTCGGGGAGTCTCACGCACATGCTCTCTCTGTATCTCTCTCTCTTTCTGACTACTATGTACCACTCTTTTCACTAATCTTAGTTGAAAAACACTATTTCTCTCACATGCATATATACACACGCACGGTCTCTACTATCCCTCTATACGCACATATATGTGCCTACGTGTCTCCCGCACGCACATTATCTTTAGGCCTCTCTCGCACACATTGCTCCCCCCCCCCCCAGACACACCTCTCTCTTAGTAGTTGGCAGATATGATTCCATCATATCATTCGGTAGGATATCCCTGACTGTTAGGCTGGATGGTAATACGAGGCAAAGTTTTACCCTAGTTCAGACCCTTGCAGTTGAGGAAAAAGCCTACTCCTGGTACTGTATATTAGTGATAGGGGTGTGTACAAAGTACACGTGAATACCAGGCATTGTGCGTGTGTGTATACTATCGACGAACTAGCCCCCAAGCTTCTATAACATACTGGGGGCCTAGGGTTACAAATCATATATAGTCAGCTTATCACCAGTGGGGATAGAGTCGTCCGCGACTCTGGTAGCTAGCTTCGTGTTGTACGCCGAGTCCTCCACATGGGTCTTCGTATAACGCGTCTCGATCCAACCTATGTGGCGCAGGATGGAACCGACCCATGAGTCCTCATGTTGACCCACCACAACTAGAAATGATGTGCCCACCACACCACACACGCAATCGGCCACTAAGAAAATAAGCATATACAATAGTACAATGTTATACATGAAAGTTAATTGCATGGTGCATCCACAAATATTTGTTCTGCATTGTGAATTTTTATATATTCTCCTAAAATATTAGTCACGGGAAAGAGAAACGAAGGGCATATCTCTCCTTATCTCCACCGGACATCCCCTCTTTCTACACCACTTTCACGTACGCACACAAACTATCTCTCGGCCCTCTAAAAGTATGCATGCCCACGACACATTCACGCATGATGGTCACTGTATTTCAAGCTAAAGCACTATACGGTCACTGGAGTTCAGAATATGCTCATTACGGTCACCGTATACATTCTCGTGGTGATCATACGGTATCTAGCTCACGTTACGTCTCCGTATTTTCTTGATGACACTGACGGACTTTGCATTTGATGTGTGCTCCATATTTTGTTGACAACACTTACGGTCATTGTATTTGAAGCGAAAGCACGATATGGTCACTGGACTTCAGAATAAGCTCATCACGGTCACCACATACATTTTGTCGTGCTAACCAACATGTGGTTGGATGTTTAGGAGGACAGTGGTTTCTCGAGCCCACCAGGGTTAAAGTCCCGGTGCTCGCATTTATCCTGGGTTAATTTCAGTATTTTCCGACGATGTGCGTTCAGTGGGAGGAGACGTTCCACTCGACTACGAGGCACCTATGGTGACTTCATAAAATCTCAAGATCATATGCTGGCCCACTCTCTCGAAGGTGCTCATAGGGGTAGGGTCTGCGTGTGTGCGCTTATAGCGGTGAGTGCTTGCGCGTATATATGAGCCCTTACGTCTGTACCGTGTTAAAAAAATACATGTCATGATTATACGGTCACTGGCTCACCCGTACAACTCCGTATTTTGTTGATGACACAATCAATTGACCAGTCAAACGTTCCACGTGGCGCAACTAGTGTTGCACCATCGGGGCGCGTAACCGTGGGGCCCACTTGTCAACCCGTATATGAAAGAAAGAAATGGTAGGTTGAGTCTGTACTGTGTTAATAAAATACATTTTAGGGTGATCATACGGTCACTGGCTCACCATACAGCTCCGTAATTTGTTGATGACACGATCAATTGACCAGTCAAACGGTCCACATTCAGCAGCGCACATTACCATAGGGCCCACCCGTCAGCGCGTATATGAAGGACAGAAATGGTAATAAATTAGTGGTCAGTGGGTACTCGAAGTCGTGAGACCTCTGGTTGGCAGTCGCCGGCGGTGGGGGCGCGTTGATTGGGCGGTGGGGTGGGGATCGCCAGAGAAAAAGCTCGGCGCGGGGAGGGCCTAGAGGGATGGCCGGTGCGGCGGCGGACCGGCGGTGAGGAGTGGTTTCGGGGCGGGCGGGGTGGCGTGGCGGCGCGGGCCGGCCGCGGGCGGCGCGGGCCGGCGGTTCGGCTGGTGGTGGCTGGCGGCTCAGGGGGGTGGAGTTTGATGATAAACTGCAGGCCCTTGATTTCGTATCCAACGGCTGGAAAATCTAATGACTGAAGATGAAAAAGTCAGTTGACTGATGTGTAGCCTCACCCCGCACGTACACATGCACGCACGCAAGACACGCACGCATGCAGGCGTGCAACACTGACACGTACACATAACAAACACACGCATGCATGCAGGCGTGAAACACTGACGCGTACACATGCACTCACGAACACACGCATGTACGCACACATGCATGCAACACTGAAACGTACCCTTGCACGCACGCAACACTCGCACGCCTGCATGCACACAGCACACGACGCAAGACACACGCTCAACCTATAGGTGCATGCACCCTTTGTTAAGGACATGGATTGTTACGGGTATTAATCAATCTTATCTGTGATAAGCAGAACATTGATGTTTGTAGTGGTATTTATGAATCACAACGTATCGAACGGGCTATCAACATAGTAGGCTTATCTACATGAAAAGGATGACGTCACACTCAATGAACAATCATCGGGTTATGAAATGCCCGCTTCTGACCGCCCTGGCCCACCAAAGGTTCCTCTGCTGTGCGCTGCCTGCGTTGGGTCACTGACATGCAGGCCATGTACCCAAAGAGCCCACACGCCAGTGGAAGAATGGCGCGCTATCCTACGTCAGAGTCGAGGGCGCCACTCGCTGCACATCCGGTTGAACACGCCTCCTTGCCGCATCCAAACGCCTCCATGAAACCCGCCCGTGTGGAAGCCGAGAAACCCACTCTGGACACACGTCCGTTCATGACCGGGCCGGCATTAAACGCAACGCCGGCCGAGCTCCTCCCGTCCGCCGTCTATTTAATCTCCTATTTAAACGAGGCCAAACGCCGGCCAAGAATCGCACACCTCCGCCGCTCCCCTATCTCCTCCTTCACCATTTTGTCCAGTCTTACAATGGCTTACAAAGAGTAGTTATTACGCATCCAAGCCGGCTGGGTGGCCCGCCGAGCCCGCCGGATACGAGCTATGCAGCTCGCTGATCCACCTCCCTACCCTCGCCTGACGGAGCCAGTTGCCGCCCCAAGCCGGCGCGCGGTTCAGCAACTCGCTGCTCTAGGCCAGCTCGACGAGGAGCGGCGCACGGGCGTCGTTGCTGCCGTCCACGCCACCGCCTCATACCGCGTCTCCCGTTTCTGTGGCCGAGACTCCCATGCCGGCGGCCGCGCCATGCAAGCAGCGACAGAAGCCGGGTGCGCGGAGAGCAACGAGTCGGTGGCCAGCGCCTCCGCATCCGCCGCCATCATCAAGGAGAAGTAGAACACGGGAGGCCATCGCCGCTTGGGTCCCATGAAGGCCACCACGGAGGCGGCACCGGCGTACACAGCAGGTGTCTTGTCGGATCCTTTTGTTGCGAGGACCTTCGTCGACCCCGCAGTCCGGTGATCGTGCTACCGGACATGAGGAACACAAATCGATCGGCGGGCGACCATTTAGGCCAGGTATTATATACCTGTGCTGTCTAGAACTAGCACCGTGTAGTTCATTTGAATGTAATGAAATCTGTCATGTTTGTATGAAAATCCGGTATCTTATATGATTTCCGTCGTTGTTTATATGAAATATCGCCTTGTTTGCATGAATTTCATCCGGTTGGTTGACTTGCTGTCATAATGTGTGCGGCTACGGTTGGATGGCGTAATTTGGGGGTCGCCGGTCGGTCTGTGGGCGGCTTGGGTGGTGTGGTGGGACAAAAAGAACACAGCTCATGCGAGCTCGTCTCCAACGTGCGCGCTGGAGGATGCATGAGAACCCGAGCCATTCCTCGTTCATCGGTGGCAAAGGCACCGGTGGACAAAAGGGTCGCCAATATTTCGGCTACCCCGGGCAAGATCCAAACAACCCCTCCCAACAGATTCAAATCCCTCGTTCACTGTGGAATTTTGCCATGTGTTGTTTTCACGGACTAGCAAGATGCCCGTGCATTGCACGGAACATCAAGATACATTTTTTTACAAAACACCTGTTGTGATTGACCCATGCAGGAGTAATCCCATTTTGTAAAAACTAATGATTGCTCGAAAATTTTATCGGATAAATGGTATCTCGAGAATTTTATCGGACTCCATTTTTGTATACAAGGCCACAAACCCATATTACAGGTACCAAGGCAAAAATGAATGTCTTCTAACTCAATGTTGCAAGCCACCTTGTTTCCTTGTTTGTCGTGTAAATTAATGTGTATTCTTCTCTTTCATGCACATCAAGCCAATGCTCACACTCATGCATGCATGCAAGGGATAATTAATATCCTCCTTTGCTAGTAGTACTACAAGGCAAACAACATTAATATTGCATCGATTAGTGTTAGTGGCCTTGTATATCTGCAAATTGTAATTTTGATAGTGGCCTTATATATAAAAATGGAGGGAGAAAGATGAGAGATAAGGTGAGGAGGAGTGGGGCGTGGTGGTGACTGGTGGTCGGACTGGGCGGAGGCATGGGGATGGACGGCGCATTATGTCTAGGTTTGTATCTCTATAGTCCCTCTCACACACACACACGTAGGTGGGGGACGTGCACGAAGAGAATAGGTGCACGCACGGCGCACGTACTCCCGTCTCTTTCCCAACCACACCCGCGTGGGTACACGGTGGAGCTCATTTCTGTACGAAAAGGCAGCCCACGTGGTAACTTGACACGTGTACTGGTTGTCCACTAGATGGAGGGAGGATCGTCTACCACGGGTGAACAAACAAATTGCGACTTGATGCGTTATGTTAAAAAAGAGGCAAACCATGTGGGGCCTACCTTAGAGGCAAGGCTCTATACACTGGAGTACTTTTGATGTGTCCCGTCAACTCGCAGAACGAGGAGAAGCTTGCTTAGTACGCCGTCTCCCCAGCCCATGGGCGCGGTGGCTCGCTGGATGAGGTGAAGCTTGCTTACTACGCCTTACGCCTGCTCCCTCGCCCATGCGCGCGGTGGCTCGCAGGACGAGGAGAAAATTTGACTACTCCCTCCGTTTACTCCTCGTCCCTACTACCTTGGTTAGAGAGATTATCATATTGTTTGGAATATATATGTACTTTAGTACTCCCTCCATTTACTTATACAAGGCCACTATAAAAAAATACATTTTGCATCTATACAAGGCCACAAATAGTAATCGAGACAAAAGTTACTACTCCCTCCTTTCTAGTTTATGGCTCAATTTCAAAATCTCTCCAACCAAGGTAGACGGTGAGTGGTCGAATTAATTTCGTACTCCTAGTTTGCACAAGTAATTAGTACGCTCGTTTTTCTCAAGAAGTTATGTTTACCGAGGCATTAATTAGAACGAATGCATGAATGACCACTAAATTTCCATGAACTTCTACATGCATTGGTGAGTTTTCTCTTGACACTGCTTGCATCGGGTGATCTAACGCACCTCGAAATCCAACATGTGATGGTACTACTACTAGTAGTAGAATCGAGACTTATAAAACGGAAAAATGAATGTTTTTTAGATGAGCCCTATAAACCCTAGAGGGTACGTACTTCGTAAAATCAGATTTTTCCCAAAACTAAGTCGCTCAACCTTTATTTGCTTGTTTCCCTTCCTGCCTCCTTGCCTCGAACAGACTATGCCAAACTCCCCTGCCTGCCGCGCGGGAAAAGACCCGCCCTCGCCTTTTTTTAGTCCGGGTTTGTATCGATGGATCGCGCGAAGCAGCAAAAACCCAAGCCGTGTCTTGTAGTTCTCCGTCGACGCTCGCTTTCATGAATTTTGTACTTCCTGTCGCCGACATGTGGGACATATAGCAACCGGGTCGACGTGTCAAGCACCAAATAACAGTGCAGAATAGCAGGGTGGATGCACCCCAGTCGTACCGCCCCAGTAGTAGTAGTAATGAGCAATGAGACGTCAAATCACAATGCCGCACCTTCCCAGACGGATGAAGCAACCATTATTTCACACTTCGGTTCGCCATCATCTCAAACCACGTAGTATTGCTTCTGCCTCAAGAGGGACACGTGCAGTGCCTTGGTACATCATGACACGTGGGACCGCATGACAGGCCATGCTCCCCCGCCGATCGCTCGGTAAAATCACCTCATTTTTACTACTATACTTCCTCCGTATCGGTTTACATGGCATGCACGTCGTTCTAGGTTGAGAATTTAACTGGCTATATATGTGATCAACAGTATATGTTTAGAAACTACATCCGCTTAATAGTCCAATGATATACTTTTTGTGACATAGTGATACGTATCCGTCGTATCTACTTTTCCAAACACTTTTGCCCTTGTTTTGGACTCTAACTTGCATGATTTGAATGGAACTGACCCGGACAGACGTTGTTTTTAGCAGAATTGCCATGGTGTTATTTATGTGCAGAAACAAAAGTTCTCAGAATGACCTGAAACTACACAGAACTTATTTTTCAAAAATATTAAAAATACTGGAAGAAGAATCCACGTCAGGGGGGCCTCCACCTGTCCACGAGGGTGGGGGGCGCGCCTGCCCCTGGGTGCGCCCCCCTGCCTCGTGGGCCCCCAGACGCTCCACCGACCTCAACTCCAACTCCATATATTCGTGTTCGGGGAGAGAAAAATCAGAGAGAAGGATTCATCGCGTTTTACGATACGGAGCCGCCGCCAAGCTGTAAAACCTCCTGGGAGGGCTGATCTGGAGTCCGTTCGGGACTCCGGAGAGGGGAATCCGTCGCCGTCGTCATCATCAACCATCCTCCATCACCAATTTCATGATGCTCACCGCCGTGCATGAGTAATTCCATCGTAGGCTTGCTGGACGGTGATGGGTTGGATGAGATTTATCATGTAATCGAGTTAGTTTTGTTAGGGTTTGATCTCTAGTATCCACTATGTTCTGAGATTGATGTTGCTATGACTTTGCTATGCTTAATGCTTGTCACTAGGGCCCGAGTGCCATGATTTCAGATCTGAACCTATTATGTTTTCATGAATATATGTGAGTTCTTGATCCTATCTTGCAAGTCTATAGTCACCTACTATGTGTTATGATCCGGCAACCCCGAAGTGACAATAATCGGGACCACTCCCGGTGATGACCATAGTTTGAGGAGTTCATGTATTCACTATGTGTTAATGCTTTGGTCCGGTACTCTATTAAAAGGAGGCATTAATATTCCTTAGTTTCCTCTAGGACCCCGCTGCCATGGGAGGGTAGGACAAAAGATGTCATGCAAGTTCTTTTCCATAAGCACGTATGACTATATTCGAAATACATGCCTACATTACATTGATGAATTGGAGCTAGTTCTGTGTCACCCTATGTTATGACTGTTACATGATGAACCGCATCCGGCATAATTCTCCATCACCGATCCAATGCCTACGAGCTTTTCACATATTGTTCTTCGCTTATTTACTTTTCCGTTGCTACTGTTACAATCACAACAAAACCCAAAAATATTACTTTTGCTACTGTTACTGTTACTTCCATATTACTTTGCTACTAAATACTTTGCTGCAGATACTAAGTTATCCAGGTGTGGTTGAATTGACAACTCAACTGCTAATGCTTGAGAATATTCTTTGGCTCCCCTTGTGTCGAATCGATAAATTTGGGTTGAATACTCTACCCTCGAAAACTGTTGCGATCCCCTATACTTGTGGGTTATCAAGACTATTTTTTGGCGCCGTTGCCGGGGAGCATAGCTCTATTCTTTGAGTCACTTGGGATGTATATCTGCTGGTCACTATGAAGAACTTGAAAGATGCAAAAACAACAATTTATCCCTCAACCACGAGGGGAGGTAAGGAACTGCCATCTAGCTCTACACTTGATTCACCTTCTGTTTTGAGTAAGCTTGCGACACCTAAACCTGCTTCTGCTATTCATTCTGATATGTCGCATGTTATTGATGATGCCACTTCTGCTATGCATGATACTTATGATGAAACTACTTCTATGCTTGATACTACTGTGCCACTTGGTGAATTTCTTGATGAAGAACTTGCTAGGGCTAGAGAGAATGAAATTATTGAAACTGATAATATTGATGATGAAGACTCTCCCCCTAATAAATATGAATTACATGTTGTTCCTGAGGGTTATGTTATGGATGAAGAAGCTGCCAGAGCTATTTTAGCTTGCAATGATAGATATGATCTTAAGAAGTTATTAGCTAAATGGAAGCAGCAATCTCTTAATGCTAGAATGAAACCTGACCCTGCTTTTGCTACTTCACCTATCTGTGTTACTGATAAGGATTATGAATTCTCTGTTGATCCTGATATAATTACTTTGGTTGAATCTGATCCTTTTTATGGCTATGAATCTGAAACTGTTGTGGCACATCTTACTAAATTAAATGATATAGCCACCCTGTTCACTAATGATGAGAAATCTCGCTACCTTTATATCCTTAAAATATTTCCGTTCTCATTAAAGGGTGATGCTAAGATATGGTTTAATTCTCTTGATCCTGGTTGTGTGCGTAGTCCCCAGGATATGATTTATTACTTGTCTGCTAAATATTTCCCCGCTCATAAGAAACAAGCTGCTTTAAGGGAAATATATAACTTTGTGCAAATTGAAGAAGAGAGTCTCCCACAAGCTTGGGGGAGGCTTCTCCAATTACTTAATGCTTTGCCTGATCGTCCTCTTAAGAAAAATGAAATACTTGATATCTTTTATAATGGACTAACCGATGCTTCCAGAGATTACCTGGATAGTTGTGCTGGTTCTGTTTTCAGGGAAAGAACACCGGATGAAGCTGAAATTCTATTGAATAATATGTTGACCAATGAAAATAATTGGACACTTCCTGAGCCTATTCCTAAACCAACTCCGAAGAAGAGGGGTGTTCTATTTCTCAGTCCTGAAGATATGCAAGAGGCAAAGAAATCCATGAAAGAAAAAGGTATAAAGCTGAAGATGTTAAGAATTTACCTCCTATTGAAGAAATACATGGTCTTAATTTACCGCCTGTTGAAGAAACATATGATCATAATCCCTCACCTATTGAAGAAACACATGGTCTTGATAACCCGACGCAGGTAGTAAAGGTAAATTCTCTCTATAGATATGATAAAGCTGAAATCCCTCCTACTAAGTTTGCTAGCAAATGTTTGGATGAGTTTGATAACTTTATGGTTAAGCAAGAAGATTTTAATGCTTATTTTGGTAGACAATTAAAACAAAATGCGTATATGATTGAAAACTTGAGTAATTACATGGCTAATGTTAAGGGTGAACTTAAACTCATTAGCAAACATGCTTCTATGGTTACCACTCAAGTAGAGCAAGTACTTAAAGCTCAAAATGATTTGCTTAATGAATTGAATAGTAAGAAAAATGACTATGTTGTTAGAGTGGCTACTAGAACTGGTAAAATGACTCAGGAACCTCTGTATCCTAAAGGCCATCCTAAGAGAATCGAACAAGATTCTCAGAGAAATAATTTAGATGCACCTAGTCCTTCTAAAAAGAAGAAAAATAAAAATGATAGGACTTTGCATGCTTCTAGTGAACCTATTGCTAAACCACCTGAGAATCCAAATGATATTTCTATTTCTGATGCTGAAACACAATCTGGTAATGAACATGAACCTAGTAATAATGTTAATGATGATGTTCATGATGATGCTCAACCTAGTAATGGTAATGATGTAGAGATTGAACCTGCTGTTGATCTTGATAACCCACAATCAAAGAATCAACGTTATGATAAGAGAGACTTTGTTGCTAGGAAGCACGGTAAAGAAAGAGAACCATGGGTTCAGAAACCCATGCCTTTTCCTCCCAAACCATCCAAGAAAAAGGATGATGAGGATTTTGAGCGCTTTGCTGAAATGATTAGACCTATCTTTTTGCGTATGCGGTTAACTGATGTGCTCAAAATGAATCCTTATGCTAAGTACATGAAAGATATTGTTACAAATAAAAGAAAGATACCGGAAGCTGAAATTTCCACCATGCTTGCTAATTACACTTTTAAGGGTGGAATACCAAAGAAACTTGGAGATCCAGGAGTACCCACTATACCATGCTCCATTAAAAGAAACTATGTTAGAACTGCTTTATGTGATCTTGGAGCCGGTGTCAGTGTTATGCCTCTCTCTTTATATCGTAGACTTGATTTGAATAAGTTGACACCTACTAAAATATCTTTGCAAATGGCTGATAAATCAACTGCTATACCTATCGGTATTTGTGAGGATGTGCCTGTTGTGGTTGCAAACGTTACTATTTTAACGGACTTTGTTATTCTTGATATTCCCGAGGACGATAGCATGTCTATTATTCTTGGAAGACCTTTTCTGAATACTGCAGGGGCTGTTATTGATTGCAACAAAGGCAATGTCACTTTTCATGTTAATGGTAATGAGCATACGGTACACTTTCCGAGGAAACAACCTCAAGTTCATAGTATCAATTCTATTGGAAAAAATCCATCGATTATTTTTGGAGGTTTTGAATTTCCTCTTCCTACTGTCAAGAAGAAATATGATATTCTTATTATTGGGGATGTGCATATCCCCGTTGAGGTAACGTAGTGTTATTCGAAATTTCTCCGGTTCCATGTTATTCGGAATGAGTTTGTTAACAAGACTTGATCAACCTTGTTAGTGGATTCCTTTTGATGAGCATGAGATGGATGAAACTAGAAGGCACAACCTTCTGTACCATTCTTTTACTTTCTATTATTTAGTTGAAATAAAGTAAAAATAGTATTTTTCTGTCTGTTTTCTGAATTATTCGTGCAATATAAAAATACCCCAAAAATAAAAGTTCTCCAAATGCCTCGAAAATGAAATATGATTTTTTCTAGAATATTTGAGAATATCTGGCATTGAGAACACAGCAGGGGGAGCAAGCACCTGGCCACGAGGGTCCAGGGCGCGCCCCTGCCTCGTGGGCCCATGGTGGCTCCCCTCCACTTATTCCTGCACACACACACTTCTTCTTCCTCCCAAAAAAATCACCATCCAGCTCAAGCACGAGTTCTAGCTCATTTTGCTGTGATTTTCGATCTCCTTGCTCAACGCACCTCTCACAAAACTGCTTGGGGGATTGTTGCTTGGTATGTGACTCCTCCATTGGTCCAATTAGTTTTTGTTCTAGTGCTTTATTCATTGCAAATTTGTGCTGTCTAGGTGACCATGTTCTTGAGCTTACATGTCAAATTTATATGGTTCTAAGTAGTTCTAATGCATGATATAGGCTCTAGGCACTTGTAGGAGTAGTTGCTATCAATTTTGTTGAGTTTGGTTCACTTTTATTTGAAGTTACTAAAATTTTCAGAAATTTTTCAGAGGAAGAAATATGCTTAGGAAAATGTACCAAGGTGGTTCTTCAAGGAAGCAAGGACCCAGGCTTGCAATGCGTGATGCTGACGATGAGCCACCAAGGAACACTCCAGTGCGGCCTTGTGAACGGCCTTCAGAGGACTTCATGGATCGAGCGGGAATTAAGGAAGAATTTAACGCATATTTGTGTAACGCTGATCTTGTGAGCTTCGAGGAGGAAAGGTGCCGCCAGTACCACTATCTCACTAGTTCCTTTGTGAGGAGGTTTGAATTTTCATCTTCACGCAACTCTCAAACTATCCTGTTTGATCTTTATGAAAAATCTTATACTATGGACTTAGAGGATTTTACCACTGCTTGTAAACTTCCACAATGGGGTAGTGCTAGTGAACCCCGCAAATATGAATTTAGAGACTTTCTTGCTAGTATAACTGTGGGGGAATCTAGAGATATAGCACAAGCTACCATAGGGAGCATTCATTTTCCTGCTATACATTATTTTGCTCTCTTTATAGGTAGGTGCATAAATGGTAAAGATGAGGCATGTCATATGTGTGTCCCTGACCTCAGTATTCTTAGGAGTGCTGTGTTAGGAGACAAATCTTATAATTTGGGAGCCATTGTTGCACGTAGGTTGCATCATAATATATTTAATGGAGATTTCTTTGGTGGAATTTATGCAACCCGCTTAGCTGATTTTCTTGGTGTAACCATATGTGATGATGATATTGAATTGCCTCCTACTTATCTAGACTTTAATGCTATGGTTCACCATCAGGTTGTTGAGAGGAATGAATCACCTCTCCAGTACCGACTAATCTTTGATAGGCGTCACACTGTCAATATTGTTCTCCCTCTCCTGCTCTTTTTGACTTTCAGGCAAAGGGGAGATATTACATAACCAGAGAGGAGGCGGAGGAGTATAAGAGGAGGGCCGAGATAGATCGCCTCCAAGCTGTAGCACACGATGCGATAGCCGCTGCATCTCAGTACGACACCGGCTATAACTTTGGATATCCGCTAGGCCATCCGTGGCAATAAACAACCTTAGGCCAAAAGCCTAAGCTTGGGGGAGTACGTATCTCTCACCAACATTACATTTATGTTCACACACACTCATTGCTAGATGTCGGTGCTCATACTCTTTCACTGTAATATCCATGCTAGTTTATTTTCCTTTTTATGCTTTCTTCTTGTGTGTTTGATAAATCTTAAGAAAAACCAAAAAAATTAGTAGTAGCTTTTAGTTAGTTTACTTTTCTTGCTGTAGTAATAATTAAAAAGAAAATCCAAAAAGATTTCATGTTCTTCTTTTGCTTGTTGGGAGCTTTCCCGTGTAAATAGTTTTATTTCTTTTCTTTGGGGGTCGGTAGGAGAAGACCATAATGAAATTGTTGAACTGGCTCTTATATGCATTATTGTTGATTTAACTAAGAGCCCGTATTACCTTGTCTTCTCCTGTTTATTGAATGCCCGCAGATTCCAGCTTGGTCCAATGCACGTGCACTATTATTATTATTCACATCGTTTGGTCGTGCAAGTGAAAGGCAATTATGACGATATATGATGGACTGATTGAGATGAGAGAGGCTGGTATGAACTCGACCTCTCTTGTTTTTGTAAATATGATGAGTTCATCGTTCCTGATTCAGCCTATTATGAATAAACATGTTTGCAATGACAATTAGAGATTATAGTTGCTTGTGCCATGCTTGATTAGCTATGAGTTATAATGGTTTACCTTGCGTGCCAACATGCTATTAAAATGGTTGTGATGTGGTATAGTGGGGTGGTATCCTCCTTTGAATGATTTAAGTGACTTGACTTGGCACATGTTCACACATGTAGTTGAAACAAATCAACATAGCCTTCATGATATTTATGTTCATGGTGGATTATATCCTACTCATGCTTGTACTCAATGTTTATTAATTTTAATGCATGTTCATGACTGTTGTCGCTCTCTAGTTGGTCGCTTCCTAGTCTTTTGCTAGCCTTCACTTGTACTAAGCGGGAATACTGCTTGTGCATCCAATCCCTTAAACCCCAAAGTTATGCCATATGAGTCCACCATACCTTCCTATATGCGGTATCTACCTGCCATTCCAAGTAAATTTGTATGTGCCAAACTCTAAACCTTCAAATGAAATTCTGTTTTGTATGCTCGAATAGCTCATGTATCAACTAGGGCTGTCTATATCTTCCATGCTAGGCGGGTTATTCTCAAGAGGAGTGGACTCCGCTCCTCACTCACGAGAAAATGGCCGGTCACCGGGATGCGCAGTCCCATGCTTTATGCAAATCAAATCAAATTAATTGCAAACAAAACTCCCCCTGGGACTGTTGTTAGTTGGAGGCACTCGTTGTTTCGAGCAAGCCATGGATTGATGCTTGTTGGTGGAGGGGGAGTATAAACTTTACCACTCTGTTTCGGAACCACATATAATGTGTGTAGCATGGAAGATATCGCCATCTCTTAGTTGTTATGTTGACAATGAAAGTATGCCGCTCAAAATATTATTTATCTGTATTTCAAAATCGAGCTCTGGCACCTCTACAAATCCCTGCTTCCCTCTGCGAAGGGCCTATCTATTTACTTTTATATTGAGTCATCACCCTCTTATTAAAAAGCACCAGCTGGAGAGCACTGCTGTCATTTGCATCCATTACTATTAATTTATATTGGGTATGACTATGACTGGATCTCTTTTACCATGAATTACAATGTCTAGTCAGTCCTTGATCTTTAAAGGTGCTCTGCATTTATGTTTTGCGGTCTCAGAAAGGGCTAGCGAGATACCATCTTGTTATATCATATCATGATTGTTTTGAGAAAGTGTTGTCATCCGAGATTTATTATTATTACTCGCTAGTTGATTATGCCATTGACATGAGTAAACATGAGACCTAAATGTTATTGTGAATGTGGTTAGTTATATTCTTTGTTGAAAACTTGAATGCTGGCTTTACATATTTACAACAACAAGAGCAAACAGAGTTTGGAAAAGTTTTTCTTTATCACTTTCAGTTTATCAACTGAATTGCTTGAGGACAAGCAAAGGTTTAAGCTTGGGGGAGTTGATACGTCTCCATCGTATCTACTTTTCCAAACACTTTTGCCCTTGTTTTGGACTCTAACTTGCATGATTTGAATGGAACTAACCCGGACTGACGCTATTTTCAGCAGAATTGCCATGGTGTTATTTATGTGCAGAAACAAAAGTTCTCGGAATGACCTGAAACTCCATGGAACCTATTTTTGGAAAATATTAAAAATACTGGAAGAAGAATCCATGTCAGGGGGGCCTCCACCTGTCCACGAGGGTGGGGGGCGCGCCTGCCCCCCTGGGCATGCCCCCTTGCCTCGTGGGCCCCCTGACGCTCCACCGACCTCAACTCCAACTCCATATATTCGTGTTCGGGGAGAAAAAATCAGAGAGAAGGATTCATCGCATTTTACGATACAGAGCCGCCACCAAGCCCTAAAACCTCTCGGGAGGGCTGATCTGGAGTCCGTTCGGGGCTCCGGAGAGGGGAATCTGTCGCCGTCGTCATCATCAACCATCCTCCATCACCAATTTAATGATGCTCACCGCCATGTGTGAGTAATTCCATCGTAGGCTTGCTGGACGGTGATGGGTTGGATGATATTTATCATGTAATCGAGTTAGTTTTGTTAGGGTTTGATCTCTAGTATCCACTATGTTCTGAGATTGATGTTGCTATGCTTAATGCTTGTCACTAGGGCCCGAGTGCCATGATTTCAGATCTGAACCTATTATGTTTTCATGAATATATGTGAGTTCTTGATCCTATCTTGCAAGTCTATAGTCACCTACTATGTGTTATGATCCGGCAACCCCGAAGTGACAATAATCGGGACCACTCCCGGTGATGACCATAGTTTGAGGAGTTCATGTATTCACTATGTGTTAATGCTTTGGTCCAGTACTCTATTAAAAGTAGGCCTTAATATCCCTTAGTTTCCGCTAGGACCCCGCTGCCACGGGAGGGTAGGACAAAAGATGTCATGCAAGTTCTTTTCCATAAGCACGTATGACTATATTCGGAATACATGCCTACATTACATTGATGAATTGGAGCTAGTTCTGTGTCACCCTATGTTATGACTGTTACATGATGAACCGCATCCGGCATAATTCTCCATCACCGATACAATGCCTACGAGCTTTTCACATATTGTTCTTTGCTTATTTACTTTTCCGTTGCTACTGTTACAATCACAACAAAACCCAAAAATATTACTTTTGCTACTGTTACCGTTACTTCCATATTACTTTGCTACTAAATACTTTGCTGCAGATACTAAGTTATCCAGGTGTGGTTGAATTGACAACTCAACTGCTAATACCTGAGAATATTCTTTGGCTCCCCTTGTGTCGAATCAATAAATTTGGGTTGAATACTCTACCCTCAAAAACTGTTGCGATCCCCTATACTTGTGGGTTATCACATAATAACTTAGATTTAGTTACTCAAATGAATGACCTAGAACTAGGTGCACGCCCTATAAACCGAGACGTCTAAAAAACGAGATGGAGAGGGTAGTTCAGTACGTATCTTTTTAGATCAATATAGTCGGGATTCACCAAGGAGCAAAACCAAGTGGTAGGCTGCACCTGTCGTGTTGTCGTAGTGACTCAAGCAGGGTCAGTCTGCACACGAAATGGTGACACACTTAACAGGACCCCTTTGGCCAACATGTGGCTCTTCCACCGTCTTGTTCCATGTGTGATGCACCAAATTACAGTTCGGAGCAGCGGTTGGAATTGGAGGCACCCCGGTCATAGCGCCGAAGTAGTATTAAATGAGCGACGAGGGGTCAAATCACAAAGCCCCACCTTTCCCGCATTAAGCTGGACGGACGAAGCAACCATCATTTCACTCTAGGGCGCAAGAGCATAAAGAAAAGAGAAAACCAATGATGCGTGCGGCAGCTACCTAGGGCACCCTAGGGTAGGGGTCTCCACTACAGATCATTTTTTTAAAGCGCCTCCTCCACAAATCGGCTTCTCCCTCGTCCTCTTGAAGAAAATCGATGATGCGTGCGGCGGTAGGGTTTGTAGGAGTACTACTAGGGCGTGTGGGGCCACGTCATAGTAAACGGGAGAGGGATTGAGTTCGAGTCGACGCCTTAAATATGTGTGGGCCGCTTGGTTTTAGGGGAACGAGGCAGCATTTTGGGTTCGGGGACCAGTGGAGATATAGTACGTACAAAAAATTGTGGACGTAGGTTCGACCGAAAGGCAATGATGCATGGGCCCTGCATTTTGATATACCCGGGGCCGCGTGAAATTTCCTACTCTACTCAAAACTAGCAAGGTACACATGCATTGAACGCATGAGATTTCTAAACCAAATTATGAATAAATACACACTATAGCATGTAAAGCTTTGAGTCATATATGCATGATGTAGATGTTCGTTTAGTTCTTATAGTTCATCTCATTCAAAATCAATTAGTTTTATAAAAAATTTAAGATTCATGGGGTTGTGCATTGTAAAGCATAAAGTAAAATACAAATAATGGCAATTCATTTAGAAAAAATATCAATTATGATACGGAAGATTCTAGAACAAAGGAGAAGTGCTTGTGTTTTGAGGTTTGTGCATTATGCTTAAGTTCAACCATGGAGTCTTCTAAATTGTACATGTGGAAGATCTGGTGGAATGTTGATGATATCCAATGGTCAGTAGTGCTCGGATTTGCCATCTCTGCACTGTCGGATTAGCTTCATCCAGCGACCATCTTTCAAGTTATTTGCACACTATATAGTTCTTGTGCCATAGTTGCATGTCTTGGAAAAAGGTACTAGTGGGTTGTACTAGCTATTTAGGAATAGAAGATGTATACATGGAAGTTGTAGGGAAAGAGATGACATGGAGTATCTCAATTCCTATGAGTAGGGATTGGAAAAGAGATGTCATTTGGTTGACATCATAGGAACTTTTCTATTGAATCTAGATATGACATGTATCTCAATTCCTATGAGGAGGGATTAGAAAAGAGATGTAATTTGGTTCATATCATAGGAACTTTTCTACTGAATATATGCTAATGTTTATTTTCCTTTGAAATTATGGGAGTATAGGAATCCATTCATATGAACCAAGTGGCTCTAAAGCTATAGAAATGATATCATGTTTATTTCCTTTGAAATGTGGAGTATATGAATCTATTCCTATGAACCAATTGGCTCTAAAGGAAAAAATCCTATAAAAATCATATCATATAGAGTTCCTATGATATTCCTCCACACCAAAGGATGGTTGAAATTGCTGTAGGTGATACGATGGTCTTTCTTTGTAGACTCCTCCCCCATCTTTATAGTTACCTCTCGAAGATGAATGAAATGATATATACAGGGTATTCTACATGTGCAATTTGGTACATGAAAACTCGGTAAAAGTTTGCGAGGTTCAAATTTTCAATAAAGCTATATGCACTGCATTTTGGAATGGAGGGAGCATACGGCAGTTGCTAAAACTCACGTGGAAGATTTTTGTGTAGGAGGAGTGGCTGTTCTGTTAAATGACATGGCAAAACTGACACTGTCGGATGCCGATCTAACGGTTCTTACGGCATTCGTCAGGAAAAGGCTTGTGGCGAACGTTTGTCGGATAATGATTTACGGACACATGCATTGCATTGATACGTGCCCCCTCTCTCTCACGCACACGCACCCTCCCGAGTACTCTCGCACCCACCGTCTATCTGTAGGTAGACGTCACACACATATGTGCTCTTCACACCCTACCCTCAGAACTTCTAAAAAACAAATGACGTCGCGCACATTTTATTTCAGCTCACACGTCACACACTTATACTATTACTCTTGTGGCGAACGTTCTTTGGGCATAGTATATTGTACTCTCATGAAGAGAAGCGGTGCACGCACGCACTAGTTCTCTCACACCCACTCGCAGGTACACGTAGGAGCGCATTTTTTTGAAGCTGGTACAACAAAATCACTCCACTATATATATAAGCAGGAGCCTTAGCACTTGCTTTACTAGGGTTCCTCTTGTTCACTCTCTCATGCTCTCCAGATCTAAGCAAGACATAGGTGGCCACACTCTCTCTCAGCTCACGGCTGGTCACAAATCCGGCCGGACAACCTCGACCGGGGCAGGGGTGTAGGTGCATCGTTCACGCTGTCGTCGGCGGTGAGGGAGGAGACCAACGGCTGCCCGCGCGTCCCGATCGGCGGCCGTGTCGTTCTCTCCGAGAGAGCGCCGGCTCCGGAGGGCCTCCGACCCCTTCTTCCTCCCTGCGGTATTGTGGCCAAGATGCGGCCTCCCGACACCGTCTTTGCCACATGCCGACGACCCTCAGGTATATATTCCTTCGAAACCTGCCTTGCTCTACCGCCCCAGCTCCCCACTTGGCTTCGTGTGGATCTTTTTCTACTTCCGTCCGCTGTTCCAAAGCCACCTAGACCTTTGCTATTATTAGAGGTAAAGCTAGTTCATACAGTCGACTCTAAGAGTTGGTTCAAACAGGGAAGAAAGTGGGAAAGCTGTAGCATGAATCTAGGACTTGGTTCTAAGAGGAAACGGGGGAAAGTAGTAGATACTGGCTACCCAACCGGTCTCTTGGTTGAAAAGACGAAGAAAGCATGGTGGATGGCGAAGGGTGGGGGGAAGTGGACCTATCTCTTGGTTGAAAAAGGAAAGAAAGTGACGGGTGTTGGGGGACAACGCAAATGAGAATGAGCAGGTCTAGATTTCCAGTGCTCACATAGGAAAATGTCGCCAAGGAGATAAAAAATGGGACAAATGCAGACATGCTGCCTAAGTGTTTGCCGCTCTCGGCAACCACATCTGCCTCACCACTTTATGCCTCTGATGTCCCTACGCCCATATCGCTACCGTTAATGTAAAATCACAAGAAGCATTAAGCAATGCCACCTAATGTCACTATAAGTAATGGTCTAGTGCCGTCGATAAATTGAAGCAATGCCACCATCATTTTATGAAAGTGCTTCCATCTTGCTTTATTTCCCATGAATTGTGTTTTTGCAGTTACACTTAAATCTCACACCGCTAACATTGCTTCATCCCAGTGGAACTGCACAAATTTGATTGCACATTTACTGACCATGTGCTACTCTCATGACAGTAATACTAATGCTATTGTTCTGCATGTTAATCTAGTGGCAGTGTTGATGTGATGTGATGCTACTTACTTAAGGACACTTCCATACTGTCAATCTAGTGCCAATTATAACACAATAGATGTTGCTGTTAATCATACGCCACTGCAAATATCTGTCACTGTTTAAATAACCGTATTTCGTATTTGCGCAAACAGGGATGTCTGTCTCCATATCGTTTCGGGATGTCTGTCTCCGTATCGTTTCTATCCACGCAATCAAAAGCACGCACCTCAGTTTTAGTAGAACTGCGCAAAACGAGATGGCTATCCCTCGTTGTCGTCGTCTAACCACCCGTCTTCCAGGTATTCCTACATTGGTAGTTACTAGGTAGAATGACCAACGCAATATAAAAGAAGTTGATTCGTACGTTTTACTTTCTGATTGCAGTGTAGGGACGAGCGAAAACAACTGCATCCTAGTCCGGAATGCACTTTCTACCAATTCATCCATGGACCGAGGACTAGCTGGCACGGCTGCACGGCGGTTTTTTGGACAGGTGCACGGACAAGAGGCATTGTGGTCTGCTTATTTCTGCAAATAGCGGTGCTTAAATTTAGTGGAATGCACAAGAATTTCAGCTGGTCAGTACACTACATCGTTCAGTTCAGCATTCTAGCTGAGAACACAACTGTAATTGGTTATTCTGGAATAAGAGAACCTAACCCTGGATGGTGGCAACAAGAAAAAACCAGAGTGAACTCCAGGAAATTTAAGCCTGCCGGGAGGCCCTTTGCTCAGAGAAGCCTTGCTTGTTTTTTTCCTGATTTGTAAACCTTCCCACAACTTTGTCTTTTGTTGTGAACTAGTATATGTTTGTTATGTTCTATGAATCATTGAGATGTATAAAATTGCTTAACTTATGCTTTTCAAGTTTTTTATGAAGCCGAGTTTAATGTGAGTGTTCCACATGAACGCTGGACTAGCGTGTGAACGTTTGGAATTTACATTGTGGCCTCAGTTAACTGCATGAACCACTGTAACAAGATACATAGTTGCTTATATGTCAGACAGCAGATTGTTGATTGTTAGCTGGTCGATAGCCTAGTGTTGAAGCGAGCTGACCCAATGTGTCGTGTTTTGCACAACTGCTTACAAGTGGGGTAGCACCAAAATGTTTACAAGTACTTATCTATACGTCGGCGCACAGTTCTCAAACGAGTACTCTATTTCATCAAAACACACACTGCTCGTATGATAAAACTAGTGAGGACGCATCTATTTCAGCAACAATTACGATGATTCACGGGCACACAAAAGTAGCAGCAGTTCCCATAGACGGATTCAAATAGAGTACTAGCCCCAGAGGGCTCGATAACAGGCAAGGTTCGGATAATTAGACAGAATCCAAACTACTATTAAACACTAGCTGGGGCAATTATTTCATGCGTCGATCTAATTTGGGCTGGACACAAGACGGACCTTGCCATGAACATCATCGAGGACGTCCGGCAGCAGCTCAATCCTGTGAACCTTCATGAAGACAACCTTGTGGCTTTGCCACTCATAAACTTGTTTGTGGAGGCATGCCACGTCATCTTCCTGCATAAGCTTGACAAGAACAGTATGCCTCACAAACGAAGGAGTAGCTTTGAACTTCTTGTGCTTCAGTACACCCTGGACAACACGCCTGACAACAGTGAGGCTGGAATACAACTCTTCATTGGTATAAGTGCAAATGGCTTCCAGGATCCAACAGCCTAAAAACTCTGTTTCCCAGTGCGTATATTCAGGTCATCCGCCTCATAGCGAGTGACATGTACAACCACACAATCCTTGTCTGCATCAGGGCTCTAATTGAAACAGAAACAAATTCTAAATTACTTTCCAGTATAAGAAACACAAGTTATTTAAACCACTATGTATAGCATGGCATCGAAGCTAATAAAATTTTGCATTATTCATCACCACATACTTAGATGAAAAACCACAATCGAGATCGGCAAAGAAGAAAATCACCTTGGGCAGCTCAGCGGGGGGGACACATCCTCGAAGGGGGGAAAACTGCTCCTGCAGTGCCACGGGGGCTGTAACCTCAAACGGGGCGTTGACCATCTCAGTAGTGGCCGTGAGCGTATCTGGGGTCGGCTCGGTGGCTGCCTCCATCTTCTTGGAGCTCTCTGTCTCGTGGGGATCAGCCTCCCGCGCCTGCTCCAATATCGGCAGATCTTTGCCTGGTTCTCCTTGGTCCATCATGAAACTGACGAATACTAGGAGACCACTGAAAGGAAAACACAATCGCAATGACAATGAAACAAAAATGAGAGTGAGGATCGGTTACTGCTTTGCAAAAGTTCTTTTTTTCTCTGACCGAAAATATACCAACATCACGGATCCGCTTACCTTTCCTTCGTTGGGAGAGAAGAATAGTGCCAGATGCGAGTGTTTCCTTTCTTGAAGACGGTGAGGGAGAAGGGGATTCAGCGAAGAGTGAAATGATGGTTGCTTCGTCCGTCAAACTTAGACTGCGGGGAGGTGGGGTTTTGTGATACGACGGCTCGTTATTGCCGCGCTACGACCGGGGTGACTCTCCGCCTGCATACTGCCTCCTAATTTGGTGGATGGCATTTGGGCCCGCGCGCTGCATGGCCCGCATGTCGGTGAACAAAAGTATAACGGCATTCAGTAGAGGGAGACGTTTCGATGACCTAGGAGGAGCCAGAAGCGGTATTGTATCCACTGTACTAGTAGTAATTGTTTTTCTGGGTAGCTGTAGAGTGTCTCCACTATACTAGTAGTAATTGTTTCTCTGGGCCAAAGACAAAACAGCCCATCCACCCTAGTAAATAGTAAAATCAATTCAAAAGTCCATATATTTACTGAACGAGAGGCGCTACCCACACCCAGCACCCCCCCCCCCCAAAACCTGGGTGTTCTTCTTCCTCCTCACTCCCACCCACCTCACGTAAGCTCGCTCCACTCGTACCCCCAAATTCCTCACCTCACTCCTACAGAAAACCCCAGCTCCCCTTCTTCCATACTACTACAGAAAACCCCCAGCTCCCCTTCTTCTTCACTCGCACTACAACTAGGCTCGTCATTCGTTACTCTACTCAAATCCGTGAGCGCGACGCGACGCAACCGGCTGACCCCAGCACCAAGAAGATGAGGCTCCCGCCAGCGGTGACGCCTGTTGTACATCCCGCACCCGGCAGCGCGGGGAGAGGCGGTGACCCCGCCCCCACCGGATCCCAGGAACCCGTAGAATCTCGGGTGGACCGCATCAACGATCTCTCGGACGCCGTCCTTGGGGAGATCATCTCGCTTCTCCCCACCAAGGATTGCTGCCGCACCCAAGTCCTCTCAATTCGGTGGCGCCCTCTATGGCGCGCCGTGCCCCTTAATCTCGACTGTCATCAGCTATCTCTCTTCAATGATTTTGAAATCCCCAGAGCCATCATCTCCTCCCACCAGGGCTCCGTTCAAAGCCTCTGCATCCCGTCATGCTACCTGAGCAAGCATACCATGCCCTGCACGGTGGACGCCTGGCTGAAATCCCCTGAATTCACAGAACTACAGCTGCTTGAGTTCTACTATTCCCCTGGAAATCACCTACCAGATACCGAATGCCATCTACCTGTGCCCTCAGCACCGATGTCTATCTCGCGGTTTTCCTCCTCTCTCCACACCGCCACCTTTGCGTTGTGCGACCTACCAGACAATCTGGTACTAAACCTTCGACTCCCATTTCTCAAGAAACTTTCACTTGTGCGGGTTCGTATATCGGAGGCCTCATTGCGCAACATCATCCACTCCAGTTGCCCTGCCCTGGAGTGCTTGGTGCTTGTTTTCACAGTTAGAATTGGTTGTCTCCAAATAAAGTCGCCTAACCTTGTAAGAATTGAAATTTGTTTTGACGGAAGGCAGCTCATCATCCAAGATGCCCCTTCACTTCAAAGGTTGATCCTTGATTCTAGTTATTCACCGTTGCAAATAACCGTCCTCTCTGCGCCTAAAATGGAGACCTTGGGTGTAATACATGATCTCTGTGCTCATTTCAATATGGTGTTTGGCTCCACAGTTCTTCAGGTACTTTACATTATCATCTACACTTGTAACCATAAGTTGCATTTTAAATTTCTGCGCATAAGTTATATGTCATCTTGGAGTACACATTTTGTACTAATATTATGTTCTATGCTCAATGAAGAGTTTCTCCATGGATGGCCTATCAATGGTGCTGGATTCTGTCAAGATCTTATATATCCAGATGAATAGTTTTGATCTGAACAAGATTATTGGCTTGCTGCAATGCTTTCCATGTCTGGAGAAGTTGTATATAAAGGTGATAATTTCACGCACATTGGAAGCCCGCATATAGTGTACTAGAATTAACCGTTCAGTTGTTGCTCTTTCGACACTCTTTTTTAGACCTTAACTGTTTTCAATCTTCATGTCTATTTAGGAAATAGGACAGGGTAAGAAAGTTATAACCAATCGGTGGATTCGTAAGCATCGGGATTTTCTCACTTCTCATGAGATTCGATTGAAGACAATAATGCTAGAACGATATGTAGCCAACCGTGCAAACACTAGATTTGTCACATTCTTCCTGCTGAATGCGAGGTTACTATTGTCCATCAGGCTTAAGTTTATCAGCAGCATGGTTTTGACGGATGGGTATGTGGAAGAGCAAAAAAAGGAGTTTCAGGTGGGCAAAAGAGCTTCTGAACGTGTCGGGCTTCTATTTACAACATATTGTGGTCATAATCCAGTAAATTTTACGACCCAGGATGTTCATTCTATGGACCTGACCGATCCATTTGACTGTGACTGCCAAAAACAGTGCTGGAGTTAGATGTTGTTGCCCTTTTCAACCTGGGGTTTTTTGTAAACCTGATGAACAATTAACCCTCGTGCTTTTGTATAGTTTGTAAGGTAGAGTTAGATGTTCTTGCCCTTTTCAACTCGGCTGTGACTGTCATATTTTCTTTGAAGCAAGGCAAATGGCTTGCTAGTCGTTTAATTTACAGTGAAATATTGTAACAACTAAGAAATCCCAACCAAGGGAAATAACATCACTCTCGCCGGCTGCTTGAGCTCACTGTGCATTACAGAAGCCAAGTGATTAGCCCCCACCAGCACCTACAAACTTATTTCCAACTAGCACATCAAATGGGCTGTAAATTTTCATAGGAAGGGCTGCATGACCGTGACAGATTTGGATTCTGACATTTGGGACCCGCGAGGAAATAGCCTATCCAAGGTGGTGTCGACTTACTAGCCAGTCAACAAACGATTCTGCCTACCAGCCGTTGGATTGACATCCAACATCTGTTGTGTATCTTCCATCTCTTGTCTTCTTCTTCCTCCAGCCACCCAAACCAAACCACCCCGTCGGCTCCACCTGCTCCCGCCTCCCATGGCTGGCTGCGCCTCTGCCGCCCTACCGTACGTACCCTCCAACGTTGGCCAGTCCCTCCCTCTATTCCCCCACATGTCCTGTTATTCTCCGGCGACGTCGGCCCCAACACGCACCCGCACCCGAACCAGTCAACTCCCCTCCACCCGCGACTGGACTGGCGCATCTTCCACGGCTCCTGTTCGTTCCGTCCGAGGCCTCGCCGTCGTCCTCCGCCTTGCGGCCTTGGTTCGCTCGCCGTGCGCGGTGCGCCGCCCTCTTGTGTTGTCAACGTCGTCAACAACCGAGAGGAACAAGGAGATGACTGTACATGGAGGGGATGACAGTAGGGACCCACCAACGTCATGACCGTACGCAAGCAAGTGCCTCTATATTACAAGCACAAAAATATGGTTCCTCCTAATGGTTGGACATCTGGGGCTCACGCCATTGTCAACGTAGTCAATAAACGAGAGAATTACACTACGAGCAGCTGACACCAGGGACCCAGCAGGTCGCACATTTTTTTAGGAACAAGCAGTTGTTATTTATACAAGTTTTAGCGACGGATCAGGGTAACAACGGGGCTGTGCGGGGCTGTGGCCCGTCTAGCCAGGGTTTTATTTATGTTTACCACATCATGAGCCCAGTTGTGTTTTTTTCTTGCTGAAAATGGCTAGCCCGGCTCTATTTTTTTAAAAGAAATACCCAAACAAGGCCTACTTGCTTTATCAGCCCTGCTGGGCTGCAAATCTTTCAAGACGAGGAGAGTTTCATTCGGTTTGCCAAGAAATGGGTTGTACATTTTTAAAACACATCAAACCGAGAATTAGTTTCAATTTTTTTCATTACAAGATTTTAAATTCCATTGATTTTTATGCGTGGACAATTATTTGGATTTTATATTTATATAAATTATTTTTCAAAATAGTTTGAATGTGAATTGATATTTCAGGATTAAAAACAGTTGACCGCACCGAAATATGCAAAAAAAAATCGTATACTTTTTAACCGTGGCCACAATATGGGGTGTAATGCTAACAAAAAGAAGATGGGCTCCAAAAAAAATCTTAAGAATTATCAAATGGGCTATACATTATTAGAAATAATGCACACGAGAGCAGTGACTGTTGGATGTCCATCCAACGGCTATCGTGCTTCTTCAATCTCTGCTTTTCCTGCTCCAGCCGCTCAAACAAGCGCCGGCGGGACTGCCTGCTCCCTCCTCCTGCGGCCGGCTATGCTGTCGCGCAGGCCTCACCGCCCCACCTTACTCCCATCGCTGGCCTAGCCATCCCTCTACTCACCCACACCTGCTGTTATTCTCCAGGGACGGCAAACGAACCAGTAAACCCTCGTACTCCTCCGCGTGGGAAACAACTGCCGAGTCTTCCCTGGCGCCGTGTCGTTCCCTTCCTAGGCCTCGCCGTCGTCCACCGCCCTGGTGCTCTCGGCGCGGCCTGGTCAACATGGTCAATGAACGACATCCATCGAAAGTGGACTGTACGGGGAGAGGCTGACAGCTCGGTCCACGGCCGCACGCAAGGAAATGCCTCCTTATTACACGCAAAATAATGATTCCTCCACCTGACAGCTAGGATCCACGGGAAGGGCTTCTGTATTTCGAGAAAAAAACGTTCCCCCCGCTGACAGGTCGGACCCACCAGCTATATCTTCGCACGCAAGGAAGTGCCTCCTTATGACGCACAAAAAAATGAATACCCCCTGCTAGCTGGGACCCACCATAGTGGGTGGCTGACTTGTGGGCCTACTAAGTTGACGGGGACAGAGGGCTTTGTCAACTTAGTCAATATGAATGATTCTAGCTCCAGTGACCGTACGATGTCCATCCAACGGCCATAGTGCTTCTTCAACCTTTGGTCTTCTTGCTCCAGCCGCCCAAAGCAGCGCCGGTCGTGCCGCCTGCTCCTGCCTCCCGTGGCCGGTTGTGCTGCCGCGGAGGCCTCACGCCCCCATACTACTCCCACCGCTGGCCAGGCCGTCCCTCCACTCACCCACACCCCCTGTTATTCTGCGGCGACGGCAGCCTCACACCGCAGCCGAACTAGTGAACCCTCGTACTCCTCTCCGCGTGGGCATCCACTGCCGCGTCTTCCCCGGCTCTGTGTCGTCCCCTTCCTAGGCCTCGCCGCCGTCCACCGCCTTGGTGCTCTCGGCGCGGCATGGTCAATGTGGTCAACGACCGACTTCCATCGGAAGAGTACTGTACGTGGAGAGGCTGACAGCTGGGTCCACGACCGTAGCTGGGTCCACGGCCACAGCCCAGTTTTTTGTGATTTGCCAAGTAAGTCACTTTGTCAGGCCTGTTGGGCTGCAAATCTTTCAAGACGAGGAGAGCTTCATTCTGCTGGCCGAGAAAATGGCCTATCAGTAATGAGAAATGGGCTGTACATTTTTAAAACACATTAAACCGGCAATTCGTTTCAAAATTCTTTTTTTCATTTCGAGATTTTAAATTGCATTGATTTTTATGCGTGGACAATTTGTTGGATTTTATATTGATATACATTTATTTTTAAAATTAGTTTGAATGTGACTTGGAATTTCGGGATTAAAAATAGTTCGGACCGCACCGAAATATGCGAAATTTCGTATAATTTTTTAACCGTGGCCACAATATGGGTTGTAATGCTAACAAAAAGAATATGGGCTCCAAAAAAACCTTAAGAATAAGCAAATGGGCTGTAAATTATTAGAATAATGGCAGATGGGCTGTATGATGTTTTCCGCAGATTTGAGGCTTTCCTAAAAAAAAAAGGTTGACGCACAAGCAGTGACTGTTGGATGTCCATCCAACGGCCGTCGTGCTTCTTCAATATCTGCTCTTCCTGCTCCAGCCGCTCAAACAAGCGCCGGCGGGACTGCCTGCTCTCTCCTCCCCGAGGCCTGCTGTGCTGCCGCGCAGGCCTCACCGCCCCACCGTACTCCCATCGCTGGCCTAGCCATCCCTCTACTCACCCACACATGTTGTTATTCTCCGGCGACGGCAGACGAACCAGTAAACCCTCGTACAGTTGTACTCCCCTCCGCGTGGGAAACAACTGCCGAGTCTTCCCTGCCTCCGTGTCGTTCCCTTCCTAGGCCTCGCCGTCATCCACCGCCCTGGTGCTCTCGGCGCGGCCTGGTCAACGTGGTCAACGACTGACATGCATCTGAAGTGGATTGTACGTGGAGAGGCTGACAGCTGGGTCCACTGCCGCATGCAAGGAAATGCCTCCTTATTATGCGCAAAATAATGATTCCTCCACCTGACATCTGGGACCCACTGAAAGGGCCTCTGTATTTCGTGAAAAAACGTTACCCCGGCTGACAGCTCGGACCCACCAGCTATATCTTCGCACGCAAGGAAGTGCCTCCTTATTACGCACAAAAAAATGAATACTCCCCCTGTTAGCTGGGACCCAATATAGTGGCAGGCTGACTTGTGGGCCTACTAAGTTGACGGGGATGGAGGGCTTTGTCAACTTAGTCAATATGCACGATTCTAGCTCCAGTGACCGTACGATGTCCATCCAACGGTCGTAGTGCTTCTTCAACCTCTGGTCTTCTTGCTCCAGCCGCCCAAACCAGCGCCGGTCGTGCCTCCTGCTCCTGCCTCCCGTGGCCGGCTGTGCTGCCGCGGAGGCCTCACCGCCCCCTACTAGTCCCACCGCTGGCCAGGTCATCCCTCCACTCACCCACACCCCCTGTTATTCTGTGGTGACGGCAGCCTCACACCGCAGCCGAACCAGTGAACCCTCGTACTCCTCTTCGTGTGGGCTTCCACTGCCGCATCTTCCCCGGCTCCGTGTCGTCCCTTTCCTAGGCCTCGCCCGCGTCCACCGCCCTGGTGCTCTCGGCGCGTCGTGGTCAAGGAACGACTTCCATTGGACGTGGACTGTACGTGGAGAGCCTGACAGCTGGGTCCACGGCCGCAGCAAGGAAGTGCCTCCTTATTACGCGCAAAATAATTATTCCTCCACCTGACAGCGGGGACCCACCGGACGGGCCACCGTATTTCGCGAAAAAACGTTTCCCCCTGACTGTTGGGACCCACCAGCTACATCTTCGCACGCAGGGAAGTGCGTCCGGGCAAAAAAACGATTTGCCCCCCTGACTGCTGGGACCCACTAGCTACATCTTCGCAGGCAAGGAAGTGCCTGACAGTCGGGACCCACCTGGTCGAAACATACATAGCGTTGTCATTCTGGTCGTGAACGTGTACGTACATACTGGTCGATGTAGAGGCGCGCACGTGTCGTAGTAGAGGCGCGCACGTAGCATGTACACGTACGTACAGCGGCCAGTGTGCAAGAAAGAAAATACGGCCACGTACGTACATATGGGCAGGGTCTCGAACGCCTACTCGCGCATACGTACGGCCAGGGCTCGTGTACATGGCTGGGTCGGAACGGAGAAACTGCGTCGTCGTCGTGTTCATAGGGAGGCAATGAAATGCGTCATGTTCATCGGGAGGCAACGGAACGCGTGGGAGCCAACCGGCTTGGATGGAACAGCCGATGGAAACGAGGCCTGGCGTACCGCAGAACAGAGGAAACGGCCTTGTGTTCGACCGGCCATGGTCGAAACGGGATCCTGTTCATCGGGAGGGGTCTGGCGTACCGCAAAACGGAGGAAACGGACCTCCTACGGTCGAAACGGGGGTCCTGTTGATCGGGAGGGGTGTGGCGTACCGCAATACGAAGGAAACGGACTTGTGTTGGAGCGCTACGGTCGAAACGGGGGTCCTGTTCATCGGGAGGGGTGTGGCGTACCACAAAACGGGACTCCACGGGATACTGTTCATCTCCACCGTCCACCCCCTCCAGCCTCCATGGGCTACTGTTCATCCACCGTCGACCTCCTCCAGCCTCCACCTGCGACTGTTCATCCATGGGCTCCTGTTCATCCAGCCTCCACCGCACGCTACTCCACCGGCTACTTTTCAACCACCCCTCTCCACGGGCTCCTGTTCAACCACCCCTCCACGGGCTACTGTTCATCCAGCCCTCCACGGGGTGGTCATGTTCATCCAACCCTCCACGGGGTCCTGTTCATCCAGCCCCAACCGGCTCGATTGATCGGGGTCCTATTCATCCAGAGGCAACACCACGGGGTCCTGTTCATCCACCACCACCGGGATCCAAACCCCCCCAGCAACGCTCACTGTTCAACCAGAGGCAACACCACGGGGTCCTGTTCATCCACCCCCACCGGGAACTATTCATCCAAACCCCCCCAGCGATGCTCACTGTTCATCCAGAGGCAGCATCGATCAGCTTCAGTTAGCAGCAGTTGCGAAGGAATCGCTCGATCGGCTTCAGTTAACAGCCATCGATCGATCGCTCGGGTTCAGTAACGTGTAGCCTGCAGTGCAATCGCTCGGGTTCAGTTAGAGCCCAACGCCTCGCTCGGGTTCAGTTAGAGCCCAACGCCTCGCACCCACGCGCGTGCGTGTACGAGAGAAACACGCATCGCTCGGCCCCGACCACCCACCGTAACCGGGAACACCCTGATATTTTCCTCGCCCTTGCTTCTACCACGGTTTTTTCTGTCATGGACGGCCCAAAGAATGTCATGCAACTGCGTCTCCGGCCCGCCCAGGACGAAAAGCCCATTTTCTGTCATGATTTTTTGTCATAGAAGTAGGACCCCACCATATCTATGATGATACTGGGTTTTGTCACAATTATCGTCATAGAAGTGTCATAAGTATGACAGAAAAAAAATTTGTTCGGCCCAAAATGTCGATGTGTCTTTTTTTTGTAGTGGAGGGGGGCGCCGCACACGGTTAACAGTGTTTGTTGTGTGTTCTAGCGGTGCCCCCCTCAAATATATAGGTTGGAGGGGAGGGGAGGCAGCCAAGGGGGCACCCCAAGTAGGAGGAATCCTACTTGGGCACCTCCCAATTCGGCTTCCCCCTTTCCTATTCCTATTCGGAGTAGGAAGGGAAGAGGGGGAAGGAGGAATCATATTCCCCTTTTCCTTTCCTCCTTCCCCTTTTCTTCTCCAATTTGGCCAGCCCATATGGGGGGCGCACCAGCCCCTTTGTGGCTGGTGTGTTTCCCCTCTTGGCCCATAAGGCCCATATCTTTTGCCGGGGGTGCCCGGAACCACTTCCGATGACCCGATAAGTACCTGGTACCCCCGGAACACCCCCGGTGTCCAAATACTATCGTCCTATATATGAATCTTTACCTCTCGACCATTTCAAGACTCCTCGTCATGTTCGTGATCTCATCCGGGACTCCGAACAACATTCGGTCACCAAATCAGATAACTCATATAATACAAAACGTCATCGAACGTTAAGCGTGCGGACCCTACGGGTTCAAGAACTATGTAGACATGACCGAGACACCTCTCCGGTCAATAACCAACTGCGGAACCTGGATGATCATATTGGTTCCCACACATTCTACGAAGATCTTTATCGGTCGTACCGTAATGACAACATACGTTATTCCCTTTGTCATCGGTATGTTACTTGCCCGAGATTCGACCGTCGGTATCTTCATACCTAGTTCAATCTTGTTACCGGCAAGTATCTTTACTCGTTCCGTAATGCATCATCCGGTAACTAACTCATTAGTCACATTGCTTGCAAGGCTTATTATGATGTGCATTACCGAGAGGACCCAGAGATACCTCTCCGATACTCGGAGTGACAAATCTTAATCTCAATCTATGCCAACCTAACAAACACCTTCGGATATACCTGTAGAGCATCTTTATAATCACCCAGTTACGTTGTGACGTTTGATAGGACATAAGGTATTCCTCCGGTATCCAGGAGTTGCATAATCTCATAGTCAAAGGAATATGTATAATTCATGGAGAAAGCAATAGCAATAAAACTTAACGATCATTATGCTAAGCTAACGGATGGGTCTTGTCCATCACATCATTCTCCTAATGATGTGATCCCGTTCATCAAATGACAACACATGTCTACGGTTAAGGAAACTTAACCATCTTTGATTAACGAGCTAGTCTAGTAGAGGCTTACTAGGGACACGGTGTTTTGTCTATGTATCCGCACATGTATCAAGTTTCCGGTTAATACAATTCTAGCATGAATAATAAACATTTATCATGATATAAGGAAATATAAAATAACAACTTTATTATTGCCTCTAGGGCATATTTCCTTCAGTCTCCCACTTGCACTAAAGTCAATATTCTAGTTCACATTGCCATGTGATTTAACACCAATAGTTCACATCACCATGTGATTAACACCCATAGTTCACATCGCCATGTGATTGACACCCAAAGAGTATAAGGTGTGATCATGTTTTGCTTGTGAGAGAGGTTTAGTCAATGGGTCTGCCACATTCAGATCCGTATGTATTTTGCAAATTTCTATGTCTAGAACGCTCTGCATGGAGCTACTCTAGCTAATTGCTCCCACTTTCAATATGCATCCATATTGAGACTCAGAGTCATCTGGATTAGTGTCAAAGATTGCATCGACGTAACCCTTTACGACGAACTCTTTGTCACTTTCGTAATCGAGAAAACATTTCCTTAGTCCTCTTTAGGTACCTAAGGATAATTTTGACCGCTGTCCAGTGATCTACTCCTAGATCACTATTGTATCCACTTGTCAAACTCATGGCAAGGTACACAATAGGTTTGGTATACAACATGGCATACTTTATAGAACCTATGGCTGAGGCATAGGGAATGACTTTCATTCTCTTTCTATCTTCTATCGTGGTCGGGTTTTGAGTCTTACTCAACTTCATACCTTACAACTCAGGCAAGAACTCCTTCTTTGACTAATCCATTTTGAACTCCATCAAAATCTTATCAAGGTATGTACTCATCGAAAGTCTTATCAAGCGTCTTGATCTATCTCTATATATCTTGATGCCCAATATGTAAGCAGCTTCACCAAGGTCTTTCTTTGAAAAACTCCTTTCAAACACTCCTTTGTGCTTTCCAGAAAATTCTACATCATTTCCGATCAACAATATGTCATTCACATATACTTATCAGAAAGGTTGTAGTGCTGCCACTCACTTTCTTGTAAATACAGGCTTCACCGCAAGTCTGTAAAAAAAATATATGTTTTGATCAACTTATTAAAGCATATATTCCAACTCCGAGATGCTTGCACCAGTCCATAGATGGATCGCTGGAGTTTGCACACTTTGTTAGCACCTTTATGATGTGACCTCATGTGTTATCGCCAAAAGCATGGTCAATAATGCCAACCAGCGAAGGACAGAAAACTATGTAATTCCTGCCAAGCACAATGAGAAAAAGAAACAGAAAGAAGCTATTGTTGTGCATGAAGGCAATCAAGGAATTGAATTGAGAGACAACTTTGTACGTTGTGGCAAGCTGGCAACACGTACTTCTATTGGGCATGTTTAGCTTGTTGCAGCAGAGGACGTCGATCCACAATTTAGAACTCCATGCATGCAAACCCATCTACGTGAGCGTGTAAGGGAGTAGTACTAGTTGTTTTGGCTTTTTGTGATCAGTGTGCTGTATTTTTAAATTATTTAATTAGTGATTATTTAGAAGAGTTGGATTAGTACTAGTAGTAGACCGTGGCTATGGTTAGGTTGGAGTCCAATTAGTATTCGGCCCATACAAAAGGAGTCCAGGTCGGTTGTACCTTGTGCCTGCGTGCACTATTAAAAGGGCAAGCTAGCGTGTAACAAGGTCAGGTTAGTTTTGGGAGTTAATTACACGGGGGAATCCGCCGGGTTCCGGCGGCGTGTTTCAGTTGAGAATCGAATTGAGATTTGTTTGATGCGTGTCGATTGGAGAGAACTGTCTCTAATTCTACGTGATCCGACCAGGATCGTCCAAGTACTTCATGTATTGAGGGTGTGCTTGTTGTTTTGTGGTGTTTGCATCTGCTAGATCGTAAACTCTGCAGCGTATAAGATTAGGATCAAGTACTTGCTGGAATTGCACCGTGAAAGATTGGGAAAAGCTTTTGCGCCATCGATTTTCTGTTGAAGGTCGCATCACTTTAGGATCGACAAAATCTTTTGGTTGCATCATATACAACTCTTCTTTAAGAAATCCATTAAGGAATGCAGTTTTGACATCCATTTTCCAGATTTCGTGAAATGCGACAATTGCTAACATGATTCGGACAGACTCAAGCATCGCTACGAGTGAGAAAATTTCATCATAGTCAACACTTTGAACTTGTCGAAAACCTTTTGCGACAATTCGAGCTTTGTAGAGAGTAACACTACCATCAGCGTCCGTCTTCCTCTTAAAGATCCATTTATTCTCAATGGCTTGCCGATCATCGCGCAAGTCCACCAAAGTCCAGACTTTGTTCTCATACATGGATCCCATCTCAGATTTCATGGCCTCAAGCCATTTTGCGGAATCTGGGCTCATCATCGCTTCCTCATAGTTCGTAGGTTCGTCATGGTCTAGTAACATGACTTCTAGGACAGGATTACCGTACCACTCTGGTGCGGAACGTGCTCTGGTTGACCTACGAGGTTCGGCAGTAACTTGATCTGAAGTTTCATGATCATTATCATTAGCTTCCTCTCTAGTTGGTGTAGGCATCACGGGAACAGATTTCTCTGATGAGCTACTTTCCAAATTGAGAGAAGGTACAATTACCTCATCAAGTTCTACTTTCCTCCCACTCACTTCTTTCGAGAGAAACTCCTTCTCTAGAAAGGATCCATTCTTAGCAACAAAGATTTTGCCTTCGGATCTGTTATAGAAGGTGTACCCAACATTTTCTTTTGGGTATCCTATGAAGACGCACTTCTCCGATTTGGGTTCTAGCTTATCAGGCTGAAGCTTTTTCACATAAGCATCGCAACCCCAAATTTTAAGAAACAACAACTTAGGTTTCTTGCCAAACCAAAGTTCACACGGTGTCGTCTCAACGGATTTAGATGGTGCCCTATTTAACGTGAATGCAGATGTCTCTAATGGATAACCCCAAAACGATAGTGGTAAATCGGTAAGAGACATCATAGATCGCACAATATCTAATAAAGTACGGTTACGACGTTCGGACACACCATTACGCTGTGGTGTTCCAAGTGGCGTGAGTTGTGAAACTATTCCACATTGTTTTAAATGAAGGCCAAACTCATAACTCAAATATTCGCCTCCATGATCAGATCATAGAAACTTTATTTTCTTGTTACGATGATTCTCCACTTCACTCTGAAATTCTTTGAACTTTTCAAATGTTTCAGACTTGTGTTTTATTAAGTAGATATACCCTTATCTACTCAAATCATATATGAAGGTCGGAAAATAACGATACCCGCCGTGAGCCTCAACACCATCAGACCGCATACATTGGTATGTATTATTTCCAATAAGTTATTGGCTCGCTCCATTGTTCCAAAGAACGGAGTTTTAGTCATCTTGCCCATGAGGCATGGTTCGCAAGTATCAAATGATTCATAATCAAGTGATTCCAAAAATCCATCCATATGGAGTTTCTTCATTCGCTTTACACCAATATGACTTAAGCGGCAGTGCCACAAATATGTTGCACTATCATTATCAACTTTGCATCTTTTGGCATCAATATTATGAATATGTGTATCACTACTATCGAGATTCAATAAACTATTCACATTGGGTGTATGACCATTGAAGGTTTTATTCATGTAAACAGAATAACAATTATTCTCTGACTTAAATGAATAACCGTATTGCAATAAACATGATCTAATCATATTCATGCTCAACGCAAACACCAAATAACATTTATTTAGGTTCAACACTAATCCCAAAGGTAGAGGGAGTGTGCGATGGTGATCGTATCAACCTTGGAATCACTTCCAACACACATCGTCACTTCGCCCATAACTAGTCTCTGTTCATTCTGCAACTCCTGTTTTGAGTAACTAATCTTAGCAACTGAACCGGTATCAAATACCCAGGGGTTACTATGAACACTAGTAAAGTACACATAACATGTATATCACATATACCTTCGTTCACTTTGGCATCCTTCTTATCCACCAAGTATTTGGGGTAGTTCCGCTTCCAGTGACCATTTCCTTTGCAGTAGAAGCACTCAGTTTCTGGCTTGGGTTCAGCTTTGGCTTTCTTCACGGGAGTGGCAACTTTCTTGCCATTCTTCTTGAAGTTCCCTTTCTTTCCCTTTGCCCTTTTTCTTGAAACTAGTAGTCTTGTTAACCATCAACACTTGATGCTCTTTCTCGATTTCTACCTTCGCCGATTTCAACATCCCGAAGAGCTTGGGAATCATTTTCGTCATCCCTTGCATATTATAGTTCATCATGAAGTTCCAGTAACTTGATGATAGTGACTAGAGAACTCTGTCAATCACTATCTTATCTGGAAGATTAACTCCCACTTGATTCAAGCGATTGTAGTACTAGACATTCTGAGCACATGCTCACTGGTTGAGCTATTCTCCTCCATCTTGTAGGCAAAGTACTTGTCAGAGGTCTCATACCACTCCACACGGGCATGAGACTGAAATACCAATTTCATCTCTTGGAACATCTCATATGCTCGGCGGCGTTCAAAACATTTTTGAAGCCCCGGTTCTAAGCCGTAAAGCATGGTGCACTAAAATATCAAGTAGTCATCATACCGAGCTTTCTCAAACGTTCATAACGCCTGCATCTGCTCCTGCAATAGGTCTATCACCTAGCGGTGCATCAAGGACATAATTCTTCTGTGCAACAATGAGGATAATCCTCAGATCACGGACCAAGTCCGCATAATTGCTACTATCATCTTTCAACTTATTTTTTTCTAGGAACATATCAAAAATAAACGGGGAGCTACATCGCGAGCTATTGATCTACACCATAATTTGCAAATACTATCAAGACTAAGTTCATGATAAATTAAAGTACAATTAATCATATTACTTAAGAACTCCCACTTAGATAGACATCCCTCGAGTAATCTAAATGATCACGTGATCCAAATCAACTAAACCATGTCCGATCATCACGTGAGATGGAGTAGTCATCAATGGTGAACATCTCTATGTTGACCATATCTACTATATGATTCACGTTCGACCTTTCGGTCTCCAGTGTTCCGAGGCCATGTCTGTACATGCTAGGCTCGTCAAGTTTAACCCGAGTATTCCGCATGTGCAAAACTGTGTTGCACCTGTTGTATGTGAACGTAGAGCTTATCACACCCGATCATCACGTGGTGTCTCGGCACGACGAACTGTCCATACTCAGGAAGAACACTTATACCTTGAAATTTTAGTGAGGGATCATCTTATAATGCTACCGCCGTACTAAGCAAAATAAGATGCATAAGAGATAAACATCACATGCAATCAAAATATGTGACATGATATGGCCATCATCATCTTGTGCCTTTGATCTCCATCTCCAAAGCATCGTCATGATTTCCATCATCACCGGCTTGACACCTTGATCTCCATCGTAGCATTGTTGTCGTCTCGACAACCATTGCTTCTACAACTATCGCTAAAGCATAGTGATAAAGTAAAGCAATTACATGGCGTTTGCATTTAATACAATAAAGCGACAACCATAAGGCTCCTGCTAGTTGCCGATAACTTTTACAAAACATGATCATCTCATACAATAACGTATATCACGTCATGTCTTGACCATATCACATCACAACATGCCCTGCAAAAACAAGTTAGACGTCCTCTACTTTGTTGTTGCAATTTTTACGTGGCTGCTACGGGCTTCTAGTAAGAACCGTTCTTACCTACGCATCAAAACCACAACGGTGTTTCATCAAGTTTGCTGTTTTAACCTTCAACAAGGACCGACCGTAGTCAAATTCGATTCAACTAAAGTTGGATAAACAGACACCCGCCAGCCACCTTTATGCAAAACAAGTTGCATGTCTGTCGATGGAACCGGTCTCATGAACGTGGTCATGTAAGGTTGGTCCGGCCGCTTCATCCAACAATACCGCCGAATCAAAATAAGACGTTGGTGGTAAGCAGTATGACTATCACCGCCCACAACTCTTTGTGTTCTACTCGTGCATATCATCTACGCATAGACCTGATTCGGATGCCACTGTTGGGAAACATAGCATGTAATTTCAAAAATTTCCTACGCTCATGCAAGATCTATCTAGGAGATGCATAGCAATGAGAGGGGGAGAGTGTGTCCATGTACCCTCGTAGACCGAAAGCGGAAGCGTTTGACAACGTGGTTGATGTAGTCGAACTTCTTCTCGTTCCGACCGATCAAGCACTGAACGTACGACACCTCCGAGTTCTGCACACGTTCAGCTCGATGACGTCCCTCGAACTCTTGATCCAGCAAATTGTTGAGGGAGAGTTCCATCAGCACAACGGCGTGGTGACGGTGATGGTGAAGTGATCCGCGCAGGGCTTTGCCTAAGCACTACGTGAATATGACCGGAGGCGTAAACTGTGGAGGGGGGCGCCGCACACGGCTAACAATGTTTGTTGTGTGTTCTAGCGATGCCCCCTCATATATATAGGTTGGAGGGGAGGAGAGGCAGCCAAGGGAGCGCCCCAAGTAGGAGGAATCCTACTTGGGCACCTCCCAATTCAGCCTCCCCCCTTTCCTATTCCTATTCGGAGTAGGAAGGGAAGAGGGGGAAGGGGGAATCCTATTCCATTTTTCCTTTCCTCCTTCCCCTTTCCTTCTCCAAGTTGGCCTTCCCATATGGGGGGCACACCAGCCCCTTTGTGGCTGGTGTGTTTCCCCTCTTGGCCCATAAGGCCCATATCTTTTGCAGGGGGTGCCCAGAACCACTTCTGGTGACCCGATAAGTACCCGATACCCCCGGAACACTTCCGGTGTCCAAATACTATCGTCCTATATATGAATCTTTACCTCTCGACCATTTAGAGACTATTCATCATGTCCGTGATCTCATCCGTGACTCCGAACAACATTCGGTCACCAAATCACATAACTCATATAATACAAAATCGTCATCGAACGTTAAGCGTGCGGACCCTACGGGTTCGAGAACTATGTAGACATGACCGAGACACCTCTCCGGTCAATAACCAACAATGGAACCTGGATGCTCATATTGGTTCCCACATATTCTATGAAGATCTTTATCGGTCGTATTGTAATGACAACATACGTTATTCCCTTTGTCATCGGTATGTTACTTGCCCGATATTCGATCGTTGGTATCACCATACCTAGTTCAATCTCGTTACCGGCAAGTCTCTTTACTCGTTCCGTAATGCATCATCCGGTAACTAACTCATTAGTCACCATGCTTGCAAGGCTTATTATGATGTGCATTACCGAGAGGACCCAGAGATACCTCTCCGATACTCGGATTGACAAATCCTAATCTCAATCTATGCCAACCTGACAAACACCTTCGGATATACCTGTAGATCATCTTTATAATCACCCAGTTATGTTGTGACGTTTGATAGCACATAAGGTATTCCTCCGGTATCCAGGAGTTGCATAATCTCATAGTCAAAGGAATATGTATAAGTCATGAAGAAAGCAATAGCAATAAAACTTAACGACTATTATGCTAAGCTAACGGATGGGTCTTGTCCATCACATCATTCTCCTAATGATGTGATCCTGTTAATCAAATGACAACACATGTCTATGGTTAGGAAACTTAACCATCTTTGATTAAGGAGCTAGTCTAGTAGAGGCTTACTAGGGACACGGTGTTTTGTCTATGTATCCACACATGTATCAAGTTTCCGGTTAATACAATTCTAGCATGAATATTAAACATTTATCATGATATAAGGAAACATAAAATAACAACTTTATTATTGCCTCTAGGGCATATTTTCCTTCATCTTCTTCTCTGGACGACATCATCTTCTCCACCGATGACAACGCTGGTGTGCCCTCATCGATGATTCGTGCTTCGACAGGTCAAATCAGGTGTGCCATCGACTGAGTCGGCTGACGGAGTAGCACCAGCCGGCCCGAGAACCTACTGCCGAGCTATCCCCCACCCCCAAAATTACAACCACCCCATCTTGAAATCGCGTCTACCACCCCTGATTTCTATTAGACTATTGACTATTCACTTTGCAGTTTCTGCTATGCAAGTTTCTCTGTATTTCATCCAACGGTCGAGTAGTCCTTTGGTTTGTATGTTCATTGGCTGACTAGTATTGTTCTGGTCACGTGTTACCTCATTTACCATCAAACTTTTTTGTATGTCAAGCTTAGTTGATAACGCGATAACCCATAGCTATGTACGTAGACAATCGTGGCTATTCGGCAGTTTCAATACTCAGTGCTTTGAATGATAGCAGTTTTCTTTTGCTTCAAGCATTTGTGCTTCCTGTGTAGTGGAATTTCAATATATTGCCATGCTTCCTTGGTATACATATTATTTCATCATAGTTTTAGCATCTATACTTCCTCAGAGTCTTATGTACATATACTTCCTTCATGCAATGGAACTTCAGTGTATTGCCATGTTTCGTAGATGTACAGATGTACGGTTCGGAGCATCCATGCTTTTATGTACAGATAGAACAGCAATCATGCTTCCTGAGTTAGTATATGTGTTTCCAATGTGTGCGGATTTTTATTTCATTTTCAACAAACATGCTACATTATATTTCTCATAACTTGTACAATTTCCTTTTCTTGCATCGCCACTTCAGGTTGTGTAATTCGCCTTTTCATTCTAGTAATAATACGTATATTATATATTTGTATTTCATTGCATATATCTCCTCGGGCTGCCTCCATCACCGTTTGTAACCCTATGTTCTCATGCCTAAGACAATTACGACGACACGATTGCCAATCCATTTTCTATTGCATGTAATTGTACATGTGTGCTTCCATCTTACTTATTATTGCTTGCAAATACTAAATTGTGTGCTTCGGTGATATCTATGTTTTTCCACACTTGTTCGCCGAACATACCTTGCTTATATGCTTCCATTCAAGCCTTTCATTGCTTCAGTTGGAATGATGTTTTGCTTCGGGTGATTTTGACAGTGTTGGAAGCACTGTTTGAAGCACCGCCACATTGACGAGTTACTTCTTCATGATGGCGGAAGCGAACCGACATGCAACTCCTAGTGTGTCACCGGTGCTAAGATAATTCTTGCCTTGAGGAGCCGCACTAAAGGCTGAAGGGCGCATTATCACCTCCCATACAGAAGCAAGATGGGAAACTAGTAGAAGCAATATCCAATTCTTGCCTTGAGGAGCCACATCAACGATTTGATGTAAATTATTTGTCATGGAAGCAGAGTTGTTTATCCATGAAACCATCGAAGCAAAATCTTTTATTAATGGAAACAAACTGGCATATTTGCATTTCTTGGAAATACCTGATGTGCTTGAAGCAAAAACAATTGTACTCATGACAATGATTATTTCTACGAAAATGTCTTATTTGCTTAGAAACAATTTTCTAGTTGATGGAAACATGATTTCGATGTTTTTGAAGTAAACAAATCATCAGTTAAGTACAAATTCATATACTACTACAACAAGTTTAATTCGCCGTGGAAGTCAATTGATTGGTAGGAGGAAGCGGGTTTAATTCGCCATGGAAGCCAATTGATTGGTAGGAGGAAGCAAGTATAATTCGCTAGGAGAAGATGCTTCTGTTCATCAAGAAGAATGCTTCTATGGTTTAAAATCATGTTACACATCTGACAAAATCGTAATTAATTGCACGATTTTCTTGTGAGGAATAATCATTTTTATCCGCATATAAGGGGATTTTGAGTCATTTTAGGAACAGTTTTAGGAAACAAATTGTTGATTACGGACACAACGGTTTAGAAGCAGCAAAACTCATGGAATTAGTACTCACCAAATCAGGCATTTAGGGAAGGAAACTAGCCAATAGATCAGACGACTGAAATGCTTCTAATCGTACGGGTATCAACTAGTCTGAGGGGAAGCAATCCATCAGTAGTCTAATGGCTAGTGGTTCCCATCAACTATTAAGTACTAATGCACACGATCGCATCAGCATGAAGGAAGAGTTGTAAACCATGTAAAATCAAAGGTAAATGCACGCAGAGGTGGAGGTAGAAGCAAATTGCGCCTAGGGCTGACCTAGATTGACTGATGAATTTTCATGATTTTCTATACTTTGTAAAAATTAATTATTAGGGTGTGTAACTAGACACTAAATGCATCACTAGTGCTTGAACTTGCCATGAATGTTTGCTTTGATGCTTGCGGTTGTAAAATACTTGGCTTTGGCGCGCGATACGGTGCACTCGCTGTCCGTAGACGTTAACTGAGTTGACGTGTCATCATATTTCTGTTGACGTGTGCACATGGCGTGCTAGCATTGTGCAGGGCCCGCTTACAACGGCTTGACACGCTGGCTTGCATAGTATGCGTCTCCATGACCGTTCGGAACCACCTGTTAGTCAATAGTAGTACAAAGAAATCATTCGTACGAAAAATAGTAGCTTATGGGGCCGAACCGACAACCTTAGAGAGTCCGCGGGTGCTATATCCCGCATCAAGCGAGACGGAAGGATCTCTCATGTCGAGCGCTGCAGTAAGGGGTCAACCCTTCAGCATTCGCACGCGAGGGAAGGAAAAAGGTACAGAAAAGGGAACCCACGTGGATTTGATCCCAAGACCTCCCCGTCCTAATGTAGCGCGGCTTGCCAATACGAGATTGTCGCGGGATATCCGTGGCCACCTATGGGATCGGGCGGCCCCTTGCTGGTTCGGCGGGGGACATCGCGTTGCACAAAGAGCAGATCAGCGCGCGGCAGCATGGCAGAGAGCACACAAGCAATTTACCTAGGTTTGAGCTGCCGCGAGGCGTAAGACCCTACTCCTGCTCTGGTGGATTGATGGTGGAAATGAACGTGATGGTGCGTGGTACAGTTGCCCGGCAAGGCCTGCCTCAGGGCTACAGTCACCACACGCGTATGGTGGCATGGGTCTGTCAATTTTCCAACCCTCTAACCCCCTCCTATGAATGCCATGGGCCTCCTTTTATAGATTAAGGGGTCGCCACTGTGGCAAAATGGTCATTACCCATTGATATGATAGCAAATAGTGCTATCATACCTAACTCCGCGGGCTGACAGGGTGCATTAAATGCACCGCTTAGTGTCACATCACTAGCTACCCGGCAAGGCCTACCGGGCTTATCTCGCCAGCTCGCATCTGTTCTCTTGACACGTCGCTGGACGGGTGTCACCTATGGGTTTCTTCTGTAGGAGATGGCTGCCATGTGGCAAATGCTGCCACTTAATCGCCGTGCGGCTTGACACCGCACTGATTGACGATGCGGGTCGTACTTGCGCAGTTGGCGGGGTGGTTCAGCCCCCCGCAAGCCCCGACAGGCCCTGCCGAGGAGTCTTCGTTGCTTGCTTCTGGTGGTGGCCTGGCCCCTTGCTGGGCTCGCCTGCCCGGCGAGGGAGGCCCTTTCCTTGTAGATATCTTGTTCTCTGACTCATCCTTGGTCTTTCTGGGTTGTATACGGGTTCTTCAAATCTCTTGGGCCTTCAATCCCTGTCTTGAGCTGGTGCTTCAATCTTGATCTTGTGCCTGTGCACAGTTGGGCAACATACCCGGGGTCTGTTGCACCGACAGAAGCCCCCGGGCCTGCCCCGACCGTGTTGCGGAGCGTCGGCGGGGTAGGGCCTAATAAGTGCACAAGCACGGCTGCTGAAGGGGTTGGCCCCTTGAAGTTTTCCGTTGCTGCTGCGGTAGTCTTGATTCCGGGGCGGTTTCCAATTTCTCCATGCGTGATGCGAAGCCAATAGTGGTGGGGCCGCGGCAGTTATGGCCCATGAATACTTCAATGCACGGGGTAGAAACTGCCAAATTACTCTTCCCACAGCGCACTCTTATCCTTGGCCACGTATGCTGCATGCATCACGCGGGGTAGGTAACGGAGGCGCGTGGCGTGGGTGAGCATCTTGAAGAGGGCCCGCCTACCTTGAATTGGCGGAGGAGGGCGGTGGTCGCCCGTTGATGGAGGAGTCCCCTTCCCCGGCCTGCCTATAAAAGGAGGGGTGGAGGAGGCGGAGTCATCTACCTCTGCGTCCCTCTCCTTCTTTTCTGGTTCTCTACTTCTTCTGGTGATGCTGAAGAAAAGGGCCTGGGGCCAGCCCCCGGGCTTCTGCTTGGGACAATTGCTGCCCGGTGTTGGTGCTGACGCTCGGGGAGTGAGCCTGGTCCTTGGTGCGATGAATCTCTTGGTCTCTTTGAAGCTTGGCCGGGAGGCGGAGCTAGGGACCACTGGTAATCCCAGCATTGCCCCTCCCGGAGGCCTTGGGGCCATTGTCGACGAGAGGCGCGCCTTCCGGTTGGTTGGAGCGATGGTAGCAGCGTATACCCGTTGTGGGTGATGCCGCTACCGCCCCTGCCCCATCCCCCTCTCCCTCCTTTCCTCCTTTCGCTCGGGGAAGGACGACAGGCCTTGCTCGTCGCCTTGCACAACTCCTGGGTGCACGCCACCTGCTGGTCGTGGTGGACGACTGCTTTGTCGGTCCCTTCATCGCCACCCTTTCCACACTCTCCTTTTATTCTCCTTTCCCTCTGACCGGGGCGCCCTGAGACTAGGAGCAGAGAAAGGAAAAGATGGGTTATAGGGTTTTTATCTTTTCTCAATCTTAAACTTGTCGGCAATTGCCAAATTTTAATTCAAATAATGTAATCCCTCGAGTCCATCTTTGTATTCTGTAATGCTTGTACTTGTAACTGCAGATGAATGAAAAAGATGAATCTTGCCGGGAACCCATGCATGTGTATGTCCATGCAGAGGCAAAGTGCCTCTTTAATAAAATAAATGAGTTTTCCCAGGCAGGATATCCTGCCGGCACCCTCTTTGTCTGCCGGAGAACTACGTCTGTCGGGGAACAGACAGAGGGGCCAGCCCCCCGCCAACTCCTTTTATCCCAAAGGCTACTGCAACCACCCTGACCGAAGCAGCGTTTGAGTCATGGATGGGAGCACCTAAGTTTCAAAGAGAGAGGCGAGGTTTTCTTATGCAAAGTTGTAGCTTTACAGAATACTAATGGACAAGAGGTGAACTTATCTGTTTGGCTTGCCGGGGATCGCCGTGCCGTGCAATCTTCTCGTCCTTTATCGAAGCCAAGTTCACGACAAGAACCTGCAACTCCATGTAGATGAGAATGAACGCAGGATGCAATCCTATCTATACGCATATGCAAATGCTCATGAAATGCTTATGTAATGATCTGGGTGTGCTTGTGCATGCATGCAATCTTAGTTGGGTCCACCCTACAGCACTTCTTTATTTTCTCTTGCACGGGGTCATTGCCCCGGCTTGTACAAGGGATTAGATGCAACTTCGGCAAGGCCATGTACAATGGGTGGTTGTCGGGCAAGACACGGCAGCCTCTGCGCCTTACGGGTAGAACTTACGGAGATGCTCAATGTTCCATGAGTTTTCCAACGGTGTGCCATCTCCGATCTCCAGACGGACTGCGCTAGGTCTGGTGACTCAAACTACCTGGTAAGGGCCTTCCCACTTTGGTGATAACTTGTGTGTACCCTTGGCGGACTGAACGCGCCTAAGGACAAGGTCACCTTCCTCAAAACACCGGGCACGAACCCTGCGGTTGTGATAGCGACGCAGGGCTTGCTGATAGCGTGCAGCACGCGTAGCGGCCCTGAGACGGTTCTCCTCGAGTAGCACAGCGTCATCACGCCGGTGATGATCTTGCGCTACTTCATCGTAGGCAAGCACCCAAGGAGACCCGTAAATGAGTTCTGTGGGGATAACTGCTTCTGCCCCGTAGACCAGGGAGAAGAGAGTCTGCCCGGTAGCTCGATTATGTGTCGTTCTGAGGGACCAGAGAACTACCTGCAGCTCCTCGATCCACCGCCTGTCGTGCTTCCGTAGCGTATCGAAAGTCCTTGTCTTGAGTCCATGAAGCACTTCAGCGTTCGCCTTCTCAGCTTCCCATTGCTCCGGGGGTGTGCCACAGAGGCAAATGAGATCTTGCATCCGAGGGTTTGAACATATGGCATGAAGGCGTGGATCATGAATTGGGTGCCGTTGTCAGTGATGATCCTTGCCGAAACTCCGAAACGACACACCAATTCTTTCAAGAACTTGATAGCTGACTGGGCAGTCACCTTCCTCACCGCAGTCACTTCCGGCCACTTTGTAAACTTGTCGATGGCGACGAACAAGAATTCAAAGCCCCCGGTTGCTCGGGGGAAGGGGCCGAGGATATCGAGCCCCTAGACCGAAAATGGCCATGACAGAGGGATTGTATGAAGAGCTTGGGCAGGCAGGTGTGTTCTCTTGGAATGGAACTGACAGGCTTCACATGTCGTGACGAGCTCAACTGCATCTTGGATGGCTGTGGGCCAATAGAATCCTTGCCGGAATGCTTTCCCAACTAATGCCCTTGATCTAATGTGTGAGCCGCACATTCCTCTATGAATCTCAGCCAACAGTTCCTTTCCGTCCTCCCGGCAAACACACTTCAATTTCACACCGTTGGGCCTCCTTCTGTACAGAGTGTCATCGACAAACTGATACATACTGGCCCTCCGGGCTACTTTCTCAGCTTCATCTGGGTCGCCGGGGAGTTCTCCGGTTTGGAGGAAGCGGACAATGTGCCTTGCCCAAGTTGGAGCCTGGGGCTCGGCAACGAGGACCAGCGGCACCTCCTCGGTTGTGGGAGCACCAGCCTCGTACGCGGGGTCCATAAGCCTGGCTAGAGGGGTGGTCCGGCAGGCTGTGAGGAGTCGTTTCCGGCAGGGTCTCTGCCGGGAGCGAATGGCTCGATCGGGAGAGGCTTACCGTAGTCCAACTTTCTCCTTTTCTGGGCCATTGTGGTTGGTGATACGGAGGGTTGAGAGAGGTGGAGAACAAAAGTTCCTGGTTCCACAGGAAGCTTCTACGCAGCACACTTTGACAGGTGATCAGCTATGTTGTTTTCTGCATGGGGTACGTGCTATGTTTGCAACCCATCAAAGTGCTCCTCCAACCTCCTTACTTCCTCAACGTATGATTCCATCAATGGGCTTTGGTAATCCTTGTTGACTTGTCTCACCACTAACTGCGAATCTCCTCGAATGATCAGCTTCTTGATTCCCAATTCTGCTACAATCCTGAGCCCGGCAAGGAGCCCTTTATACTCAGTTGTATTGTTGGTGGCTTCTTCCCGGGCAAAGTGCATCTGGATGACGTACTTCAGGTGCTCCCTGGAGGGGGCAACAAGAAGCACGCCAGCTCCTGCACCTTGTAGGGAAAAAGCACCATCAAAATACATAATCCATTCTTGGGGGTAATTCCTTGCCGGGGAGAGCTGTTTCAGTTGCTTCCTCATCAGGGGTTGGCGTCCATTCTGCAATAAACTCTGCCAGCGCCCTGCTTTGAATGGTTGAACTGCTCTCAAACTTCAAACCAAAGCTGAATAACTCCAAAGCCCACTCCACTATTCTGCCAGTAGCCTCAGGGTTTCGGAGTATCCTCTGCAACGGAAAACGAGTAACAACCGTGATCTCATGGGCTTGGAAGTAGTGGTGCAGTTTCCTTGAGGCCATGATGAGGCCAAAGATCAACTTCCGCACAGTAGAGTACCTCGACCTTGCTCCTTGTAACAAGGAGATGACGAAGTAAACTGGCCACTGCACCACTTTCTTCCTTGCCGCGTCCTTGGGGCTGCTCTCGTTGTTGTGCTCACTGTTGTCATGTTCCTCTGCTGACTCTGTCGTGATTTGGCCACTTTCCGCATCTTCTGCTTCCCGCTGTGCTACAAAGGCTGCACTGACCACTTGGTTGGTTGCCACCAAGTAGAGCAACAACGACTCTCGAGGTTTGGGCGCAACCAAGGTGGGCACAAATGACAGGTAAGCCTTCAACTCTTGCAAGGCTGTATCTGCTCCCAGGGTCCATTTCATTGGCCCTGCCCTCTTCAAAGTTTTGAAGAACGGCAGGGTGCGCTCGGCGGATTAGGAGATGAATCTGCTTAGCGCGGCAACGCATCCCGTCAAGCGCCTTACATCCTTGACTGTCCTTGGCGCTTGGATCTGCTCAATGGCCTTGATCTTGTCGGGTTTGGCCTCAATCCCCTGGTGGGACACGAAGAATCCAAGTAGTTTGCCGGAAGGAACACCGAATACGCACTTCTCCGGGTTAAGCTTCAGGTTGATCTTGCGCAAATTAGCAAGTGTCTCCTCCAAATCTTGGATAAGGGTGGCCTTATCCTTGGTCTTGACCACAATGTCATCCATATAGGCTTCTATGTTTCTGTGTAGTTGTGGTTCAAAACCAATCTGGATTGCTCTTGCAAAAGTAGACCCGACACTCTTCAATCCGAAAGGCATGCGGACAAAACAGCATGTACCACATGGAGTGATGAATGATGTTTTCTCCTCATCTTCTTTGGACATGAAGATCTCGTGATATCCAGAGTAAGCATCCAAAAAGGAGAGCAGATCGCAACCTGAAGTGGAATCCACAATCTGATCGATGCGCGACAAGGGGAATGGGTCCTTCGGGCAAGCCTTATTGAGATCTGTGAAATCAATGCAAAGCCTCCATTTCCCATTCGCCTTCCGAACTACCACTGGGTTTGCCAACCATGTAGGGTGCAGTACTCCTCTGACCAATCCAGCTGCCTCTAACTTCTTGATTTCCTCGGCAATGAACTGCTGCCGCTCCAAGGCTTGCTTCCTAACTTTCTGCTTGACGGGCCAGGCATGTGGGCAGACAGCAAGGTGGTGCTCGATTACCTCCCTGGGAACACTGGGGATATCAGATGGTTGCCAGGAAAACACATCGATATTCGCCCGTAGGAAGGCAACGAGCGCGCTTTCCTATTTGTCGTCAAGGGTGGCATTGATGGTGAAAGTGCCATCAACACCAGCCAGCCCTGCCGGGATCTTCCTCACTTGGGGTGCTGCAACCTTGGATCTCTTGCTGTTGGAACACTCCGGCACGTCGTCAACGGGTACCGTGCACTTGGAGGGGGCACGCTTCCCGGACTCCTTGCCAGAGGTCCTACAATCCCTCTTCTTTCCTTTGCTTTCCTTGGCAGGGACCGTTGCTGCCGCAGCCTCTGCTGCGACGGCATCCCGATACATCATGTCCACACAGATAATCGCATCCTTCTCATCTGATGGGATGGTGATGACTCCCAACGGCCCAGGCATCTTCAAAGTGTTGTAAGCATAGTGGGAAACTGCCATGAACTTGGCCAAGGCCGGTCGTCCCAGAATCCCATTGTACGGCAGGGGGAGCTCAACCACATCAAACACAATCTTGTTAGTCCTATAGTTCAGCTCTCCCCAAAACGTCACCGGCAACGTAATCTTTCCCTTGGGGCGCCTCCTGCCGGGATTGACTCCTTGAAATGTGCTGGTAACCTCCAGCTCCTCCTCTCCTATATGAAGCTTGTTAATAACTACCGGGGAAATTAGATTCAACCCGTCCCCGCCATCCACAAACATCTTTGTGATCTTGAGGTTGCGAATTGTTGGGGAGACCAACAACGGCAAACACCCTACCGCGGTGGTGCGGCAACGGTGGTCCTCCTTGATACGTCTCCAATGTATCTATAATTTATGAAGTATTCATGCCATGTTTACAATAGTTTTATATGATTTTGGTATGATTTGATTAGAACTAACCCGGACTGACGCTGTTTTCAGCAGAACTACTGTGGTATTGTTTTTGTGCAGAAATAAAAGTTCTCGGAATGCGATGAAAATCAACGAAGAATTTTTCTGGAAAATATGAAAAATACTGGAACAAAAATCTGCCGGAGGGGAGTCCCGTGGGCCCCACGAGAGTGGGGGGCGCGCCCCCTGCCTCGTGGACTCCCCAAGGGCCCCCCTGACGTGAAATCAACGCCAACTTCCCCTACAAATACAGAAACCTCCAGAAATTAACCTAGATCGGAAGTTCCGCCGCCGCAAGCCTCTGTAGCCACGAGAAATCAATCTAGGCTCTCTCTGGCACCCTGCCGGAGGGGGCCATCATCACCGGAGGCCATGGAGGAGGATCCCGGAGGGGCCATCATCGCCATGAAGGCCAAGGACCAGAGGGAGAACCTCTCCCCATCTAGGGGGGAGGCCATGGAGGAGGAAGCACAAGGGGGAGAACCTCTCCTCCTCTCTCTCGGTGGCGCCGGAGTGCCATCGGGAGGGGAATCATCGCCGCGGTGATCGTCTTCATCCACATCACCATCCTCATCTATTTTACGCGGTTCGCTCTCCCGCACCCCGCTGTAATCCCTACTTGAACATGGTGCTTTATGCCACATATTATGATCCAATGATGTGTTGCCATCCTATGATGTTTTGAGTAGATTGTCACAGCCCTAGAAATCTTCTTGTAATTAGTGTCATTGCATCCATGCATCATTTTCAATTTCAATTAATCTTGAAATGGGGATGTTCAAACCCTAGCATAATTTGAATCAAACTAGGTTCAACTAAAATTTGCATTCAATGAAACCAAAATGATCTTTATTGATATTTGGTATTTTTGGCAAGGGCTTTGATCCAAACCAAAAATAATGAACATTTTTAAGGAATTATTTTGGGCATTGAATTTAAATCAATATTGTATTTGGATTTGGTTTTATATTCTTAATATATGGAATATAATTTCAGATAACTCTGAAATAATTTATGTGCCTTTGGATAATCCCATTGTGCAATATAAAAAATATTCAGAGGAATGTTGTCACTGTTTTTACATTTGCTGGAATTTAAAAACAGTGGCAAAGTGATTAAATAAAGGAAAACAGAACCAAAAATTAAAACAGAGCAGAAACTTACCTCAGCCTGCATCGCGGCCCAGCTGGCGGCCCAGCCCACCAGGCGCTCTCCTGTCGCCTTCCTCCTCGCGCCAGTAGGCGAGGGCGCGTGCCCGACGCGCGCAGCCTCGCGCTACGGCCACCTCCTGCCTGCTTACCGCCTCCCGGACGTCGCTATGGACGCCACGCAACCCCCTCGACCGCCTCTCACTCTCCCCGTGCTCCTCCCCCCTCCTCTGCTCTCTCTCCCGTGCAACCCGAGCGGAGCTCGTCGTCGCCGACACCGTTCACCGCAGCCACCGTGCACCCCACGCTCCGCCGACGCTCCAAGAAGCTCTGCATCGTCGTCCTCTTCGTCCACGCCGAGCCAAGCAATTGGGGAAGCACCACATCGCCGTCCCTGACGCCTTCTTCCTCCTCGGGTCGTCGGAGATCCGCCTCGCCGCCCCGCTCGCTCCGTCGCCTCCCCGAGCTCGCTGACCTTCCCTACGTGATCGTCGTGAGCTTCTGCTCCCAACCCCTCTCTTCTCCCACTCGATTTCTTCCTCTAACCCCGCTGGCCACCACGGCCGAAGCTTGTCGCCGCCTGCCTTGTCGTGCGCCGCCACTGCAGCCCGCGCCCATCGTTGCTCGGCATGGCAATGAGCTCATGGTGCCTCCAGGAGGCCGTCCAGCCCTTTTTGCTAGCTCGACGTGCCCAGTAGCACCACTTCCCGCATGTGCCCGAGCGCCACCGCCGCCCAGCTTGACGCCGTCGATGATTCCAGCCACCCCGCGACCAACTGATGGCACCGTTGGACGCGGCTCACTCCCACGACCCCGTAGAACCCACTCGCACGACCAGCCGTGGCCGGAACGGCCGGCCGGTGATCACCGTCGTGCACTGCTTAGCGCCGGCGATTAGTCGCCGGTTAAACCCCACTGTTAGCACTAATTAACCCCCGGCTCTCACTGACAAGTGGGCCCCAGTGCCTAAGTTAATTAGTTTAACCTCTCTGTTAGATTAGTGCTAATCTCATAGGGCCCCGCCTGTCACCTTTGACTTGGCCACGTCAGCATTGACCGGGACCCACGTGTCAGCCTCTGTAATTGACTCTGTGTCACTTACCTGTGGGCCCCACTTGTCAGATTTGACCCGGACCAGCCCTAGTGACCTGCTGACATCATCATGACGTCAGGCTGATGCAGTAATTATTTTCTGGAATTTTGAATTAAATCAGAAATGATTTATTATTTTCAGAAAATACCCAAAACTTCTAAAAAATCATATTAAATCAACCGTAGCTCAGAATGAAATAAATTATATATGAAAAATGATTAGAAAAATATGAAGAATCTATTTATGGCATTCTCATGCATGTTTGAACAACTTACAGCCACTGTATATGACAATTTGAATTAATGGTATTTGGAATGCCTCATGTGGAGTTCAAATTTGAATCTAGTGTTCAAACCAACTCCATTTAAATCGTTGCTAGCTGCATTAGCTCAAATCACAGCATATTGCCATGTCACATTCATGCATCATATTGTTGCATTGCATTGATTGTGTTTCCTCTCTGTTGCCGGTGTTGTTCCACCTCGGTAGACGTTGTTCCGACGTTGTGATCGTTGACACTTATGAAGACTCAATGCTATCTTCAGAAGTGCCAGGCAAGCAAAAACTCCTTGTTCATTCCGATACAATCCCACTCTCTCGCTCCTGCTCTCTTTCACTCCATTAGGACAACAACGATTCAACTGTTACATGCTGCGGTAGTTGAACCCCTTATCCTCTGCATGACCTGTCATTACCACAGTAAATAGATGAAACCCACTAGCATGAGTAGGAGTTGTTTGAGCCCTGATGTGCCTACTCATTCATGTTTGTTTGTCATTCCTGCTATTGCTTAGAGTTGAGTCAGGTCTGATTCATCGGGGATGAATTTGAAAGTGGTGAACATGTCCTACTGTTGAGAGCTAAGTGTGTGAATACGATTTGGTAAAGGTAGCGGTGAGAGGCCATGTAAGAGTACATGGTGGGTTGTCTCATTGAAGCCGTCCTCAGGAACTGAGTTCTGTGTTTGTGATCCATGAACAACTACTACCATGCATTGGGCCCTGAAATATGACCCCGCTTGACTTCTTAACCACACTAGTCCTCTGTCCAGGAGTTGCAAGTAGTTTCTGGTGTTTGTAGTATACTGGAGGCCGTGGGCAGCGCTGACCCGCGGGGTGGGCTGTGATGCGGTAGGTACGTGGCACGGTGTACCGGACGCCCGTTTGGTGTCTCGGGAACCCTACACACATCGTTCGGGGCCGTATGTGGAAACCTCGGCCGGACTCCCTGCGGATGGAACCTGGATAGGCGATAAACCTGGACTAGAGACTTGAGTGTTTAGGTAGGTCGTGGTCTACACCCATGTCGGCTTTCGCTTGAAGTCTACCGAGCACATGTCGTGTGCAGACGCTAAGTGGTGGAAACATGTATGAAGAAGTACACCCCTGCAGGGTTAACATCATCTATTCGAATAGCGTGTCCGCGGTAAAGGACTTCTGGGTTGCCTATAACAGTTCATAGACAAGTGAAAGTGGATACTCTAAAATGCGCAAGATAAGCGTGAGTGCTATGGATGGCGTTCTCGTAGGTAGACGGGAGCGGATCCATAGTGGTGTATTGAATGGTGAATATGTGGACTCGTGTGCGCCACCTCAAAAGAGTTACTTGCAGTCGTAGTTCAGGTTAGCCACTGAGTCAAAGCTGGCTTACTGCAGTTAAACTCCACCACCCCCTTTATTGATACCGATGCATATGTAGATAGTTCTGATGTAAGTCTTGCTGGGTACATTTGTACTCACGTTTGCCTATTTTATGTTTTGCAGAGAGACTTCAGTCTCGCTATTAGTTCTGTGTGGACTTCGACGTTTAGCTCGTTACCTCAGCTACGATCTTGTGCCCTCAGCAGGATCTTGTACATAGTCAGGCCTCTCAGCCTTTTTCATTTGTAGATGTCTGTACTCAGACATGTTAAGCTTCCGCATATGCTTGTTGCTTGTATGCTCTGATTGTTGGGTCATGAGACCCATGTTTGTAATATCTTGGCTCCTCGGAGCCTAATGAATAAATACTTGAGTCGTAGAGTTATGTTGTGATGCCATGTTGTATTTACACATATCGAGCATATTGTGTGTATGATTGAAATGCTTGGTATGTGTCGGATCCGACAACCTAGTTGTTTATCCTTGGTAGCCTCTCTTATGGGGAAATGTAGTCTTGTGCTTCCATGAGCCATAGTAGTCCGCTACAGCCAGGTTCACCGGAGTCCTGCTAGCCCAGCACTACTGCTCCGGAACACTTGACTGGCCGGCATGTGATTCACTTCGTTCCTGTGTCTGTCCCTTCGGGGAAATGTCACGCGGTGACATCCGGAGTCCTGCCTAGCCTGCTACAGCCCGGTTCACACGAGTCCTGTTAGCCCAGTGCTACAGCCCGGATTCGCACGCTGCTGACCGACAAGCTCGATGTTGATTCATGTATGCATGTCCCCGTAAGTTAGTGCCACTTTGGGTTCACGACTAGTCATGTCGGCCCGGGTTCTCTGTCATATGGATGCTAGCGACACTATCATATACGTGAGCCAAAAGGCGCAAACGGTCCCGGCCATGGTAAGGCGACACCCGTGGGAATACCGTGCGTGAGGCCGCAAAGTGATATGAGGTGTTACCGGCTAGATCGATGTGACTTGGAATCAGGGTCCTGACATAGATATCCTTTGTCTTTGGGTTGATTGATGATCTAGATTGGTATGAGTTGTATGTTTTATTTTGGTGATGTCCTATCGTGCCCTCTGTGTCACGTAAGTGTGATGGATTCCCGCTGTAGGGTGTTGCAATACGTTCATGATTCGCTTATAGTGGGTTGCTTGAGTGATAGAAGCATAAACCCAAGTCAGGGGGTTGTTGCGTATGGGATAAAGGGGACTTGATGCTTTAATGCTATGGTTAGGTTTTACCTTAATGATCTTTAGTAGTTGTGGATGCTTGCTAGAGTTGCAATCATAAGTGCATATGATCCAAGAAGAAAAAGTATGTTAGCTTATGCCTCTCCCTCATATGAAATTGCAATAGTGATTACCGGTGTTGTTAACAATTGCCTAGGACAATTCCGCACACCGATCCATCATTATTCCACACTCGCTATTTATAATATTTAGTAATATATTCTAACTTTATGATAACAGCACCTACTTTTATGTTTTAGCTCTCCGATATCATGCAAAGTTGTCCTCTTCATACTCACAACGTAGTTTTATTTCTCGTTTCTAGTTGGAAGCAAACGTTCGGTGCACGTAGAGTCGTATCAGTAGCAGATAGGGCTTGAGAGAATATTAATCTTACCTTTAGCTCGTGGGTTCGACACTCCATACTTATCACTTCCACCATTGGGAATTGCTACGATCATTCCTTGCACTTGGGGATTATCAAGCTCTTTTCTGGCGCCGTTGCCGGGGAGCAATAGTGTGGGGTTGCTATTCTCGTGTGTGCTTGTTTGCTTTCTCTACTAAGTAGATTTTGTTTTTTCCTTTTTGTTTCTGTTTAGTTGTGTGTGAAACATACAAAAAAATTAAAGAATGAAAATACAAAAAAAATTTGCCTTTCATGCCTAAAAAGTTTTTTTCAAAAAGAGAAATGATTGGAAAGTTATGCATTGAAGAAGTGAGGGTCGACCTTGAGCACTTGTGTTCATGCTCACGGAAACAATGTAGAATTTTTCATGGAAGTTTCTCTGTAAATAATTATCCCCTCGTGTATATCCATTGTATTATAAAAATAATGTGCCAAGCTTTGGTTTTAGGATGATTAGATTGCTTGTTTACTATGTGCAGAACAAAAATAGAAACATTGGCTGTAGCGCGTGATTTTACATTTTTAACTGGAAGGTCAAATGGGTCTAAAATTTTTTGCACATTACTTATGTACAAATTGTCAATTGTATTTCATAATTTTTCGAGTTACAGAAGTTTACTAAACTTCCAGATTACTACAGATTGTCCTGTTTTTGACAGATTATGTTTTTTGCGTGTTGTTTGCTTATTTTGATGAATCTATGGCTGGTATCGGGGGGTATGAACCATAGAGAAGTTGTAATACAGTAGGTTTAACACCAATATAAATAAAGAATGAGTTCATTACAGTACCTTAAAGTGGTAGTTTGCTTTATTACACTAACGGATCTCACAAAGTTTTTCTTAAAGTTTTGTGTGGATGAAGTGTTCGAAGATCGAGGAGCTATCAATATGAGAAGAATAAAGAGAGGCAAGAGTTCAAGCTTGGGGATGCACAAGGCACCCCAAGTAAATATTTCAAAGGATACTCAAGCATCTAAGCTTGGGGATGCCCCGGTTGGCATCCCATCTTTCTTCTTCAATAAATATCGGTATACCTTGGTTTTTGTTTTGTTCACATGATTTGTGTCCTTTGTGTTTTTGTTTTTCCTTTAAGAACCATGCTAGCATGAGATAGCCCTTCATTGATTTATATAATACTTCATGTGCTTCACTTATATCTTTTAAGTAGGATCTTATAGAATTGCTCTTTGTGCTTCACTTAAATCTTTTGAGTATGGTTTTATAGAATGCTTCATGTGCTTCACTTACATATTTTGAGCTTGGATATTGGTTATTCTATATTAATTGTAGAATGCTCCATGAACTTCACTTATATCTTTTGGAGTATGAATAATACTATCATCTAAAGTGGGTTTGGAAAAGTGTCAACTTTAGGAATTAGTGATCCCACTATTCCGAATGAGAAGAATTTTGCTTATGAGGAGAGTAGAAAATTTTATATGCTTGTAGATCATGAAAAGAATGCTTTATGTGATGGTTATATTGTTGAATTCATTCATGATTCAAATGAAAATTATTATGAGGAAGGAATATATGCTTGTAGGAGTAGCAATAATACCAAGTATCCTCTCTATGTGCTTAAGGTATTGAAGTTATACTTGTTTTGCCTTCCTATGCTAGTTGATTCTTGTTCCTGTAAATTGTGTGCTCACAAAATCCCTAGGCATAGGAAGTGGTTTAGATTTAAATGTGCTAGTCATATTCTTCATGATGCTCTCTTTATGTTTCAATTCTTATCTTTTATGATAGCATCATTGAAATCATCATGCCTAGCTAAAAGGCATTAAAGAAAAGCGCTTGTTGGCAGACAACCCAATATTTACCCTTACTGTTTTTGTGTGTTTACATTATTAAGCTACTGTAGTAATCATGTTTTATAGCTTTTGTTTCAATAAAGTGCCAAGTAAGACCTTTGGGAAGACTTGGGTGAAAGTTAATGTGATCTTGCTGTAAAAAACAGAAACTTTGCGCTCACAAGATTAGCTGTAATTTTTTACAGAAGAGTGCTTTTGAGTTGATTATTTTTGCAGAATATTAATAGATAAATTCCTCACGTCCACCAATTTATTTCATAATTTTTGGAGTAGCAGAAGTATGGTTGCTGTTCAAATCATTACAGACTGTTCTGTTTCTGACAGATTCTGTTTTCATTGCATAGTTTGCTTGTTTTCTAGTTTCTATGACTTATATTTCTCAATATAAATGGTAGAAATGATATGGTACAGTAGGCATTGTGTGAGAACAATTATTAACCTTGTCTTTGACAGTACCAAAGTGAATGGTTTACTCTTTATCATACTAACCTATCTCACGAAGTTCCATTAAGTTTTGTGTGATTGAAGTTTTCAAGCTTTGGGTGAGATATCGATATGAGGAGAATAAGGCGTGCAAAGTCCCTAAGCTTGGGGATGACCAAGGCACCACAAGGTAACATTCAAGGAAGACTCAAGCGCCTAAGCTTGGGGATGCCCCGGAAGGCATCCCCTCTTTCGTCTTCAAAACTATCGGTATACCTTACTCGGAGCTATATTTTTATTCGTCACATGATATGTGTTTTGCTTGGAGTGTATTTTCAATTTTACTTGCTGTTTGAATGAAATCATTGGATCTGAAATCTTGAATGAAAAAGAATCCTCCCATGGCTAGTTAATTATTTGACTACTCAGTGTCCTCCACTTATGTCTTTTGGAGTAGTTTGTCATTTACTCACGTGCTTCACGTATATCCTATGAGTAAATAGTTGAATGAATTGAATATCATAAATCTGAATTTATATAAGTTTAATATGCTTATAACATGGGGAGTAATGACTTCACACATAATGAGTATAGGTAGTAAACTTATTGAAAGTTAGCAAACACAGAATTGGTCACTTGAACAATTCATGAAAGAATATTGAAGGAAGAGAGATTTCACATATAAATATACTATCTTGGACATCTTTTGTAATTGTGAGCACTCATTAAAATATGACATTCTAAAAGGTTGATGTTGGACAAGGAAGACAACGTAATGGGTTATGTTTTCTTATATCCGAAATAAAGTATATTCTCATGGATCATCCAACATGCTGAGCTTGCCTTTCCCTCTCATGCTAGCCAAATTCTTTGCACCAAGTAGAAATACTACTTGTGCTTCCAAACATCCCTTAAACCAGTTTTGCCATGAGAGTCCACCATACCTACCTAAGGATTGAGTAAGATCCTTCAAGTAAGTTGTCATCGGTGCATGCAATAAAAATTGCTCTCTAAATATGTATGATCTATTAGTGCGAAGAAAATAAGCTTTATACGAACTTGTGATAGGGAAGAAATAAAAGCGACGGACTGCATGATAAAGGTCTCTATCACAAGAGGCAATATAAAGTGACGTTCTTTTGCATTAAGATTTTGTGCATCCAACCTTAAAAGCACATGACAATCTCTGCTTCCCTCTGCGAAGGGCCTATCTTTTATTCTTGTCTTATACCTTATACAAGAGTCATGGTGATCTTCACCTTTCCTTTTTACATTTTATCCTTTGGCAAGCGCATTGTGTTGGAAAGATCCTGATATATATATCCAATTGGATGTAAGTTATCATGAACTATTATTGTTGACTTTACCCTTGAGGTAAAAGGTTGGGAGGTGAAGCTATAAGCCCCTATCTTTCTCTGTGTCCGATTAAAACTTTGAACCCATAAATATCACGTGAGTGTTAGCAATTGCGGAAGATTAAATGATAGTTGAGTATGTGGAGTTTGCTGAATCAAAGCTCTGACATAGACCCTTCCTGAAAATAAGATGAATTGCAATTGTTTGATGACTGAGAATATAGTTTGTTAGTTTCAAGAAAGTTTGTGATCTATATTTAACATGTGAATAGCTTGTTACTTGATCATGCAAAGTTTTATGAGATGAGCTACTGTTATGACATATAATGATGCTAGAAAAGGTGATTGAAATTATCATTGATCAAACTTGTGCACTTGCTAGCATTCACACTTCATAAATTATTTCTTTTATCATTTACCTACTCGAGGACGAGCAGGAATTAAGCTTGGGGATGTTGATACGTCTCCAACGTATCTATAATTTATGAAGTATTCATGCCATGTTTACAATAGTTTTATATGATTTTGGTATGATTTGACTAGAACTAACCCGTACTGACGCTGTTTTCAGCAGAACTACCGTGGTGTTGTTTTTGTGCAGAAATAAAAGTTCTCGGAATGCGATGAAAATCAACGGAGAATTTTTCTGGAAAATATGAAAAATACTGGAACAAAAATCTACCGGAGGGGAGTCCCGTGGGCCCCACGAGGGTGGGGGCGTGCCCACCCCCCTGGGGCGCGCCCCCTGCCCCGTGGACTCCCCCGGGGCCCCCTGACGTGAAATCAACGCCAACTTCCCCTATAAATACAGAAACCACCAGAAATTAACCTAGATCGGAAGTTCCACCGCCGCAAGCATCTGTGGCCACGAGAAATCAATCTAGGCCCTCTCTAGCACCCTGCCGGAGGGGGCCATCATCACCGGAGGCCATGGAGGAGGATCCCGGAGGGGCCATCATCACCATGAAGGCCAAGGACCAGAGGGAGAACCTCTCCCCATCTAGGGGGAGGCCATGGAGGAGGAAGCACAAGGGGGAGAACCTCTCGTCCTCACTCTCGGTGGCGCCGGAGTGCCATCGGGAGGGGAATCATCGCCGCGGTGATCGTCTTCATCAACATCACCATCATCATCAACATCCTCATCTATTTTATGCGGTCCACTCTCCCGCACCCCGCTGTAATCCCTACTTGAACATGGTGCTTTATGCCACATATTATGATCAAATGATGTGTTGCCATCCTATGATGTTTTGAGTAGATATCCTTTGTCTTTGGGATGATTGATGATCTAGATTGGTATGAGTTGTATGTTTTATTTTGGTGCTGTCCTATCATGCCCTCCGTGTAGCGCAAGCGTGAGGGATTCTCGATGTAGGGTGTTGCAATACGTTCATGATTCGCTTATAGAGGGTTGCTTGAGTGACAAAAGCATAAACCCGAATAAGGGGGTTGTTGCGTATGGGATAAAGGGGACTTGATGCTTTAATGCTATGGTTGGGTTTTACCTTAATGATCTTTAGTAGTTGCGGATGCTTGCTAGAGTTCCAATCATAAGTGCATATGATCCAAGAAGAGAAAGTATGTTAGCTTATAGTTCAGCTCTCCCCCAAACGTCACCGGCAACGTAATCTTTCCCTTGGGGCGGCTCCTGCCGGGATTGACTCCTTGAAATGTGCTGGTAACCTCCAGCTCTTCCTCTCCTATCTGAATCTTGTTAATAACTACTGAGGAAATTAGATTCAACCCGTCCCCGCCATCCACTAACATCTTTGTGACCTTGAGGTTGCGAATTGTTGGGGAGACCAACAACGGCAAACACCCTACCGCGATGGTGCGGCAAGGGTGGTCCTCCTTCATACGTCTCCAACGTATCTATAATTTATGAAGTATTCATGCCATGTTTACAATAGTTTTATATGATTTTGGTATGATTTGATTAGAACTAACTTTGGTATGATTTGATTAGAACTAACCCGGACTGACGCTATTTTCAGCAGAACTACTGTGGTGTTGTTTTTGTGCAGAAATAAAAGTTCTCGGAATGCGATGAAAATCAACGGAGAATTTTTCTGGAAAATATGAAAAATACTGGAACAAAAATCTGCCGGAGGGGAGTCCCGTGGGCCCCACGAGAGTGGGGGGCGCGCGCCCTGCCTCGTGGACTCCCCGAGGGCCCCCTGACGTGAAATCAACGCCAACTTCCCCTATAAATACAGAAACCTCCAGAAATTAACCTAGATCGGAAGTTCCGCCGCCGCAAGCCTCTGTAGCCACGAGAAATCAATCTAGGCCCTCTCTAGCACCCTGCCAGAGGGGGCCATCATCACCGGAGGCCGTGGAGGAGGATCCCGGAGGGGCCATCATCGCCATGAAGGCCAAGGACCAGAGGGAGAACCTCTCCCCATCTAGGGGGAGGCCATGGACGAGGAAGCACAAGGGGGAGAACCTCTCCTCCTCTCTCTCGATGGCGCCGGAGTGCCATCGGGAGGGGAATCATCACCGCAGTGATCGTCTTAATCCACATCACCATCATCATCACCATCCTCATCTATTTTACACGGTCCACTCTCCCACACCCCGCTATAATCCCTACTTGAACATGGTGCTTTATGCCACATATTATGATCCAATGATGTGTTGCCATCCTATGATGTTTTGAGTAGATATCCTTTGTCTTTGGGTTTATTGATGATCTAGATTGGTATGAGTTGTATGTTTTATTTTGGTGATGTCCTATCATGCCCGCCGTGTCACGCAAGCGTGAGGGATTCCCGCTGTAGGGTGTTGCAATACGTTCATGATTCGCTTATAGTGGGTTGCTTGAGTGACAGAAGCATAAACCCGAGTAAGGGGGTTGTTGCGTATGGGATAAAGGGGACTGGATGCTTTAATGATATGGTTGGGTTTTACCTTAATGATCTTTAGTAGTTTCGGATGCTTGCTAGAGTTGCAATCATAAGTGCATATGATCCAAGAAGAGAAAGTATGTTAGCTTATGCCTCTGCCTCATATGAAATTGCAATAGTGATTACCGGTCTTGTTAACAATTGCCTAGGACAATTCCGCACACCGATCCATCATTATTCCACACTCGCTATTTATAATATTTAGTAATATATTCTAACTTTATGATAACATAACCTACTTTTATGTTTTAGCTCTCCGATATCATGCAAAGTTCCCCTCTTCATACCCACAACGTAGTTTTATTTCTCGTTTCTAGTTGGAAGCAAACGTTCGGTGCACGTAGAGTCATATCAGTGGCAGATAGGGCCTGAGAGAATATTGATCTTACCTTTAGCACCTTGTGGGTTCGACACTCCATACTTATCACTTCCACCATTGGGAATTGCTACGATGATTCCCTTCACTTGGGGATTATCACTCCTCATCAAAGATGATGGGCATGCGAGACCATTTGAGTGGCTTCCGGGCCTCTGGCGCTGGCTCCACAACATTGACCTCTCGTGCCCATCGCTTGAGATGGCGATGGGAGGAGTGCAAAGACGCACCCCCATCAATGCATTGGGCGTCAGTGGCCCTCTGAAATTCCTGCTCACTGGTTTCCTTTTCATTCCCCCCATCATTCAAATCATCACAGATTTCCTTCTCCTGGCCCCTGGCGGGTTTTCCTTAGTTCCGAATGGGTTTGCCAGGGCGGTTTTCTTCACCGCCTTGGCCCTTTCCGCCAGCAGCATTCTGACCTTTCTCGTTATCACGCGTATCATAATCTCAATCTGTCTCTTGACAAGCTGCTCAACTTGATAACATTCATGGAGGTCGTGGCCTTTGGTCAGGTGGATCTTGCAGTATGGCCCATCACCTTTCCCGGCTTTTTCCACGGCAGCGGCTTCCTGGCAGGCAATGCACGCGGCAACTTCCTTGCCGGGGGCCTCAGTCTTGGCCTTCTTGCCGGTACTAGGCATGCCAGAATATTCCACAGTCATCATTGTCTTATCTCTTGGCTTCTTGTTACGCTTCTTGCCCTTTCTCTGACTGGTTGATTCATCTTCATCCTCTGAATCAACATTGATGCAATCCTCCTACCCGGGCAACTTCCTTCCTTCCTCCATCCGAGCACACTTATCCACTAGTGTGTACAGCTCCTTCACAGTCTTGTGCAACCGCACATTCAGCTTAGAATGAATGCGACGGTTGCGCACATTGGACTGGAAGGCTCCTACAACAGCTGCCGGATGGATATTCAGAATATTCCTATGGACTTTACTGAATCTTTGTAAATACTTACGGAGAGTTTCTCCTTCTCTGCTAGAGAAGCTGTAGGTCGCTGGGCCTGCCGGGCTCCTGGTGGCCACCAGTGAAGGCACCGATGAACTCGTGGCACAGGTCTGCCCATGACGAAATGGAGTTCTCCGGCAAGTGCATGAGCCAAGATCTCACGTTGGACTTGAGAGAGAACGGGAAGTAGTTGGCGAACACCTTCTCGTCTCTTCCCCCGGCAGCCTGAACATCGATGGTGTAGATGCTCAAGAACTCTGCCGGGTTTAGTCTCCCATCGTACTTCTCGGGTATCTCCGGCTTGAACATGTGGACGGACGGCCAACGGACTTGCTGCAGTTCGCGTGTAAAGGCAGGGCAGCCGACCTCGAAAGGTAGGCACCCGCCAACACCGAACGCACGCTCGTCGACGTTGAGGCCACCGCACCCGTCGGTCTGGCGGGGGTCGTCGAGAGGCCGTCCCACGACGACGCGCGTGTCTCCCTGCCGCCTATCCTCCGGGGTTCGCCATTGGCCTGGACGTGCTTGAGGGTCGGAAGAGGCGTCGTCGGGATCTTGATCTTGCTGCGCCTGCGCCTGCTGCCATGGTGGGGACTGAACGATGGGGACATCGCCCTTCGCTCGGCCAGTAGTACGGGCAGTCATCGTCACTTGGGGAGGTCGTGGCGAGCCAGCGCGTCGCGAGCCCCCAGCCTCAGCGAAACCGAGCAGACTTTGGATGGTGGCATGCCACTCATCCATTTGCTCGGCTACTGGCAGGGAACCTTAGTAGCAGCTGGGCCCGCGCCATAGCCTCCGTGGTCGTGCTTGGCATGGAAGTTGATGACCTCAACTGCACCGTCGCCTGGCTCCTGACGGTGCCTGCGGCGGCGGCGACGGCGGTAGCGCGCCCGCGCTGTGGTGGGGCGGCCACCTGGGCAGCGGGGTCGCGCGGCGATGGCACTCGAGGGTCCGCGGCTCCGTTGGGTCCAGTGGTTGGGTTGGCTCGCCCGGGAGGGGACACACGTGCCGTGACCGCCCCCATGGCAGGGACGGTTGGAGGGCGGTGGCTCATCCCGGACCGAGTACCGTTGCTATGGCTGCGCCCGCCAGTGGGAGGAGGGGGTGTAAGCGGAGTCACCCTCCCGTCCGCACCTTGCGGAGCTTGACCATCGAAACGCTGCTGAAGTTGTTCTCCTCCGACGCCTTCAGCCCCCGTGTCAGTTGCAGGGGGAGTGGCGATGGCGCCACCTACTCCTGCCACGCCCCCAGCAGCGCTCACGTCCTCACTTGTCCCCGCAACCCCCGTGGCATTTGAGGCTGCGGGCGGCGGAGCCTTCGAGGTGGATGGCTTGGCCGAAGTGCCGGACTTCTTCTTCTTGGGCGCCATGGTCGATGGCATTGTTGAAGATGAAGATGATGCGCTGCGCACGCTTTCAGGTTCGCACAAGCGATCCCCCTACCTGGCGCGCCAAAGATGTCGCGGGATATCCACGGCCACCTATGGGACTGGGCGGCCCCTTGCTGGTTCGGCGGGGGACGTTGTCGGTGTCAAAACCGGCGGATCTCGGGTTGGGGGTCCCGAACTGTGCGTCTAAGGCGGATGGTAACAGGAGGCGGGGGACATAGCGTTTACCCAGGTTCGGGCGCTCTCGATGGAGGTAATACCCTACTTCCTGCTTGATTGATCTTGATGATATGAGTACTACAAGAGTTGATCTACCACGAGATCGTAGAGGCTAATTAAACCCTAGAAGCTAGCCTATGATTATGATTGTTGTTGTCCTATGGACTAAACCCTCCGGTTTATATAAACACCGGAGGGGGCTAGGGTTGCACAGAGTCGGTTACAAGGAAGGAGATCTACATATCCGAATCGCCAAGCTTGCCTTCCACGCAAAGGAGAGTCCCACACGGACACGGGATGAAGTCTTCAATCTTGTATCTTCATAGTCCAACAGTCCGGCCAAGGTATATAGTCTGGCTGTTCGAGGGCTCCCTAATCCAGGACTTCATCAGTAGCCCCTGAACCAGGCTTCAATGACGATGAGTCCGGCGCGCAGATTGTCTTCGGCATTGCAAGGCAGGTTCCTTCTCCTAATACTCCATAGAAGATTTTGAACACAAAGATTGTGTCCGGCTCTGTAAAACAAATTCCACATACCACTGTAGAGAGTATAATATTCCACAAATCTAATCTGCCGGCAACTTTTCATAACGTGACATCCTGCCGTGGTCCGGTCATTACGAACCGTTTTTTCCAGCCTGCCACTGCACGTGTTGCGAGGCGGTTTCATTAGCACGTCTTGTCGAAGCAGAGATCGTGTCCCCCTTATCACGGGATTCTCATCAATACGGGTGTGGGTAACCCAATCGTGCTTGTTAGTATGACTCCTCGATTTTAGGCAAGTTCCAAACAGCCACGCGGAGGACGCTTGATATTCGCCCTCTTTATAAAGGGGCCAAGGCCTGTCCTTTTCTTCTCACGCTCGATCCTTCCCTCCCCCCCACCTCGAGTTCCAACACCCAAGGCTTAGGCTAAGCGCTTCAGACCTTCAAACATGTCCAGATCCAACCTTCAAGGTCGGTGGATGGCCTCCTCTGTCACAGAGGAGGACATCAAGAAGCTAAGGGAAGCCAGGTATCTGACCGCCGAAATCCCGCACAGGCTGCCTACTCAAGGGCAGGTCATCCCCACTCCCGAACCCAACGAGAGTGTCGTATTTGTTTCCTACTTCCTCCGAGGGCTAGGTTTTAGTCTTGATCCCTTTGTTAGAGGGCTTGTGTTCTACTACGGGCTCGATTTCCACGATCTAGCCCCAGATTCCATCCTTCACATCTCGTCGTTTATCGTCGTGTGTGAGGCCTTCCTCCGCATCACCCCACACTTCGGCTTATGGCTCAAGACCTTCAATGTGAAGCCGAAGATGATCGATGGGCGACACGTTGAATGCGGAGGTGCTATAATAAGCAAAGGCGCCGATGCTCCATGGCCAAAGGGTTCCTTCCCGGAGGTGTCCAACTTATGGCAGCAGGAGTGGTTTTACGTCACAACTCCCCGAGGTACAAAGTGGGCGGGTGCCCCCGCCTTCCGCTCGGGCCCTCCATCACAACTGGCGTCATGGGTCAATAAGGGGCTGGACTGGGGGCCAGTTAATGACGTGCTGACATTGCAAAGTCGCATCCGAGATCTCCTCAAGAGGGACGTCAGTCTTGTCAAGGTAATGCAAGTTATGCTAGTTCGTCGGGTCCTGCCATGCCAACGTCGATCTCTCCGTATGTGGGAGTTCAACCCGGAAGGACCGCGAACTATTCAGCAATTCTTCGGCGTGACGCTCGAAGAGATGTATGGATTGTTCTTCGGATCATGAATAAAGTGTCCGGACACCATCGAGGATGCGGATCTCAACTGCAACCGTCTAGATACCCACGTAAGTAATTCTGCGGCCGAACATGTTGTCTTTTTATTTGTCACAACATCATTCTGAAAAAATCGCTCTTGGCTAGGACTGGATAAGAAAGGCGGAGAGGATCAGGTGTTCGGCCCCCTTCCCGAAGGCTCACCGGATCCTGTACTAGCCAGGATGCTTAAGCACACACCTTATCAAGTGCCAACAGGGGAAGATAAAGGGAGGAATAAAGAAGCCGAAAGCGGGCTTCACACATTACACATCCAAACCGGGGGAATTAGTGTCTCTGCGAAGGAGGATAATCGGGGAGAAGAATCTAGAATCCCCTCTCCCCAAGGAAGGAAAAGGACCGCCTCTGAAGACTTGGAAACGAAGGTTTCCAAACGAGGGAAGGAACCTTCGCCAGGGGGCCCTGCCCCGGAGGGCGTCCTTACCGCACAGCGCCCGCAAGGGGGCCAGCCCTCCACCGAGCTGTAAGTGAACAAGAGTACTTTGGTAAATATATCCTGCTTTACCTCCAAGGACAATAACCGAGACATATATCTTGCAGTCCGGCTCGTAGCCCTTCTCGACAGAGTTCGTCTTCGGGGGATCTTCTTCCGGAGATGATGGAGAGCGAAACGCCTCCCCCTGTCTCCCTGCCTCCCGGGGCGGACGACCCTGAGGTGTCATCAAGGAGGATTTCTCCTGATCCGCCAAGGCCAGAAGGTAACCCTTCGGCCACCCGAAGTCCGGAGTATTCGGCTCCTAAGGAGAGCAACAGAAAGAGTCCGGGACTGTCCGGTGCACAACCGGAGGACGCACTGATGGCTCATCTGGAGCAAGCGACTATCTTAGAGGCGCATCGTACTTTAATGGGTACGGTGGTTGAGAGGATTTCATCCGCCAAAAGTGGGTTGCATGAAGCTTTTACGAGCCTGCTAAGAGGCTTTGAGGTACGCAAAGTAATATATATTTTTTGACGGTACCGCACACGCTAGGTGTGCTCTATACAGATAGTAGCCCCTGAGACTCTGATTGCTGTCCAGAGGCGGCAAACAGAGGATCATAGTCCCAGGTAATGATCGCGCTGCTTTCATGTGCAGGCGGCTGAGGGTCCGGTGGCTGGCCGGACTGCTGAGTTTGCCGAACTGAGGCGGCAGCTTGACGCGGCAGACGCCGACATCGTGCTTGTGAACAAGCGACTTGACGAGGCACAGGGTATGTATTTTCGGGTGGTCAACAAATATTAAGAGGAGCACGATGCTAGTATCTATAATATGTTGTGACTGCAAATGGAGCTACCGCCATGGAGACCCTTGGGCGGAACTTGCCCGAGCCAAGGAACAAGCCAGGAGAAGTGATGCGGCCGCCCTAAAGGCGGCCGAAGAGTTAAGAGCCGAACAGGCTGCTCATCGCCAGAGCGAAGATAAAATAGCCAAGATGGCTGTTGAGTTGAAAGATGCCGCCGGCCGATATGAGCTTCTTGAAAAGGAAAGCCAAGCGAAAGCGACTGACCTAAAGAAAGCCATGGAAGCAGCCAAGGAAACCCGCTCTAAAATCAGAGCGGCGAAGGAGGAGCTCCGTCAAGCCAGAGATATCACGGCTGGGAAGCCCTTTTTGTTGCGGACGAAGTTCAGAGATCTGAAGTATGCCCCTCTGGATCAATTATGGAGTGTTGCAGACGTGTACTTGGACTTGGCAACGAGTGCTGCTGATGTGACTGAGTTTTTCAAAGATCATGAAGTGGAAAGGTTGTTCTGGTCGTAGTTCTGTGCTCCAACACTTCTGCTTCTGTTAAATGAACAAATGGCCGAGTGGGCCGAGCTCCATAGGTTGTCCGGATTTGCCATGAGGTCCGTCGTGGATCATCTTTGGCCGAAGGGACCAAGGCCGAATAGGTATTTTGGTTTAGTGCAACGATTCCTTGGTGTTGTGCCGCATATCGACGCTGTAAAGAGGTCGGCATGCATAGAGGGTGCGCGGATGGCTCTTGCCCGTGTTAAGACATATTGGGCAGAGATGGAGGCCACCGCTATTGCAACCCGGGGTCCGGCCGCAGGCCAGGTCTCGACCGAGCACTATTTTGAAGAAGTCCTAGAAGGCGCTGGTTTAATAGAGGCTCAGTGCTCGAAGAGTATCATGTTCGAGTGACATGTATCCCAATTGTAAAAACAATGCTATTTGGATTATAAAGGTTGTGTTTATACTTTTGCCTGAAATTATTATGATGCCTCCTGTGCGGCCGTTTATGTATGTATATAACCTGAAAGTTTGCAGTCGTCGGCTTCAGCCCCCACGCACATAATGCGGGGGTGTTCGGAAAAGCACGTATTCACAGTTGACCCAACGTCTTGGTCCATTAAGGAGGTGACAGCGCGGCGAACAAGGCAATCGGACTATATAGCTTTAACACTTTCACTTAGCCATAGGAGTTTGACAGTGGGGCTATTACATAGCCCCTGGTACTTCCGCGCTCATCCGAATATGGTGCGCGTACATACATGACCGGGAAACCGGTCCTTCGTTAATGCGGAGGAATCGCGAAGTTTCCGCTGAGTCATCGAGTGGTTGACCAGTCTCGCGCTTTATCATGACAGTCAATTTTCGGCTTTCTCTACTGAGGTGCTCATCCAGATGAACCAGGGCACAATCGCAGTAGTTCTCCCGATGCCACCTTAGCCGATGGAGCGGAACGTCAGGTAGCAAAACACGGGAGCCGGGCAAACCCTACTATTGACCAAAGACATGATTCGGAGCTGATGCATATAAGGCCAAACTCGCGACGCCGAACACTCCCTAAGGTATTCGGACTTTACAACATATATCGGGCTGAGTAACACCCTCGATAACGAGCCCTGAATTTCCAGGTACGTGCATTAGTCTGACGTGACAAAATGCCAATAACGCCAGCATCCCTCTCGGTTGTGTTGAGTATCCGGAGCGTGTGAAGCAACAAGAGACAGTAAAAAAGGTTTACACAGGGTCGTAATCTAAAAAGAAACCTTTGAGCGGGGCCCTGCTGCACGTCTGCGCCTGTGTCTCCGTTGTGCCGTATCCTGGAAGGGTGTAGCACGATGATCATCTGTAAAAGAGAAAAACCCAGGTAAAAGTCTTCGTGCGAAAAATTGGTTATTTTTAATGAACCATTTAAAATGCAATCTAAATAGGGTCAAGCCGAACTGTAGCCTTTTTTACATGCGGGAAGCCCCTAGCACCACCTATGGGGGTATATCCATCGACCCAATCTCAGGTTTATCTGAGCTGTTACAGCTAGTGGTGCGCCGGACTCGTCTAACCGTGTCCGCGGTCTTGACGACCGATCATTTATTCTGGTTGGAGAGGTTCAGTGTTCGGCTGCTAGAGCCGCCACATATTTCTCCGTATGCGAGGAACGCTCTGTGTTTCCGCTAACTATGATGATGCCACGTGGACCGGGCATCTTGAGCTTAAGATAAGCGTAGTGCGGTACTGCGTTGAAACGAGCGAAGGCCGTTCTTCCGAGTAGTGCGTGATAGCCGCTTCGGAATGGAGCGATGTCGAAGGTTATTTCTTCGCTTCGGAAGTTGTCGGGAGAACCGTATACAACCTCTATAACTAGAGAGCCCGTGCAGCGGGCCTCTGGGCCTGGTATTACTCCTTTAAAGGTAGTATTGCTTTGGTTTATTCTTGTCGGGTCTATCCCCATTTTGCGGACAGTGTCCTGATATATCAGATTAAGACTACTGCCGTCGTCCATAAGGACTCGGGTGAGGTGGTATCCGTCAATTATTGGGTCTAGCACCAAGGCAGCCGATCCTCCGTGCCGGATACTAGTCGGGTGATCCCTGCGATGAAAAGTGATCGGGCGGGCCGACCAAGGGTTGAACTTGGGGGTGACGTGCTCCACGGCGTATACGCCTCGGGGTGCGCGCTGGCGCCTCCTCTTCGGTATGTAAGTTGCGTAAATCATGTTTACTGTTTTGACCTCTGGTGGGAATTTTTTCTTTCCCCCAGTGTTTGGCTGGCGAGGCTCATCCTCGTCTTCGCTTGGTGTCTCCCTCCCCTTGTGTTCGGCGTTTAGCTTGCCAGCCTGCTTGAAGACCCAGCATTCTCTATTGGTGTGATTTGCGGGTTTGTCGGAGGTGCCATGAATCTGACATAATCTGTCTAGAATCTTGTTTAGGCTGGACGGTCCATCTCTGCTGCCTTTAAATGGCTTTTCCCGTTGACCGGGTCGAGAGCCCCTGAATCCGCTGTTTACCGCTGTGTTGTCTGGGCTGTCTTCATTTTTTCGACGCTTGCTTTTATTGCATCGGGGTTTCTCGTTGCCATCCCTGACTTCGGATGTGCCTGGGTTGCTGGTGCCGCTACGGGCCAGCCAACTGTCTTCGCCCACGCAAAAGCGGGTCATAAGGCTTGTTAGGGCTGCCATTGTCCTCGGTTTTTCCTGGCCGAGGTGTCTGGTGAGCCATTCGTCCCGGACACTGTGTTTGAAAGCCGCTAAGGCTTCGGCATCCGGGCAGTCGACGTTTGATTCTTCTTAGTGAGAAATCTGTTCCAAAGCTTTCGGGCTGACTCTCCGGGCTGTTGAATTATATGACTTAAATCGTCTGCATCCGGAGGTCGGACATAGGTCCCTTGAAAATTAGCCCTAAAAGCGTCCTCAAGCTCTTCCCAACTTCCAATTGAGTTTTCGGGGATGCTTTTCAACCAGTGCCGAGCTGGTCCTTTCAACTTGAGGGGCAGGTATTTGTTGGCGTGGAGATCATCTCCGCGAGCCATGTGGATGTGAAGGATAAAGTCCTCAATCCAGACTCCAGGGTCTGTCGTTCCGTCGTATGCCTTTATGTTCATGGGTATGGATCCCTCTGGAAATTCATGATCCAGCACCTCATCGGTGAAGCATAGGGGGTGCGCGGCACCCCTGTATTTGGATGTGTCATGGCATTCTTCTGACGGTTGTAGTGTTCGGTTTTCATTCCAAGCTGTTATTCGGTCAGTATAGTCGTTTGGGCGGCCAGGATTCTGTGCCGGAGCGCGCTTCCTAGATCCGTAGATGGACCTGGCCATACCGGCTTTTTTGTGCAGGTCCTCACGTAAATCGTGCGCTGACTTGTGTGCGACGTCGTTAGCCGCCCTATCGCAGCCACGGGGTGGTCGGTCCGGCTGATCGGCCGTTTTATTTTTGGATGAATGGGCTCTGAAGCCTCGTCGTCGAATTCAGGCAGCAGCTTGCGCTTTGGATAGCTCTTTGTGTGGCGACTACCACCGTACTTTTCTTCAGTGTCAAGCACTTTATTCCATCTGCTGTTGAGCGTATTCTGCGCGGCCTTAAGCCTTTGCTTCTGCTTCTTCAGGCTCCTCGCGGTGGCAATAAGCCTTCTATGGAGGTTCTCTTGTTCCAAGTGCCTTTCCGGGATGATGTGTGCATCGTCGTCTGGACTGTTCTCCTCTCCGGAGACAGGTTGATGAGTTTTACCCTCGGCGTCGCCGTGATCGGACAATGGCTCCATACTATGTTCACCGTCCGCTGGCTCATCCTGCTCCATCGCTGGGTCCATGTGGTCATCGTTTCCTTTGGAGTCGACCGAGGTATTATTCTTTCTTGCGCTGTTATCGTTGGTTTTGCTGAGGCGGGATTTGGAGCGGCGCCTACGCCGTCGCTTTGGTTGCCTCTCGAGGGAACTATCCTTTGCTGCTTCCTCCCGTTCCTCGTCGTTGTTTTCTTTGGGTGTATCCACCATGTATATATCGCTTAACGAAGTGGCTGTCCAGCGCCCCGTGGGCGGTGGTTCCTGTTTCTCTCCTGCATCGTCGTCCATACCGTTGATGTCTTCGGAGTCGAAATCGAGCATGTCGGTTAAGTCGTCGACAGTGGCTATTAAGTGGGTGGTGGGTGGGTAATGAATTTGTCGTCCGCTTCCCACTCAAGCCGGACATAGTTCGGCCAAGGGTCTCCTAACAAGGAGAGAGACCTCAATGAATTTAGCACGTCGCCCAAGGGCGAGTGCTGAAAGATATCCGCGGAGGTAAACTCCATGATCGGTGCCCAATCGGATTCGATAGGCACGGACCCAGGCGGTTCGGAGCCCGTGGCTGGGGACGAATCCAAGGGTCCGGCAACACAGGTCTCATAGGAGGTGAAGTCAGTATTCGGCTCTATCGTCGCTGAGTGTGCGGCCTCCGTGGTGGGGTCTATCCGCCTGTCCTCGGACAGCATGATCTGCTCCGGATTGAGGGCCGGAGTAGCCACACGTGTGATCTCCCGAACACCGTTCGCAGAGCTAAGTCATGCAGGTCGTGGCTGTGCGGCGCACCTGACATGGGCTCGAATCCGTCAAAGATCAAGTCTCCGCGGATGTCGGGAATATAGTTTAAGCTTCCAAACCTGACATGACGGCCAGGGGCATAGCTCTCGATCTGCTCCAGATGGCCAAGCGATTTGGCCCGCAGTACGAAGCCGCCGAATACGAAGAACTGTCCGGGGAGAAAAACCTCACCCTGGATCGCATTGTTGCTGATGATCGAAGGAGCCATCAAGCCTTTATCATGACGGCACAGCGGAACTCTCAATGAAAGCACCAATGTCGGTGTCAAAACCGGCGGATCTCGGGTAGGGGGTCCCGAACTGTGCGTCTAAGGCGGATGGTAACAGGAGGCGGGGGACACAATATTTACCCAGGTTCGGGCCCTCTCGATGGAGGTAATACCCTACTTCCTGCTTGATTGATCTTGATGATATGAGTATTACAAGAGTTGATCTACTAGGAGATCCTAGAGGCTAAACCCTAGAAGCTAGCCTATGATTACGATTGTTGTTGTCCTACAGACTAAACCCTCCAGTTTATATAGACATCGGAGGGGGCTAGGGTTACACAGAGTCGGTTACAAGGGAGGAGATCTACATATCCAAATTGCCAAGCTTGCCTTCCACGCAAAGGAGAGTCCCACCCGGACACGGGACGAAGTCTTCAATCTTGTATCTTCATAGTCCAATAGTCCAGCCAAGGTATATAGTCCGGCTGTCCGAGGACCCCCTAATCCAGGACTCCCTCAGACGTCACGTTGCACAAAGAGCAGATCAGCGCACGACAGCACGGCAGAGAGCACACAAGCAATTTACCCAGGTTCGGGCCGCCGCAAGGCGTAAGACCCTACTCCTGCTTTGGTGGATTGATGGTGAAAATGAACGTGGTGGTGCATGGTACACTTGCCCGGCAAGGCCTGCCTCAGGGCTACGGTCACGACACGCGTATGGTGGCTTGGGTCTATCAAGTTTCCAACCCTCTAACCCCCTCCTACGAATGCCATGGGTCTCCTTTTATAGATTAAGGGGTCACCACACTGGCAAAATGGTCATTACCCATTGATATGATAGCAAATAGTGCTATCATACCTAACTGTGTGGGCTGACAGGGTGCATTAAATGCACCGCTTAGTGTCACATCACTAGCTGTCCGGCAAGGCCTGCCGGGCTTATCTCGCCAGCTCGCATCTGTTCTCTTGACACGTCGCTGGATGGGTGTCACCTGTGGGTTTCTTCTGTAGGAGATGGCTGCCATGTGGCAAATGCTGCCACTTAATCGCCGTGCGGCTTGACACCGCACTGATTGACGATGTGGGTCGTACTTGCGCAGTTGGTGGGGTGGTTCAGCCCCCCGCAAGCCCCGACAGGCCCTGCCGAGGAGTCTTCGTTGCTTGCTTCTGGTGGTGGCCTGGCCCCTTGCTGGGCTCGCCTGCCCGGCGAGGGAGGCCCTTTCCTTGTAGATATCTTGTTCTCTGACTCATCCTTGGTCTTTGTGGGTTGTATACGGGTTCTTCAAATCTCTTGGGCCTGCAATCCCTGTCTTGAGCTGGTGCTTCAATCTTGATCTTGTGCCTGTGCACAGTTGGGCAACATACCTGGGGTCTGTTGCACCGACAAAGATCATTGAGATCGTGTAATACTACTTGGGTGCGGACCACTTAAAGACCAGGTTTTCTTTCTTTCTTCTGTTTTATTCGATTTCTCCTGGTTTTTCTTTCTTTTTCTCCTTTTCTTTTGTTTCTTTTCTTTTTTCTTCTGCCATTTTTGTCATTCTTCCATTCCTTTTGCATTTGCTTCTTCATTTTTTTTCTTTTTTTTCTCTTTGGTTTATTTTGTTTATTTCTTGGTTTTCATTATTTTTTTTGGTTTTCTTTGTTCTTTTGGTTTTCATTCTACATTTTTTGTATGGGAAAACAATATTTTAACATTTTCCACTACAAATTTAATTCAATTTTAATGCAAATTGTTTGCAATACATATTTTAAACAATTGAATTTTAAATGCTTGATTAACATTTTTAAAATACAAGATTGTTTTTTGGAATACATGGTAAAAATATTTTTCCTATACACACTTTTAAACTTTTTAAAATGTTTGATTAACATTTTTCAAATATAAGACTACATTTTCTAATACATGATCAACATTTTATCTATGCGCATTTAACAATTTTTAACTGCTTAATTAACATTTATTAAATGCAATATGAACATTTTTTAACACGTGGCCAGCATTGTTCTAAATGTATTTAGCATTTTCCAAATGCTTGACTAACATTTTTCAAATAGTTGTTCAACTTTGTTTTCAAATGCTTGATTAACATTTTTATATACATGATCTAATTTTTCCATCATTTTTTAATACATGGTCAACATTTTTTTATACACATTTAACATGCTTGATTAACATTTTTCAAATACTTGTTCAACATTTTTTCAAATGCTTCATTACCATTTTTATATACATCATCAATTCTTTTCATCATTTTTCTCATACATGGTAAATATTTTTCTATACACATTTAACATTTGCCGAATGCTTGATTTATAAACACGTGGTCAAGATTTTTCCAAATACTCGATTGACATTTTTAAATACATGATTAAATTGTTTCATACACATTTTTTAATACATTTTCGTATACATGATAAGCATTTTCTCTATACACATTTAACATTTCTCAAATGCTTGGTCAACATTTTTCAAATGTTTTTTGTTGAGTGATCTTTGTAATATATTTATTTAGAATATTTTGAAGTATAAACGAAAGTAAAAAAAGAAAGCAAAAAACAAAAACAAAAAACATGAAAAAAAAACAAACCAAAAAACATGGTTGTAGTTCCCGCGCGCCTAGGCCGCCCCAACTTGTGCCACCCTTCAGCGAGGGTTCCCTCTGTCTCGCGTGAAGCGAGACATAGAGGTGCCCGTGATAATCACTCCATCTGATGACGTCCGTTCTCTAGAAAGGAAAATAGCTTTTATGTCAGCCACTGATAGGCGCCGGTAGACCGGCCCAAATTTCGGCCGTCGGATCCTCGCGCGCGTGGCCGTTCGATGCTTGGTTCCCCATCGTCTCCTCACCCCTTCTCTTCGCATGTGAAAACACAAGAGCACAAGCCATGTGGGTCGCCCCTCCCCCCCCCCACGTGGCGTAGCACGCGTTCCACTCCCTCGTGCCATGCGGCGGGGCCGGCCGCCCCCGACGATCACGATCAAAGCTCGTTATCGTCAAAATCGTGAAAAAAAGTCTGTTGACCCTGTTGCAGCCTTTTCATCACCTCCCTGTTGCAAGCACGGTGGTCTCTACGGTGCCAACCACGACACTATTACTCACCGGTGCTGCCCACCCCAAGTTGCAACATTAAACGACGACGGCGGCAGCGACAGCATCGATTGTAGCCAAAGCCGACAGTAGCAAAAAACGAATGTGTGCTGGTTCCAGCAAAACTAAAAGATGGTGGTAGCAAAAAATTGGGCTACTACCAGCAAAATCAGAAGACGGTCGTAGCAAATTTTGAGTTGGTTCCAGCAAAATAAAAAGAAGATAGTAGAAAAAATTTGGTCTGGTTCTAGCAAAATAAAAACATAGTTCCAGCAAAAAATCCACCTGTCGGTTTTCCAGGAAAAAAATGACGTGATGTCCCTGCTTGTATCACCCCAGTCGCTGGTTCCAGCAAACCCAAACGGAGGTTGCTCCTTTACCATCGATGGTTGTAGCTTTTTTGCCGCTACCCCGGGGTGATAGTGATTCCAGCATGCCTCCGATGTTGCACGGTTGTCAGTTGCAAAAAATGGTGACTGTCTATAGCACCCCGGCTCAGAGAGACCGGAACACCCTGTATTCTAGCCCAGAAAATCAAGTCTTCTCGAATACAACACTGCTTGGCATAGAACAAAGCAACTCTTATTACAAAGGATATGAGTACAGGGGTTTCTGATATTACAAAGGATCGTCGGCACGGCGACACTACACCAGCTCAAGTAGTTCTATGCTAGCAGGGGAACAACTCGTAGTAGTGGAATAACTCCCAGCAACGGAACAACGACGACGGTGATGAACTCCACTCCGTAGGGACTCTGGCTGCAACGCATCCTAGCGCACAAACTCGGAGTCCTCGACAAGCAATCAATCACGTCATGACCTGCAATCTGGCATGACATGCCAGGTGAGTACTTTGAATGTACTTGCAAGCTCACAGCAACCAAAGCAATCAAGACAAACAATACATGGCATTTACAGGTTAGTTAATGCTGAGCATGATACAACTAGAACAGTATGATATGAGCATGGCATGAACATGTTACTCATGATATGAACATGATGATGCTAGCACTAGCATGTTGAAGATATCATGGACCAACTTACTCTTTTTGGGGGTTACCTCGTAACCACCATAGATATCAACTTTCCATTAGGAACATCACACGATCACCTCAGGATCAACCAAGCTTGGTATTAACAATACCATAGTGATCATCACATGACCACAAGGAGCTCGATCTTTACCAGTGATCATCGCATGACCCCATACAAATCAACCAACTTTGGTATCAACTATACCATCGCATGACCACATAAAGATCAACCAACTTCTTTCCTTATCGAACCGGGGTTGTTTATTATTAATATTATTATTACTGTTGACCCATAGTGTGACCTACTACGAACCGAGCCCATAACTGAGGGCGCGGCTATCGATAGATTATACACTCTATAGAGGTTAGTACACTTTACCCACACCACGGAACTCATGGCCTCGTGCTCCCATTCGGGTGGACCAACGACATTTCGACAAAACCAATCTATTGCATGACACTCTCCCAGCCACTCTAACTAACTCCCCTTTGGACTATGTCCTGGGTGGGCCTGATGTCACCGCGTGATATCTGCCACTTTCGTGGCCGACCACCATCATGGCCAAAACTAAAAAGAAAATGTCCCGAACGGCGACAAAGGCACCTAAAACAACTCGGGCACACAAGGTTATCACCGCCTACCGGGCTAGGGTATGATACGTCTCCAACGTATCCACAATTTTTTATTGTTCCATGCTATTATAGTATCAATCTTGGATGTTTTATATACACTTCTAAGCAATTATATATCATTTTTTGGGACTAACCTATTAACTTAGTGCCCAGTGCGAGTTGTTATTTTTTGCCTGTTTTTGGTTTTTCAAAACATCAATACCAAACGAAGTCCAAATGCCATGAAACTTTTTGGAGTTTTTTTTGGCAATAAGAGACCCTGTAAGCTTCCGGAGGGGACGAGAAGATGGAGCGGTGGCCCACGAGGAACCAGGGCGCGCCCAGGGATAGGGCTCGCCCTGGCGGCTTGTGGGGCCCACGTGGCTCCGTTCGACCTAACTCTGCCTCTACAAATTCTATAAAATCGGGAAACCAATAGTGGAGTCCACGAAATACTTTTTCCGTTGCCGCAAGTTCCTGTTCTTGACAGATCCCATCTGGACGCCTTTTTTGGCACTCTGCCGGAGGGTGATTCGATCACGGAGGGGCTCTACGTCATCCTTGCTGCCCTTCCGATGGTGCGTGAGTAGTTTACCAAAGAACTATGTGTCCATAGTTTGTAGCTAGATGGCTTCTTCTCTTTATTTGATCTTCAATACAATGTTCTCCTCGATGTTCTTGGAGTTCTATCCGATGTAATCACTTTTTGGGTGTGTTTGTTGGGATCCGATGAATTGTGAGTTTATGATCAAATCTATCCATGAATATTATTTGAGTTTTCTCTAAACTCTTTTATGCATGATTGTCATAGCTTCATATTTCTCTCCGATCTATTGATTTGGTTTGGCCAACTAGATTGATTTATCTTGCAATGGGAGATGTGCTTTGTATTGGGTTCGATCTTGTGGTGCTCAATCCCAGTGACAGAAGGGGACATGACACGTATGTATTGTTCCTATTAAGGTTAAAAATGGGGTTTATTCATATGTGAGTTTATCTTGTCTACATCATGCCATCTTGCTTAAGGCGTTACTCCGTTTTTATGAACTTAATACACTAGATGCATGCTGGATAGTGATTTGTACTACACAAGTTGTTCTTGTAGACTTGTGTTGGTCCTCCAAGCGCAGAGTTTTGTAGGACATTAGCAATTTTCCCTCAAGTGGATGACCTAAGGTTTATCAATCCATGGGAGGCATAGGATGAAGATGGTCTCTCTCAAACAACCCTGCAACCAAATAATAAAAAAGTCTCTTGTGTCTCCAACACACCAAATACAATGGTAATTTGTATAGGTGCACTAGTTCGGCGAAGAGATGGTGATACAAGTGTAGTAATGATAGTAGATATTGATTTTTGTAATAGTAACAATGAAAAGCAGCAAGGTAGCAAGTAACAAAAGTGAGCACAAACGGCATTGCATTGCTTAAAAATGAGGCATAGGGTCTGTACTTTCGCTAGTGCAATCTCTCAATAATGCTAATATAATTGGATCATATAACCATCCCTCAACGTGCAAAGAAGAATCACTCCAAAGTTCTTATCTAGCGGAGTACATAAGAAGAAATTGTTTGTAGGGTAAGAAACCACCTACAAGCTATTATTTCCGATCAATCTATCCTAGAGTTCGTACTAAAATAACACCAAGATATTCTTTCCGATCGATCTAACCAAGAATTTGTACTAGAATAACACCATATGATACACATCAACCAACTCTAATGTCACCTAGATACTCCAATGTAACCGCGAGTATCCGTGAGTTGATTATACGATATGCATCAAACAATTTCTGATTCATAATACTCAATCCAACACAAAGAACCTCAAAGAGTGCCCCAAGATTTCTAGCGGAGAAACAAAGACGAGAATGTGCATAAACCCCTATGCATAGATTACCTCAATGTCACCTCAGGAATCCGCGAGTTGAGTGCCAAAAGACATACCAAGTGAATCAATATGATACTCCATTGTCACCACGGGTATTCATAGCAAGACATACATTAAGTGTTCTCAAATCCATAAAAGTATTCAATCTGATAAGAACAAAATCTCAAAGGGAAAACTCAATTCGTCACAACTAGATAGAAAGGGGAAAACACCATATGATCCAACTATATTAACAAAGCCCGCGATACATCAAGATCGTGACATCTCAAAAACATGAGAGAGAGATTAAACACATAGCTACTGGTACAAACCCTCAGCCCCAAGGGTGGACTACTCCCTCCTCATCATGGTGGCCGTCGGGATGATGAAGATGTCCACCGGTGATGATTTTCCCATCCGGTAGGGTCCCGAAACGGGGTCTAGATTGGTTTTTCGTGGCTACGGAGGCTTGCGGCGGCGGAACTTCTGATCTATCCACTCCCCTAAGGTTTTTGAAATATTTGGGGATTTATAGGGCGAAGAGGCGGTGCGGGAGCCACCGAGGTGGGCACAACCCACCAGGGCGCGCCTGGGCCCCCAGGCGCGCCCAGGTGGGTTGTGCCCCCCTCGGGGCACCCCTCTGGTACTTCTTTGGCCCATGTTGTTTCTTCTGGTCCATAAAAATTTTCCAAAAAGTTTCGCTGCGTTTGGACTCCGTTTGGTACTGATATTCTACGAAGTAAAAACAAGCAAAAAACAGCAACTGGCACTGGGCACTATGTCAATAGGTTAGTCCCAAAAAATGATATAAAGTTGCAATAAAATGATTATAAAACATCCAAGAATGATAATATAACAGCATGGAACAAGCAAAAATTATAGATATGTTGGAGACGTATCAGATATCGGTTGATGTGTGGAGTAATAGTAGTAGATGCAGGCAGGAGTTGGTCTACTTGTCTCGGACGTGATGCCTATATAAGTGATCATTGCCTTGGATATCTTCATAATTATTTGCTTTTCTATCAATTGCCCAAAAGTATTTTTTTTTACCCACCATATGCTATTTTCAAGAGAGAAGCCTCTAGTGAAAACTATGGCCCCGGGTCTATCTTTTATCCGATCTATCTATCAAAATACCATACAATTTAATCTTGCTTGTAACTGTCAAGGGATTAACAACCCCTTGTTTGTGTTGGGTTGCAAGGATTTCTTGTTTGTGTGCAGGTGCTGCTAACGAGTTGTTGCTTCGTTTGTCCTATTGGATTGATAACCTTGGTTCTTAACTGAGGGAAATACTTATCTCTACTGTACTGCATCATCCTCTCCTCTTCGGGGAAATCCCAACGTAGTTCACAAGTAGCAGGAAGAATTTCTGGCGCCGTTGCCGAGGAGACATCATCAACATCTATCAAGTACCTACGCGTAAAGTTTCATATCCTTGCATTTACCTTATTTGCCATTTGCCTCTCATTTTCATATCCCCCACTTCTAAAAGTTTTACAAAATTACAAAAATATTTTCCGTTTGCCTTTTTCTTGTTTGCTTGCTTGTTATCTTGTTTGCGTAGCCATGATGTCCCAAGAAAATACAAAATTATGTGATTTTTCCAATACTAATAATAATGAATTTATTAGTACTCCGATTTCTCCTCCCATCGCTAGTGCGGAGACTTGTGATATTAATGTCGCTTTGTTAAATCTTGTTATGAAACAACATTTTTTTGGTAGTCCTAATGAAGATGTTGCATCCCATCTTAACACTTTCATAGAATTGTGTGACATGCAAAAGGAAAAAGATGTGCATAATGATATTGATAAATTAAAATTATTCCCGTCTCATTGCGGGACCGTGCAAAATTTTGGTTTTCATCTTTGCCACGAAATAATATTGATTCTTGGGACAGGTGCAAAGATGCTTTTATCACTAAGTATTTTCCTCCCGCGAAAATTATTGCCCTTAGAAATAAAATTATGAATTTCAAGCAACTTGAGCATTAACATGTTGCCCAATCTTGGGAAAGGATGAAATTGATGATAAGAAATTGCCTTACCCATGGTCTAAATTTGTGGATGATCATACAAAAAATTTATGCGGGATTAAATTTTGTTTCTAGAAATCTTTTAGATTCCGCCACTGGTGGTACTTTTATGGAGATTATTTTGGGTGAAGCTAATAAATTTCTTGATAATATTATGGCAAATTATTCACAATGGCATACTGAGAGAGCTTTTACTAGTCAAAAAGTGAAATATGTTGAAGAGATTATTACTTTGAGTGATAAAGTTGATGCACTTATAAAATTGGTTGCTAGTAAAAATGCTCCTATTGTTCCTAATGATGTGCCTTTGTCCACTTTGATTGAGCAAAATAATGATCCCGTAGATGTGAATTTTGTCTCGCAAAATAATTTTAATAGCAATGCTTATAGAGGTAATTTTAATCCTAGGCCGTTTCTTGGAAATTCCTCTAATACTTTTGGCAATTCCTATGGTAATTCTTATAATAATAATAGGATGCCCTCTGATCTTGAAAGTAATATTAAAATATTTATTAATGCTCAAAAAAATTCAACATTGCGATAAAATAAAAATTGAGTAAACTTGATGATATGTTTAGGAGCATTGATAGAATTATTCATGATGTGGAAAATTTTGAGACTAAAATTTTGCCACCCAAGATTGATATTAATGAATCAACTAAAGCTTTATATGTCTCCATGGATGAGAGTAAGAAAAGAACCGCTATGCATAGAGTTAAACGAGAATTTTTAGGAAAGGTGATTCCTCCTGATTTATTTCGTAGTAAAGACGAGGATATTAAAATGATTGGTGTTTCATATATTGATTCCTATTTAGCAATATAAAACTTGATGAAAAGGGGACTGAAGAAGAGTCAACTTTATCTATAAGGCATTCCCATAATTTGGAGGGTGAAAATCTTAATGAAAAAAAATGATAAAAGTGGGTTTGGAGATGTAAATTTTTTAACTAGTGATGAGCCCACTCCTTAGATTACAAAGACTTTAATTATGATAGTTGTTCTTTGATACAATGCATCTCTTTGTTACAATCCATGCTAAATTCACCCAATGCTTATGGACAAATAAGGCTTTTACTAAACATATTGTAGAAGCGATGATGAAAGCGTTAGAAGAAACGCTAGAATTAGAGATTTCAATTCCTAGAAAATTCTATGATGAATGGGAACCCAACATTAAAGTCAAGATTAAAAATTATGAGTGCAATGCTTTATGTGATTTGGGTGCTAGTGTTTCCACAATTTCAAAATCTCTGTGTGATGTGTTAGGTTTTACCAATATGGATGAATGTTCTCTTAATTAGCACTTGGTGGATTCTACTATTAAAAAGCCTTTGTGTAGAATTAATGATGTTCTTATTCTTGCAAATAGGAACTATGTGTCCGTTGATTTTATTGTACTTGACATTGATTGCAATCCATCTTGTCCCATAATACTTGGTAGACTGTTCTTACAAACTATAGGTGTCGTCTCTGACATGAAAGACAGGAATATTAAATTTAAATTTCGTTAAAGATGGGTATGAACACTTCCCTAGAACTATAATTAAGCCACCATATGAATCAATCATGAGGGCCACCTATGGAACTAAAACCAAAGATGACAACACTTGAAACTATGCATTATGCCTAGCTAGGGGCGTAAAACAATAACGCTAGTTGGGAGGCATCCCAATAGTTATCCTTTAATTTTTGTTTCTTTTCTATTTTTCAATAAGCACACTATTATGCTACTACTATGATTGTGTTTTTGTGCTTTAATTAGTGTTTGTGCCAAGTAAAGCCTTTGGGATGATTTGGATGATAGTTGCTTTGATTCTGTGCAAAAATAGAAACTTTTGCGTCCAGTAGAATAATTGTAAAAAATTGCCGGAGCATGATAAAATACTGCATTTTTTACAAATAATCGATATACAAATTTCCCATGTTGTCCTAATTTTTCAGAATTTTTGGAGTTATAGAAGTATGGTCAATGTCTAGATCGCTATAGACTATTCTGTATAAGACAGATTCTGTTTTTGATGCATTGTTTTGCTTGTTTTGATGGAACTATGGATTGTATCGGGGGTATAAGCCATGGAGAAGTTAGAATACATTAGGTATAATGAAAAAATAAAATATGAATGGGTTTGCAACAATACTTAAAGTAGTGATTTGCTTTATTATACTAGCGGATCTCACGAGGTTTTGTTGAGTTTTGAGTGATTGAAGTTTTGGGTGAGATCACGATAGATGAAGATACTCTATGTGTTTCACTTAAATCTTTTGAGCTAGGAAGTTGCTCTAGTGCTTCACTTATATCTTTTTGAGCACGACGGTGATTATATTTTAAAGAAATAGACTCTCGTGCTTCACTTATATTATTTTGAGAGTTGATAAAATTATATTTTGAAGAAATATTTGCACTCTCATACTTCACTTTATTCTTTTTGAGAGTTGATAATAGCAGTGGTAATTTGCACAAGATATGAATTTGGTCCCAAAGTGATGAATATTCAAGAGGGATATAATAAAAACTTTCATATAGATCATTGGATATGATAAGTTTGATTCCTTTTGCAATAATTTTGCGATATGGAGATGATAAAATATGAGTCATGTTAGTGACTAACTGTGGTTTAGTAAGAATATTGGTGTTAAGGTTTGTGATTCCCTATGCATGCACATAAAGTAAATAGTTATGCAACGAAGTTATATCCTACTTATGGTGCATTACTCAGTGTTAGTTATGTTGAATGCATGTTTATGACTGTTTTTGCTTTTTGGTTGGTCGCTTCTCAATCTATTTGCTAGCCTTCATTTGTACTAAGCGGGAATGATGCTTGTGCATCCAACTCCTTAAACCCAAAGTTGTGCCAAATGAGTCCACCATACCTACCTATATGTGGTATTTCCATGCCGTTCCAAGTAAATTTGCATGTGCCAACTCTAATTTGTCAACATAAATTTATGTTTTGTGTGCCCATACCGCTCATGAAGCGGCAGGGGGTGGCCAATATTTTCCATGCTAGGTATTCTATTCTCACGATGAGTGTTTATTCACTTGTCATTGCACGAGAGTGTGGCAGGTAATAGGGATGCCCAGTACTGAAATGAAAATAATAATAATAAATAATATGATGATAATAATAAATTCCTTGGAAAGTGTTGGTATGGAAGGCACCCATGGATACGGCTAGCCATGGATTGTGAAAGAATGGTGGAAAGGAAATAAACTTTATTTTCTGTTTGGGAACCGTCCATAATTTGTCTAGCATGGAAGATATTGGGAATTCTCGGTCGTTTTTGTTGACAAGAAAAGCATGCCTCTCAAAATATTTTTATCTCTAATTTAAGCCTTGAGATCTGGCACCTCTGCAAATATCTGCGTCCCTCTACGAAGGGCTTATTTATTTACTTTTATGCAATTTTTATTTTGAGTCTCCATCTTCTCTTATAAAGCACCAACTAGAGAGCACTATTGTCATACTTTTGCAGTGGATGTAGCTAATGTTGAGTGTGTTTCATGAATGGATCAATGATTGAGCATAATGGGCTAGGGATAACTTTCTTTAGCGTTGTATTTTGAAAGACATGGTTGCTTGTTAGTATGCTTGAGTATTGATGTCTTCATGTCAAGTTATAGACTATTGCTTTGAATCATTCAAGTCCAAATGTCCATGCTACAAAATAAAAAGTATATGATGAATATGTTAGGTAGCATTCCACATCAAAAATTCCGTTTTTATCATTTACCTACTCGAGGACGAGCAGGAATTAAGCTTGGGGATGCTTGATACGTCTCCACGTATCTATAATATTTTGTTGTTCCATGCTATTATAGTATCAATCTTGGATGTTTTATATACACTTTCAAGCAATTATATATCATTTCTTGCGACCAACCTATTAACTTAGTGCCCAGTGCCAGTTGCTGTTTTTTTCCTATTTTTGTTTTTTCGGAATATCAGTACCAAACGAAGTCCAAGTGCCACGAAACTTTTTGGAGATTTTTTTTTCTGGCAATAAGAGACCCTGGAAGCTTTGGGAGGGGACAAGAAGATGGAGGAGTGGCCCACGAGGCACCAGGGCGTGCCCTGGTGTCTTGTGGGGCCCATGTGGCTCCGTTTGACCTAACTCTGCCTCTATAAATTCTCTAAAATCAGGAAACCAACACGGGAGTCCATGAAATACTTTTTCCGTCGCTGCAAGTTCCTGTTTTTGACAGATCCCATCTGGAGGCCTTTTCCAACACTCGGCCGGAGGGTGATTCTATCACGGAGGGGCTCTACATCATCCTTGTCGCCCTTCCGATGATGCGTGAGTAGTTTATCACAGACCTACGAGTCCATAGTTAGTAGCTGATATGTTGGGAAACGTTGCATTGAAAACAAAAAAATTCAAAGCACATGCAATGATCTATCCAAGGAGATGCATAGCAACGAGGGGAGAGTGTGTCTACGTACCCTCGTAGACCGTAAGTGGAAGCGTTTGACAACGCGGTTGATGTAGTCGAACTCTTCTTCTAGCTCCGGCCAATCAAGTACCGAACGTACGGCACCTCCGATTTCTGCACACGTTCAGCTCGGTGACGTCCCTCGCCTTCTTGATCCGGCAAGTTGTCAAGGTAGTAGATGAGTTCCGTCAGCACGACAGTGTGGTGACGGTGATGGTGAAGTGATCCGCGCAGGGCTTCGCCTAAGCACTACGAAGATATGACCGTGGGAGTAAACGGTGGAGGGGCGCGCCGCACACGGCTAGGCAATTGTCTTGGGTGTGCTAGGGGTGCCCCCCCACACATATATATATATATATAGGTGGGAGGGAGAGGGGAGGCAGCCAGGGCGCCCCAAGTAGGATTCGAATCCTACCTGGGGTTTCCCCAAGTGGCGCCCCCTGCCTTATTTCACCGGAGAAGAAAGGGAAGGGGGAAGAGAGAAAGGAAGGGGGCCGAAACCCCCTTTTCCTTCTCCCAATTTGGTCTTCTGCCATAGGGGGGCGCGCCACCCCTTGTGGGCTGGTGTGCTCCCCTCTCATGGCCCATATGGCCCATATATTCCCCCGGGGGGTTCGATAACCCCTCCGGTACTCCGATAAATACCTGATACACTCCGAAACACTTCCGGTGTCCGAATACTATCGTCCTATATATAAATCTTTACCTCTCGGCCATTTTGAGACTCCTCGTCATGTCCGTGATCTCATTCGGGACTCCGAACAACATTTGCTCACCAAATCACATAACTCATATAATACAATATCATCATCGAATGTTAAGTGTGCGGACCCTACGGGTTCGAGAACTATGTAGGCATGACCGAGACACCTCTCCGGTCAATAACCAATAGTGGAACCTGGACGCTCATATTGGTTCCTACATATTATATGAAGATCTTTATCGGTCGAACCGTTATGACAACGTACGTAATTCCCTTTGTCCATCGGTATGTTACTTGCCCGAGACTCGATCGTCGGCATCTTCATACCTAGTTCAATCTCGTTACCGGCAAGTCTCTTTACTCATTCTGTAATACATCACCTCGTGACCAACTCCTTAGTTGTTTGCTTGCAAGCTTATGATGTGTATTATCGAGAGGGCCCATAGATACCTCTCCGATACTCGGAGTGACAAATCCTAATCTCGATCTATGCCAACTCAACAAACACCTTCAGAGATACCTGTAGAGCATCTTTATAATCACCCAGTTATGTTGTGACATTTGATAGCACAAAAGGCATTCCTCCAGTATCCGGGAGTTGCATAATCTCATAGTCGAAGGAATATGTATTTGACATGAAGAAAGCAATAGCAATAAAACTAAACAATCAATATGCTAACCTAACGGATGGGTCTTGTCCATCACATCATTCTCCTAATGATGTGATCCCATTATCAAATGACAACTCATGTCCATGATTAGGGAACCTTAACCATCTTTGATCAATGAGCTAGTCAAGTAGAGGCTCACTAGGGACACAATTTTTGTCTATGTATTCACACATGTATTTAGGTTTCCGATCAATACAATTTTAGCATGAATAGTAAACATTTATCATGAATAAGGAAATATAAAATAAAAACTTTATTATTGCCTCTAGGGCATATTTCCTTCAGTCTCCCACTTGCACTAGAGTCAACAATCTAGATTACATTGTAATGATTCTAACACCCATGGAGTCTTGGTGCTGATCATGTTTTGCTCGTGGAAGAGGCCTAGTCAACGGGTCTACTACATTCAGATCCATATGTATTTTGCAAATCTCTATGTCTCCCTCCTTCACTTGATCATGGATGGAGTTGAAGCGTCTCTTGATTTGTTTGGTTCTTTTGTGAAATCTGGATTCCTTCTGTAAGGCAATTGCTCCAGTATTGTCACAAAAGATTTTCGTTGGACCCGATGCACTAGGTATTACACCTAGATCGGATATGAACTCCTTCATCCAGACTCCTTCATTTGCTGCTTCCGAAGCAGCTATGTACTCCGCTTCACACGTAGATCCTGCCACGACGCTCTGCTTGGAACTGCACCAACTGACAGCTCCACCATTCAAAATAATTATGTATCCGGTTTGTGACTTAGAGTCATCCGGATCAGTGTCAAAGCTAGCATCGACGTAACCATTTATGACGAGCTCTTTGTCACCTCCATAAATGAGAAACATATCCTTGGTCCTTTTGAGGTACTTTAGGATGTTCTTGACCGTCTTCCGGTGATCCACTCCTGGATTACTTTGGTACCTCCCTGCCAGACTTATGGCAAGGCACACATCAGGTCTGGTACACAACATAACATACATGATAGAACCTATGGCTGAGGCACAGGGAATGACTTTGATTTTCTCTCTATCTTCTGCAGTGGTCAGGCATTGAGTGTGGCTCGATTTCACACCTTGCAATACAGGCAAGAACCCTTTCTTTGACTGATCCATTTTGAACTTCTTCAAAACTTTTTCAAGGTATGTGCTTTATGAAAGTCCTATTTAGCGTCTTGATCTATCTCTATAGATCTTGATGCCCAATATATAAGCAGCTTCACCAAGGTCTTTCATTGAAAAACTCTTATTCAAGTATCCTTCTACGCTATCCAGAAATACTACATCATTTTCAATCAACAATATGTCATCCACATATAATATTAGAAATGTTATAGAGCTCCCACTCACTTTCTTGTAAATATAGTCTTCTCCGAAAGTCTGTATAAAGCCATATGCTTTGACCACCTCATCAAAGCGTATATTCCAACTCCGAGATGCTTGCACCAGTCCATAGATGGATCGCTGGAGCTTGCACACTTTGTTAGCACCTTTAGGATCGACAAAACCTTCTGGTTGCATCATATACAACTCTTCTTTAAGGAATGCAGTTTTGACGTCCATTTGCCAGATTTTATAATCATAAAATGCGGCAATTGCTAACATGATTCGGACAGACTTAAGCATCGCTATGGGTGAGAAAGTTTCTGTCAGGACCCCGATCCTGAGTCACACCGATCTAGCATGTCACACATCATATCACCTTGCGGCCTCACGCACGGTATTCCCATGGGTGCCACCTTACCTGGCCCGGGACTGTTTGCGCCTTTTGGCTCACGTATATGATAGTGTCGCTAGCATCCATATGACAGAGAACCCGGGCCGACATGACTAGTCGTGAACCCAAAGTGGCACTAACTTACAGGGACAGGCATACATGACCCAGCAACGAACGTGTCGATCATCAGCGAGTGAATTCGGGCTGTAGCAACTGGGCTAGCAGGACTCCGGGAATCCAGGCTGTAGCAGGCTAACAGGGCTCCGAAAGACACCGCATGACATTTCCCCGAAGGGACAGACACAGGATCGAAGAAGGACACATGCCGGCCAGTCTAAGTGTTCCAGAGCAGTAGCAACTGGGCTAGCAGGACTCTGGTAAACCGGGCTGTAGCAGACTACCATGGCTGAGTGGAAGCACTAGACTACATTTCCCCATAAGAGAGGCTACCAAGGATAGACAAATAGGTTGTCGGATCCCACACATACCAAGCATTTCAATCATACACACAATATGCTCGATATGTGTAAATACAACATGGCATCACAACAAAACTCTACAACTCAAGTATTTATTCATAAGACTCCGAAGAGTCAGATATTACAAACATGGGTCTCATGACCCAGCATTCAAGTCATACAAGCAACAGGCACATGCGGAAGCTTAACTTGTCTGAGTACAGACAACTAAAAAAGAAAAATTTGAGAAGCCTGACTATCTACAAGACCCTGCCGAGGGCACAAGATCGTAGCTGAGGTAACAAGCTAAACGTCGAAGTCCATGCGGTACTACTAGCGAGACGGATGTCTCTCTGCAAAAACATAAAATAGGCAAACGTGAGTACAAATGTACCCAGCAAGACTTACATCAGAACTAACTACATATGCATCAGTATCAACAAAGGGATGGTGGGTTTAACTGCAGCAAGCCAGCTTTGACTCAGTGGCTATCCTGAACTACGACTGCAAGTAACTCTTTTGAGGTGGCGCACTCGAGTCCACATATTTACCATATCAATACACCACTATGGATCTGCTCTCGTATCCCTACGAGAACGCCATCCATAGCACTCACGCTTATCTTGCGCATTTTAGAGTATCCACTTTCACTTGTCTATGAACTGTTATAGGCAACCCAGAAGTCCTTTACCGCGGACGCGGCTATTCGAATAGATGACGTTAACCCTGCAGGGGTGTACTTCTTCACACATGCTCTCGCCACTTACCACCATGTACACGTCGTGTATCTCGGCAACCTTCAAGCGGAAGCCTGGTGAGGGAGTTGGCCACGACCTGACTAACCACACAAGTCTCTAGTCCAGGTTTATCGCCTATTCGGGTTCCATCCGCGAGGAGATCCGGCCGGGGTGTCGCTCACGGCCCCAAACGATGAGAGCAGGGTTCCCGAGGAACCAAACGGGCGTCTCGGTACACCGTGCCTCGTGCCTCTACCGCATCATAGCCCACCCCTAGGGTCAGCGCTATGCACGGCCCCCAACACATATCCTACAAACACCAGAAACTAGTTGCAACTCCTGGATAGAGATCGAGGCGATTAATAAGCCGAGAGGGTCGAGTTACCGGAACCCAATGTGTGGTAGTAACTGTTCATGGATCACAAATACAAAACTCAGTTCCTGAGGACGGCTGCAATGAGACAACCCACCATGTACTCCTACATGGCCTCTCACCGCTACCTTTACCAAATCATGTTCACACACTTAGCTCTCAATAGTAGGACACGTTCACCACATTCCAATTCATTCCTGATGAATCAGACCTGACTCAACTCTAAGCAGTAGCAGCCATGACAACAAGCATGAATGAGTAGGCACATCAGGGCTCAAACAATTCCTACTCATGCTAGTGGGTTTCATCTATTTACTGTGGCAACGACAGGTCATGCAGAGGAAAGGGGTTCAACTACCGCAGCATGTAATAGTTGAATCGTTGTTGTCCTAATGCAGTAAAAGAGAGCGGGAGCGAGAGAGTGGGATTGTATCGGAATGAACAAGGGGTTTTTGCTTGCCTGGCACTTCTGAAGATGATATAGCTCTTCATCGGTGTCATCGAACTCATCGTCGGAGCATACGTCTACCGAGGGGGGAACAACCACCGGCAACCACAGAAAGAACTCAATCAATGCAATGCACAATATGATGCATGATCATGACATGTCAATATGCTGTGATTTGAGCTAATGCAGCTAAGAACAGAAGGGTTTGAGTTGATTTGAACCAAAGGTTCAAATTCAAATTCAAACTAAGATCTTATAAAGTGCATTATCATGTTTTGATCCAAACAGCAAGGTTAAGTTGTTTAAACATGCATGAAACCAGAGAGATGGAGAGATTAGATTTTTCTGATCGTTTTTCATATATAATTTCTTTGATTTGGAGTTACGGTTGAATTACTATGAATTTTTGAAGTTTTGGATATTTTCTGAAATTTTCTGAATTATTTTAAATCCAAAAAATCAACACTGCGTCAGCATGACATCATGCTGACGTCATCAGGTCAACGGCGCCAGCCCAGGTCAAACCTGACCAGTGGGGTCCACTGCAGTGACCCGGCGTCATCAGTGTCACAGACAGGTGGGTCTGGTCAACGTCAACGTCAACACGGTCAACTCTGACTTGTGGGGCCACTGTGATTAATTAAAACTAATCAGAAAATAAATTATAGTTAATTAAGGGCATGGGACCCATATGTAAGTGGGTCAGGGGGTTAATTAGCAGGGTCATTAGTGGCTAATGATGGGCCACGTCGACATCGCCGGAGTTCGGCAGGCGGCGACCAAAACCGACGACGGAGACGCTTCGGGAAAGCGCTACAGGGGACGGTTTCGAGCGCGGTTTGCGGCTATGGGTTGCTGGCAGTGCGCCGCAACCAAAGGTGCCATAAGTTAGTCATGGGGTGGCCGGATACATCGACGACGTCGAGTTCCGCGGCGGCCGGAGTTCGGACCTTGACGGAAACGACGCTACGGGGCGTCTCCGGGCGAGCTGGTGGTGTCTGCGGGTTCCTGGGGGCGCGGTGAGTGCGGTGACACGCTCGAATGCGAGCACTGGCGACTGTGGCTGCGGCGGCGACATGGACAACGGCCGGAAGCTCACAGCTCCGACGATTGGCGTGGCTAGAGCGAGCAAAAACGCGCGGGGAGAGAGGGGAATCGAAGAGGAGCTCACGGTGGCGTTGGCGGCAGTCTCGGTAGGCTCGGGGACGGCTTGGTGACGACGAAACGACGACGGCGATCTCGGGCGGCCGACGATGAAGACGACGGCGGTGGCGACGTTCCAGGCCCTCCCGGCTCGCTTGGCTCATCGAGAGGACGAAGAAGACGATGTGGCGGAGCTCTCAAACACGACGGGCGGTCGAGGGGACGGCGGGGAGCGCGTGGCCAGCGAGCGGCGGCGACGGCGATGTTCGGTTTTGGAAGAGAGAGAGCAGCAGAGGCGGAGATGAGGATGGAAGAGAGTGAGCGAGGGGGTCAGGGGTGCGTTGCGTCTCCAGGCATCCCGGAAAAAGCGGCAAGCAGGAGCTGGCGGAGAGCGTGCGCGCGCGGGGCGACCACGCGCCCAGTCCTTCTGGCAGAGGAGGAAGATGACAGGGGGGCGCTGGTGGGTTGGGCTGGACAGCTACAGTGCTGGGCCAGTTGGTGGGCGGCAGGTAAGTTTTCTCTCCCTCTCTAATATTTCTCTTTTTCTATTTTCTGTAACTTGTTTCTGATTTAGTAAAAATAATAAATCACTTTATAAAATCCTGAAAACTTTTGTGGCCACTATCTGATTTAAACTAGAGGCCCTCACCAAGTTTCCGAATATTCGGAGCTACCAAATATTTTATTAGAATTTATAGCTCCACTTCAAATACAATATGATTTAATTCAAAGACCATAAATGCCTTGGAAAAATGTGCATGACCTGTGGTAAAGGTTTTGACCTCTTTCCATAAATAATGAACATTTTTAAGGGCATTTTGGATTCATTGAAAATATTTTTATTTTGATCCTAGTTGCATTTCATTTGGTGCTAGGGTTTGAACATCCCCATTTCAGGTTTAAGAAAATTTAAACATGATGCAACAACCAAGACTAGTCCACAACAAGGCTGAAGCTAGGGCTGTGACAACTCACCCCTACTAAACAAGAATCTCGCCCCGAGATTCAAGACATAAGGTGTCGTGGAATAGTCACAGCAGATGTCCTCGTGCAAGGACTTAGTCGTGGAGCCATCGCAACTAGGAAGCTTAAAGGGGTTAAACGGGACAAAGGACACGAGGATTATACTGGTTCGGCCCCTTACGGTGAAGGTAAAAGCCTACTCCAGTTGAGGTGGAATTAGTTAGGGTTTCGACGACCAGAGAGCTAAACCGCTATGCCTGGCTATCGATCTGATCTTCCTTGTCCTGAACCGCCGCCGGGTCGCCCCTTTATATAGAGAGGTTAACGCCCAGCGGCTCTCAGAGTCCCGGACGGCTCATAAACAGTGTACGGCTCGGACTCTTAACTACTCTTGCCTTACACTACAAGTCATGCCTTAACGGCGGTTTATCACTACGGGCCTTAAGCCGCCCCTAGGCCTTAAGCCCATTACTGAACCACCATCCTCAAGCTTGATATTGGGCTTCATGTGATGATCGTCATGACATAACCCGGCCCCTCCTGGGCGGGTGACTCCAGTAGTTATATCCCCAACATTAGGCCCCAGATTTATTTGAACCGGTTCATGTCAATCTTCAATACCTTAATAAAAAATCTTCTAGCTTCTATCTGCGCAAAGGCTATAACCCGCCATGTCGTCATCTTCTGAATTCTTTGTAACCCGTCGTGACGTCATCCGCCATTAATGCACGTTCTGCTCAACGTATCTCAACGGATCCTTGTCTTAATAACTATCCCGAAAATTGAGGCGTCTCTGCAGCTGGATAATCATGTCTTCAGCCTCCTCGTTTCTCGCGCCCATTCATCAGCCGTCTCTTATAAGTAGGCCCGGCCCTTAAGTCTTCGTCATTCTTCCCTTTCCATCGTCTTCCTCCTCTCGACACCTCAGAGCCCGAGCTCCACCGCCGCCGCCGCGCCTCTCGTCTTCCTCAGCCTCGGCCGCTGCATCAACCTGAGCTAGTCCAGAGAACGGCGGCGACTCTCCGCAGTGAACCTGCAACTGTAAGTCCTCTTCTTCTCAAACGTCAGATCCGCATTAGGGTTCCGCGTTTCCTCCGTGTTCTTCGTAGTTCATCTTAGTTCCTTTATAGTTCTTCCACCGCGACTTCTTTTGATTCGAAAAATAGTACAGAACTCCTGCGGTAGTGGTTTCGCACCCATTTCCAATACTAGCATATCCCTTTTGCTTGCAAAAAGATCTCATTAGAGCTTATGAACTTCTCTGTGCCAGTTTTTAGGTCTAGACAATTTTCTTTTCTGGACGACCGTTTGATCCAAAATAATTACTGCAACCTGTGAAACTTGTTTGTGCAACACTTAGGCAAAAATTGCATCTGTTAGCTATGCTTCATGAATATTCCGGGTCATCCATAACAGATTCAACTAACTTAATTGCTCATGATATCCATAGCGGCTTAAATAACCTGACACAATTAACCATATATCATTAGGCCCCTTCATAAGCCGCCACCTTAAATACTGAACCGAAATTTTCCTCCGGCTTAAATTTGAACCGGCAATTTTATTTTGTCATAGGCTTCCATCCTTCACAATGCCGCCCAAGGCTCCCAAGGCGCCCATTACATGCAACTGGGTTAGATCCAACGTCACTGATAGCACCTTAGCTGACTTCGTGAAAACGGGTTACCTGCCCAAGAAAGAGGTCATGTCCTATCGTGCTCCTGACCCGTCCGAAGAGAGACCCCAACCCAAGGACGGAGAGGTTGTCATATTTGCTGATCACATGAGCCGGGGCTTTGCTCCTCCCGGCTCAAAATTCTTCAGAGATGTCCTGCACTTTTTTGACCTGCGACCTCAAGACATTGGACCCAATTCCGTGTCAAACATTTGCAACTTCCAAGTGTTCTGCGAGGTGTACCTTGGAGAAGAACCCAGCTTGCTACTCTTTAGAGAGTTATTCTATCTGAACCGCCAAAATGAATGTGCCAATGGGCCCAGCCTGGAGCTCGGTGGAATCTCAATCCAACGACGGAGAGATTGTCTCTTTCCTTATGCTGAGCCGCCAAGCCACCCGAAAGATTGGAACCAAACATGGTTCTACTGCCAAGACACTTCTCCGGCTGACGAGAACCCTCTGCCCGGCTTTCGCGCCCTGCGTCTGGAGTCAAATCACCCCTTGCCAGACAAATTGTCTCAAGCTGAACGTCAACCACTTACTCCCACCATCAACAAAATCACAGCTCTTCTAGGGAACGGCCTGAATGGCATTGATCTGGTCCGGGTCTGGATTGCCTGGCGGGTGATTCCTTTAAGCCGCCGCCCCGGCTTGATGTGCGATTACACGGGCCGGAAGGATGATCCTCTTCGACACAGTCCCGACGACTTACCTGAGGACGTCATTGATGACATGACCAAGTCTCTTCTGAACAAGAGCCTGGCGGATTGCGGGAGAACAGGCTTAAGTCCTTTCTGCAAGGCTAACCCGGCCCCAGCGGTAAACTATTGACCTGAACACCTCACCTTCCATTTTAACGATTTCGTCTTAACTTCAAAAACCTTTGTTGTATTTTACAGGCTAATGATAAATTCTGGAAGGTCGAGTATGACCATGAAGCTGCCAAGAAAGCCAGAAAGGTTAAGAAAGCCGCCAGGAAAGCCACTCCCCGTAAGAAGGGGAGTAAACCTAGCGCCTCGGACCTGCTTCACCTGGAAGACACCTCCGAGTCAGAGGTAGCCCTTGACTCTTTAGGCTCCTTTTTTAACCATCTTATTGACATGGATTATCAGCAGGAGGACACCAGAGCGAGTCATGAACCAATTGAAGAGGTAACTATCATTTCCTCTGACTCCGAGCCTTTGCCGAGACAGAAAGTCCGAAGAGCAACCCGGAAAGTAAGATTTTCACATCCTTTAGCTTATCAAGATCCTCAATTTCTTTTGAAGCGACAGATTTATGAGAGTCGGAGGCAGACCCGGACCAGCAAGGATGCAGACCTCTCCTCCGGCTTACCCGAAGCATCAAGGAAGCGTCGGACTGAGGTTATCTCCGACTTATATCCTTTTCATCCTTTGGCGGGTGTCACTCGTCAACCACTCAATTCTTCTGACTCAAACTACCAGGGAACTTCACCTTCCTCCGGCGACTCAATGCAGTCCAGCTTGCCGGCTTTCAAAACCGCACCCGGGTAATGATGATCAGCTTATTTTGTGCTTATCTTACTCATGTTTTTGCACTAACCCTTTGACTTTCATTGTACAAGTAAAGCCCAGCAAGAGGGCGAAGAAAAATAAGCCGGCCGAAGAGCCGGTCCTGACTGAACCTGATGCTTCTGCTCATGAGCCGCCGTCTGCACCAGCTCCTGATGCCGCCACTGCTCCATCTGATGAGCCAGTTATGGAAGGTTCTGATAACCCGGAGATCCCCAGCCCGGCTCATCCAGATGATCCGGACGTTGTAATCACCCGGACCGAGTTTGTCGGACCGGGAAGACCTACCGTGTTGGCTAAGTGCTCTGCCAAGGAAGAACTTCTGGAACGCCGCCGGGCCAAGCTGGACATCACTGATTATGCTCATCTGAGCATTGGAGATATTGTCTCTGGCTATCTTAATCAAGTGCACAATAGCCGGGACCTGGAAATTGATATGGTGAAGCAAATACAGCAAAAGTCTGAGGTATGACTCTCTTGCTTACTCCATAGTTATCCTTACCATGCCAGCCCCCAAGTCTATTACTTATGATGAAATATGTTGTAGACTTAATACCGGCTTAATAATCACTGCAAGAAAACCGGCTTACCTGGTAACACTCGAGGGCCGGTTTGAATAGCATAGTTGAATCGGTCCTTACCTTATTTTAATCAAGTAGTTGAGCCGCTTGACGCATTAGCCCCCAAGTGCCAAGTACCTTTGCTTGCAAAGTGCTTGGGACTTAATGTTGCATTATAATCACCCTAACTGTGACCCGGAATTTATACAGGCCGCCTTCAAGCAATTTGAATCGGAGATCTCTGATTTAAAGAACCGCCTGAAGACTCAAGAAGATGAAACCCAAAAGGCCAACTCCAAGTTTGAATTCAGTGTATCTGCTCAAGAGAAACTGAAGAAGAATTTTGAAGCAGAGAGAAAAACCTGGGCGGATGAGAAGACGGCTTTGCTCGGCCGGGCCGAACAAGCGGAGGCCACTCTTGCTGAAACAGCCGCCGAGCTATCCGGCTTAAAACGCCATGTTTCTCAGATGGTCTCCGCAATCTTTGGTAAGTTACTCTATAAGAGTTTAGCTAGTTTACATCTTTTCCAAAGAGCATCTCAATTGTCATCAGCTCACCTGACTTTGCAATGCAGGTCCCAGGAACTCCAATCTTAATCAAAACGTGCTGACAAAATTGAAGGCGGTTTATACCTTGGTAGAGCAACTTTACACCGGGTCACAACGTGCCTTAGCCGTTGTGGCTCTATAAAATGAAGTTCCCACTCACCTGGCGGATGTACTCAGGCGGCTTGCCGTACTACCTCAACGCTTCCAAGAGTTGAGACGGGCTTCTGCAAGAGCCGGAGCTATAGCCGCTCTGAGCCAGGCCAAGGCGTTTCTACCGGAGCTAGACCCGGCCGACATCGCCCTTGGGTATCCCAGCTTGAAGGAAGACGGCACCCCCTTTGACCAGAAGGACTTCGCCGCTTGTGTGAAGAGCGTACGCCCTGTGGCCACTTTGATTGGCAATGACACAGATCTTACCAAATATCAACCGGGCTATGACGCGGAGAATTAGAGAATCCCAACACCACGCTATGAAGCAGTCAGCCTGATTCCTCCAACTCGTAAGCATACCTTCGCCCCTGAAGTTGACCCGGCCGGGTTAATTGATGATGAAGCTCAATTTGAAGCCTTGAGTGGCATTGACTGGAAATCATCAACCTTCCAGGACATGGAAACAGCCGGAGGAGCGGAAAGGGATGAACCGGAAGCTTCAGCCCAACAGCGCCTTTGATCTCTGAGGCGGCTCATGGTTATGTCTTAAAAACAATGCCTCACCTTTTGGACTCGGGGAGTCATGTAATAGAGTAGGATAAACACTTAATTTTGCCGTGCCATCGTGCACGTGTGTAGCGCTCAACACTGTTTAAGCTGCTCTTTTATATTCTTCCGGGTTATGCTTGATCCTCTGTTTTCTTTATGTTTAAAGAGCTGTCTTTAATTGTCCTGCATAGAAAAAACAAATCACAAGTCCCTTGGTGGCTTACCGCATGGAGAGTCATACACTTTACATATAACCCGGAATCATAACAAACCGGTTCTCCATTATATCCTTGAGACAACCATAACAGCATACCTGTGATCCTTCAAGTACACCTCCGGTTTATGTGATCCGAATAATGAGTAAAAAAACCACTATGTATCATGATGATTATCATGTGTGATCAACCTTATTGACCAAAGTTAAGCCGGTGGAATGGAAACCACCCTTGAATACTTTAGATATAATCAAAAGAACTTGTTTGCAACAAAGAAACTTCAAAAATTTGGAGGCTTCTGGTTCGAATACGACCAGAGAACCGTCCCAAAGGGGTTAAGCTAAGATTCGAATACGATCATATAGCCCCCAGTGGCTTTGGCGTTGCCGATCAAGAGGGTACCGACAGCTATGTTCTCTTTGGTTCAAATACGACCTATGTTTGAACAGGAAGCCCCCAAATGACCTTGAAAGTTGTTTAACGACACTGATTCGAATATGATCCATGTCGGTTCCCAAAGGGGGTTTAAGCTATGATTCAAATATGATCAAGAAACTCCCCAGTGAGCTCGGCAATATGCCAATCAAGTGGGTATCGACAGCTATGTTCTCTTTGGTTCGGATACGACCTATGTTTGAACAGGAAGCCCCCAAGTGATCATATATTTAACGGCTAGATTCGAATACGATCATAAGCCGGATCAGCCTCCAAGTGATCATGTGATATCATAATGAAAATAAGAATGACACATTTACCTTTGGAGGGAAAAAAGGACAGAGGTCCTGCTTTATTATTCATCATAATATATACACTGCGATGATGCAGCTCGTCATTGAGAATTATCATTGACTTAGACCGCCGGGTTATTTGTCTGGCCAAAGTTTCATCCTCAGGCAACTCCCCCGGGGTCATGTAAGCCAAGTATGGCACTGTCCAATCTGGGATAATGTGGAGAGCCGCCACCAACTATGCTTCCGGGTCAGGAACAGCCAAGTCTTCCTCTGTAGGTAACTTGACAGAGGGGTTATGCAGAGTATCCAAGAAAGTATTAGGCGGCACCAGCTTTCGCTGAGAGCCTAGCCGGCTTAATGCATCAGCCGCCTCGTTCTTTCTGCGATCAATGTGCTCTACTTGCTAACCGTGATACTTGTTGGTCCACCAAATCTGAGTCGCCAAAGCACCTTACCCGGCTTAAGCTCATCTCCTTAGCCATCCGAAGACCATGGAGCAAGGCCTCGTACTCAGCTGCATTGTTAGTACAGGGAAACATCAACCATAGTACATAACAAAACTTGTCACCTCGAGGGGAAGCTAACACAACTCCAGCCCCCGAGCCCTCCAATTGCCTGGACCCGTCGAAGTGAATAGTCCAGTATGTATTATCCGGTTTCTCTTCAGGCACCTGCAGCTCCGTCCATGAGCACTTTAGTGAATTTATATCCCTTGACCTGAGGAGCCACCACCAAGGCCAGGTGACCCGGATTATCAACCCGGGGAGGGTGATCTTCCCTACTTCATGATCGCGCAGTCTTTCCATAGATGAGTGGTCGGCTTCTCCCTAGATCCATGCCTTGGACAGGGCTCATTCAACAATTGCTCAAGCGTCGGGCCTGACCCGCTGGATCGGGGAGGTGGTATCCCCTTACGTCGGTGGTTGTTACCCTGCGCATTGGTGTTGGCCACAAATTCCATACTGCCATCAGCCTTACGTTTATTACTTCCCTGGTTTGCCGGGTTATGTCGAGGGCCCTTGCCGTTGCCATTCTTCTTTCCCTTCCCTGTCTTTTCCTCATCAGACGCGGGATCCTTGGTACTATCAGAGTCGGCATACTTGACCAAAGCCGCCATCAGCATACCCATATCGTTGCAATCGCGCTTGAGCCGCCGAAGCTTCATCTTCAGGGGCGCAAAACGACAATTTTGCTCCAACATCAAGACCGCAGAACCGTCATCCATCTTATCAGACGAATGTATTATCTCTTTGATCCGGCGCACCCAATGGGTTGTAGACTCGCATTCTTGCTGTTTGCAGTTAGTCAAATCCACAATTGACATAGATTGCCTACATGTATCTTTGAAGTTTTGGATGAATCGGGCTTCTAGCTCTGCCCATGACCCGATGGAGTTGGGCGGCAGTCCCTTCAACCAAGTGCGGGCAGTCCCATCCAACATCATGGTGAAGTATTTGGCCATTGCCGCCTCGCTGACCTCCAGCAACTCCATAGCCATCTCGTAGCTCTCAATCCATGCTCCGGGCTGTAAATCAGCCATGTAATTAGGTACCTTCCTAGGTCCTTTGAAATCTTTGGGCAGACGTTCGTTACGGAGAGCCAGCACCAGGCAAGGGACACCTCCGGCTCTTGTAGCCATGCCTGCCTCAATAGAAGCCGTCGGGTAAACCGGAAAAGGCTGGTGAGCCGTCATCTGAGCCGCCTGCTCGGCTTCTTGACGCGCTCTGTCTTGATCTACCGCATTAAAGGCTCCATTATGTGCCGGGCCATGCCCCCCAGGAAAGTCATGGCGCCGGACGTTGCTTGAGCCGGTCGCCGATGCCATGTGTCTGCTATAACTCAGACTCCGGTTTTGACGAATTGCCTGTCGAGGGGTCGAATGAATCCTGTCCCGACTATATGAATATGCCTCCTGCTGCGCCAAAGCCGTCTGAAGAAGTTCTCTGACCCTGCGGGTTTCGACCGCTGTTGGGGAGTCACCCTCAACCGGAAGAGCCGCCAGTCGCGCTGCTGTAGCGATCATGTTTTCCAACGGGTTAGAATAGTGACCCGGTGGTATTGGCACATACGGAGGCGGTGCAGTATTCACACGGGGAGGCCCCATCACTGGTGGCTGAACCAGCGTTCCCACCCCGGGTGCTGTGATCTGATTTATCTCTGGCGGGTTGCTAGGCCCTGCACCGGGTGTGTTGAAGAGGCTGCGAGGATCATAAACCGGAGGGAGCCGAGATTGAGCCTTCTGGTACCTCCTTCTCATAACCTCATTGGATGCGTTCTGATCCATCGTGAGCCGGAAAGACTGCGCCTAAATAAACTGAGTCTGGGCATCTAGAGCCGCCCATTCTGCAGCCATCAACTCCTTCCGCTGCCAGGTCTTCCTTGGCCTGCGCTATGTCCAATTTTAGTAATGCCACTTCTGCATCATGTTGATCTTGATCCGCCGGGACGACCGTGGCAGTTAACAGGGCCGTCATCTTATCTGTGAGATCCATTAGTACCTGAGCCGGCGAGTGCACAGGGCCTCCTGCCCCAACAGCGGGGTTTTGAACAGGTTGTGTGCCGGCCATGAAGATTCCAACCCGGCTCGGCGGCTCAAAGGGGTCCGGAATACTGTCGCCATCGGAACAACCCCTGAGCCTGCCATCTTGAAGTTGATATAACGAGTTGGTCTCGCCTGTGGACGACTCGCCGTCAGAGCGGGCGGCCGTCTCATCGCCAGATCCAGATCCTTCAAAGAGTCCTCCATGGACGCATCCCACGAAAGCACGCTTCAAGGCAGGCAGAGTCCGGGCGGGTCTCACACGCTGAGCCGTCTCGACGAGGTCGGTGCAGATGTCCGGCTCAGGGACCGGCTCGCCAATCTTGCCGATGAAAATGTGGATTCCGCTGAAGGGGACCCGGTACCCGTACTCGATTGAGCCGGCGTCGGGGCCCCAGCCTGCATCGTCGATGTAGAGCTTGCCGCGACGACTCTTGGTCATCTGGCCCATAGCGTATCCCTTGAGCCCTTCGATGCTGCCCTTCAAGAACTCAAATCCATCATGCGATAGCCCCACGGTGGGCTGCAACTGTCGTGGAATAGTCACAGGAGATGTCCTCGTGCAAGGACTTAGTCATGGAGCCATCGCAACTAGGAAGCTTAAAGGGGTTAAACGGGACAAAGGACACGATGATTATACTGGTTCGGCCCCTTACGGTGAAGGTAAAAGCCTACTCCAGTTGAGGTGGAATTAGTTAGGGTTTCGACGACCAGAGAGCTAAACCGCTATGCCTGGCTATCGATCTGATCTTCCTTGTCCTGAACCGCCGCCGGGTCGCCCCTTTATATAGAGAGGTTAACGCCCAGCGGCTCTCAGAGTCCCGGCCGGCTCATAAACAGTGTCCGGCTCGGACTCTTAACTACTCTTGCCTTACACTACAAGTCATGCCTTAACGGCGGTTTATCACTACGGGCCTTAAGCCGCCCCTAGGCCTTAAGCCCATTACTGAACCGCCATCCTCAAGCTTGATATTGGGCTTCATGTGATGATCGTCATGACATAACCCGGCCCCTCCTGGGCGGGTGACTCCAGTAGTTATATCCCCAACATAAGGTAAGAAGACTGATGGGACATGGAACTGGCACAAACTCCAAAATCCATTGCATTCTTGAAGATGTTGATTCGTTGCATCATATTGATCTTGACGTCTTTGCCTTCGAGATATTTGTCCAACACGATGATGACGGAAAGAAACTCTATAGGAATCAATCTTCTTAAAGATCGATCAACTCACGGAATGAGACATTGAACATCTCTTGAGCTGAGACACAGAACTCACATCAGGGTGATGGAAGTTAGATGGCGAAGATTCAAGTTGGTAGGCAACAATTCCATGCTTGAGTAAGATGGTGCAAGGTTTCAAAGTAGCGAGGAAATAATTGCCATGATCCCATATGAGGGCACCTTCGAGGAGGTGTGACTCGTAAAATTATTTCCTTAAATGGCAAAAAGAATTACTTTTGATTCAGAGATCAACAAAATTCTCTAAACCAGCCTAAGGCAGTTCACCAACAATCGTTTGGGGAAGTACGAAAGGATGGCATACCCGGACTAGAATGAATGATGTGGACTACCTTGTTGAAGACAACGCAATGTATGATTTTGCTTATCATCGGAAATGGATGGAATATGTGGTAGGACCACTTTGAAGATGATCCTAATCAGTAATTACTGAGAAAGGTAGTCCATATAGGGGATGGCACAATGGCGGTGCAAGCTGGGAACAAAATACAAATACTGGGAATGATTCTAGTAACTGGGGAGAAACTCAACAGACGAGAGTGATTCCACTGTTTGAATGGTTCTAGCATAATCGAGGAAACCGAGAGCACAAGGACCCCCGAGGAACAACTTCTAGAATGAGTTGCACTAAATCCTCATGGAGAAGATGGTCAAATAGCTCAATCAAGATACTACAATGATAGATCTTCCAGCTAGGTGTGTCAGCCAGAACATCAACCTTGTCGGGACCTACATCATAGATCTTGGAAAAGTTCCAACCATCATATTTGCCCGAGATTCAGATCTGGTTGGTAACAGGATATTCCAGACTCATCGAGTCTAGAAGAAAATGAAAGTTTGCAACACAAATCGACGAGATGGCATTGTGAGATTCTCGGGAAATGGACTACGGTAATAAGCTCCAAAACATGAGCTGGTTCTGCTAACACATGTGAACATGTTGTCCCAGACAAGCATGACCATGTAGTAGTCTTATAATAAAAACACTACCGAGTTCAGGTGGGGAACCATCATCGAGGATAACAAAGTCCTTGCATAAGGCATGCTCTTAAGAAGGAACTTCTTCTCCTTGAACAAGTCATTCAGTGGCTTGGTGTGCTAGGAAACACATATAGAATGGAGGCGGCCAACCTATCAAACCATAGAGTACTTCGCACATATGCGTGACTAACTTGGGATGATTCCAGAGGAAGCAAAAACAAGCTTTTTCGAATTCATGGCGGCAACTTACATCAAATGCACGTGAATTAGAGGAAGTCACTCCTTTCATCCAAACGTATACCTCATGAGCGGAACATGAAGGCAATGCTTACAAAGTTTCCAATGCTAGCTTTAATGTTCAACTTGAGTCATGGAGAAGATAGGAATGTTGCCGATGGGCTCAACAACAATTTATCAAAATTCCAATGGAGATGGAATTCCACAACTATGTGAACAAGGTTATAGCATTGGTCAGACCCAAAAGATATAATGATGTATGCTCGAGTAAATAACCACGGGTAAGACAACATTACAAATATCATTGGTTCTGAGTTGATTTGACGATGTAGCCCACACTCAAATAAAATTTTGGACAAGACAATAGATCCAATAACTGATCATGATGACCAATCGATGAAGATATCCTTTTAGAATGAACTAAGTAAGGCAAAGCTTTATCTTCTAACTCTCCAAGTTGTTGTTTAGCTTAACCAACTAGTTCAGGGATATCCAACACAGATTCTTGGAGGATGGATGGTTTAGCGAAAAACCAACATGATCATGAACTCAACCTAGCGGCCAGGGAACAACCTGGTAATACTTCCGAGAAGATATTCGGAAAATCACGAACCACCGATATATTACTAAGCTCGGGAACAATCTTGCTTTTCAGGGCAAGATGATATGATCAAGGGAGCGAGGGATTAAAACAATCCTATCTCATTGATCGAGGAGTGCACCAGGGAAAAATGGACTAGGTCACACGATAAATCTTAGGATGATGATTCAATAACCAACACGCTAAGAATGAGAATATTGTCCATTAACTACCAAGCAACGAGGTTGCTAGGAGTATTGATTTCACACCTCGCGGTTCACTTGTCGGTATTCCAGTTACGACAACACAGGGACCGAAGAACGAACAACGATGGCGAGAAGTATCACTACATCAAGAATTCATAAGATGGTGTGCAATTCCTATGATATTATTGGCAAAAGAGGGTAATACTCCAGGGTAGAACAGAACAAAAGCTGGATTAGCATTTTGATCTGCGGAATACAACTGCTTTGACCCAATCCTAGAAATGGATAAGGTACTGGAGTTTGGTTCTCCTAGTCATTCCGGAATAGAATGGCTTAACGGACCTCAAGAGTAAAAGGCATTGATGAACACGAATGCACACATACTCTTGACTATCAATTGATAGACAGAGGTCAGAATACAACTGAAGAGGGACAACTCAAAGGAACATATGGTTTTCTGAGTGCGGATGCATAGATTTAGTATGTCAAACAAGTTCAACATATTTCTTCCAGATAATCCATGTAGAAAGGTAGGACTGGCAGATTCACAATGCAAAATGGAGAACTCATCAAGAGCACTCTTATTGTGATGTTTTGGTTCAACAAGGAACTTCTGCCATAAGTAGTTCATGGTATTGGAAGAAGGATTTACCACGGACCTTGAGGACTATCGCAAAGGTTACTAATATCCTAAAGGAACTAGCAAGCACTATCAACATGAAGTAAGTAGAGTGAATTTTGGGCTCAAAAGCCCAGGAGTAGAATACCTACTACTAAGTAGCATCACAGGATGCTTTCGAGAGTAATGGCCAGAATCATCACACTGGGGATACAAAGCATTGCATGATTACTGAGTGGTTCTCTAAGACGACTGAGGTCATAATAATGGCTACAACATATCCACCGAGGCAACGGAGTACCTCAACAGAACGGTTGGTGTGCTTAATCTGGCCCAAAAGGACATCGGAAACGGGAAGAAGGATTTGCAAATGCATCAGACTATTTAGAGATCTGGGATGACTCGGACAGCATAACGGCTGTAAATGCTCAAATGATTTTAGACATCCCGCAAAATGGTGGCATAACCACTCAGAAGCACAATATCAAGGTTCTGAGATCAACTATGAACACACGGAGGTAGAAGAACTGAACTGAGACTTGAATTCATCACTCCTATAAGTCTACAGATTAGTAACACGTGATCCTGATAGAAGAATGAGAAAGCCTAGTTCCTTAACCCCGTAGGAAGATAGGATGACTCGGATCAGAAGGGCATAAGGTATAAGGAGTAAAAAGAGCCTTACGTTCCCTTCCAAAATCAATTCCCTTATATAACTAAAGCATTTCTAGACTCAACTTCGACCAATTTGGCTTGGTAATCCTATAGCCAGTCAGGCTCTGATACCAAAGCTGTCAAGACCCCGATCCTAAGTCACACCAATCTAGCATGTAACACATCATATCACTTTGCGGCCTCACACACGGTATTCCCACGGGTGCCACCTTACCTGGCCCGGGACCGTTTGCGCCTTTTGGCTCACGTATATGATAGTGTCGCTAGCATCCATATGACAGAGAACCCATGCCGACATGACTAGTCGTGAACCCAAAGTGGCACTAACTTACAGGGACAAGCATACATGACCGAGCAACGAACGTGTCGGTCATCAGCGAGTGAATTCGGGCTGTAGCAACTGGGCTAGCAGGACTCCGGGAATCCGGGCTGTAGCAGGCTAACAGGGCTCCGAAAGACACCGTGTGACATTTCCCCAAAGGGACAGACACGGGATCGAAGAAGGACACATGCCGGCCAGTCTAAGTGTTCCGGAGCAGTAGCAACTGGGCTAACAAGACTCTGGTAAACCGGGCTGTAGCAGACTACCATGGCTCAGTGCAAGCACTAGACTACATTTCCCCATAAGAGAGGCTACCAAGGATAGACAACTAGGTTGTCGGATCCCACACATACCAAGCATTTCAATCATACACACAATATGCTCGCTCTGTGTAAATACAACATGGCATCACAACAAAACTCTACGACTCAAGTATTTATTCATAAGACTTTGAAGAGTCAGATATTACAAACATGGGTCTGATGACCCAGCATTCAAGTCATACAAGCAACAAGCACATGCGGAAGCTTAACTTGTCTGAGTACAGACAACTACAAAAGAAAAAGCTGAGAAGCCCGACTATCTACAAGACCCTGCCGAGGGCACAAGATCGTAGCTGAGGTAACAAGCTAAACGTCTAAGTCCATGTGGTACTAATAGCGAGACGGATGTCTCTCTGCAAAAACATAAAATAGGCAAACGTGAGTACAAATGTACCCAGCAAGACTTACATCAGAACTAACTACATATGCATCAGTATCAACAAAGGGATGGTGGGGTTTAACTACAGCAAGCCAGCTTTGACTCAGTGGCTATCCTGAACTACGACTGCAAGTAACTCTTTTGAGGTGGCGCACTCGAGTCCACATATTCACCATATCAATACACCACTATGGATCCGCTCCCGTCTCCCTACGAGAACGCCATCCATAGCACTCACGCTTATCTTGCACATTTTAGAGTATCCACTTTCACTTCTCTATGAACTGTTATAGGCAACCCAGAAGTCCTTTACCGCGGATGCGGCTATTCGAATAGATGATGTTAACCCTGCAGGGGTGTACTTCTTCACACACGCTCTCGCCACTTACCACCACGTACACGTCGTGTATCTCGGTAACCTTCAAGCGGAAGCCTGGCGAGGGAGTCGGCCACGACCTGACTAACCACACAAGTCTCTAGTCCAGGTTTATCGCCTATTCGGGTTCCATCCGCGAGGAGATCCGGCCGGGGTGTCGCCCACGGCCCCAAACGATGAGAGCAGGGTTCCCGAGGCACCAAACGGGCGTCTCGGTACACCATGCCTCATGTCTCCAGCACATCATTGCCCACCCCTAGGGTCAGCGCTACGCACGGCCCCCAACACATATCCTACAAACACCAGAAACTAGTTGCAACTCCTGGACAGAGATCGAGGCGATTAATAAGCCGAGAGGGGTCGAGTTACCGGAACCCAATGTGTGGTAGTAACTGTTCATGGATCACAAACACAAAACTCAGTTCCTCAGGACGGCTGCAATGAGACAACCCACCATGTACTCCTACATGGCCTCTCACCGCTACCTTTACCAAATCATGTTCACACACTTAGCTCTCAACAGTAGGACATGTTCACCACATTCCAATTCATTCCTGATGAATCAAACCTGACTCAACTCTAAGCAGTAGCAGCCATGACAACAAGCATGAATGAGTAGGCACATCAGGGCTCAAACAATTCCTACTCATGCTAGTGGGTTTCATCTATTTACTGTGGCAACGACAGGTCATGCAGAGGAAAGGGGTTCAACTACCGCAGCATGTAATAGTTGAATCGTTGTTGTCCTAATGCAGTAAAAGAGAGCAGGAGCGAGAGAGTGGGATTGTATCAGAATGAACAAGGGGTTTTTGCTTGCCTGGCACTTCTGAAGATGATATAGCTCTTCATCGGTGTCATCGAACTCATCGTCGGAGCATACGTCTACCGAGGGGGGAACAACCACCGACAAACACAAAAAGAACTCAATCAATGCAATGCACAATATGATGCATGATCATGACATGTCAATATGCTATGATTTGAGCTAATGCAGCTAAGAACAGAAGGATTTGAGTTGATTTGAACCAAAGGTTCAAATTCATATTCAAACTAAGATCTTATAAAGTGCATTATCATGTTTTGATCTAAACAGCAAGGTTAAGTTGTTTAAACATGCATGAAACCAGAGAGATACGTCGACGGCGTCGAGTTCCGCGGCGGCCGGAGTTCGGACCTTGACGGAAACGACACTACGGTGCGTCTCCGGGCGAGCTGGTGGTGTCTGCGGGTTCCTCGGGGCGCGGTGAGTGCGGTGACACGCTCGAATGCGAGCACCAGCGACTGTGGCTGTTGCGGCGACATGGACGGCGGCCGGAAGCTCACGGCTCCGGCGATTGGCATGGCTAGAGCGAGCAAAAACGCGCGGGGAGAGAGGGGAATCGAAGAGGAGCTCACGGTGGCGTTGACGGCAGTCTCGGTGGGCTCGGGGGCAGCTTGGTGATGACGAAACGACGACGGCGATCTCGCCGACCGACGATGAAGACAACGGCGGTGGCGACGTTCCAGGTCCTCCCGGCTCGCGTGGCTCGTCGAGGACGAAGAAGACGATGTGGCGGAGCTCTCAAACACGACGGGCGGTCGAGGGGACGGCGGGGAGCGCGTGGCCAGTGAACGGCGGCGACGGCGACGTTCAGTTTCGGAAGAGAGAGAGCGGCAGAGGCGGGGATGAGGATGGAAGAGAGTGAGCGAGGGGGTCAGGGAGCGCGTGGCGTCTCAAGGCATCCCGGGGAAAGCGGCAAGCAGGATCTGGCGAAGAGCGTGCGCGCACGGGGCGACCACGCGCCCAATCCTTCTGGCAGAGGAGGAAGATGGCAGGGGGGCGCTGGTGGGCTGGGCTGGACAGCTACAGTGCTGGGCCGGTTGGTGGGCGCCAGGTAAGTTCTCTCTCCCTCTCTAATATTTCTCTTTTTCTATTTTATGTAACTTGTTTCTGATTTAGTAAAAACACTAAATCACTTTATAAAATCCTAAAAACTTTTGTGGCCACTATCTGATTTAAACCAGAGGCCCTCACCAAGTTTGAGAATATTTGGAGCTACCAAATATTTTATAGGAATTTATAGCTCCACTTCAAATACAATATGATTTAATTCAAAGACCATAAATGCCTTGGAAAAATGTGCATGACCTGTGGTAAAGGTTTTAACCTCTTTCCATAAATAATGATCATTTTTGAAGGGCATTTTGGATTCATTGAAAATATTTTTATTTTGATCCTAGTTGCATTTCATTTGGTGCTAGGGTTTGAACATCCCCATTTCAGGTTTAAGAAAATTTAAACATGATGCAACAACCAAGACTAGTCCACAACAAGGCTGAAGCTAGGGCTGTGACAGTCTCATCGTAGTCAACTGATACGTCTCCAACGTATCTATAATTTATGAAGTATTCATGCTAATATATTATCATTCTTGGATGTTTTACAATCATTTTATAGCAACTTTATATCATTTTTTGGGACTAACCTATTGACCCAGTGCCCAGTGCTAGTTGCTGTTTTTTCCTTGTTTTTTACATCACAGCAAATCAATATCAAACGGAGTCCAAATGCCGCGAGACTTTTTGGGAATTTTTATGGACCAGAACACCCAGGATGGGCCAGAGCAGCACCTGAGGGGTGCCCCGAGGGGGGCACAACCCACCAGGGCGTGCCCAGGTGGGTTGTGCCCACCTCGGTGGCCTCCCACACCCCCTCTTCGCCCTATAAATTCTCAAATATTCCAAAACCCTTCGGGGTAGCCCTAGATCAGAAGTTCCACCGCCGCAAGGCTCTATAGCCACGAGAAACCAATCTAGACCCCGTTCCGGCACCCTGCCGGAGGGGGGAATCATCACTAGTGGCTATCTTCATCATCCCGGCAGCCATCACAATGAGGAGGGAGTAGTCCACCCTCGGGGCTGAGGGTTTGTACCAGTAGCTATGTGTTTAATCTCTCTCTCTCGTGTTCTTGAGATGTCACGATCTTGATGTATCACGGGCTTCGTTAATATAGTCGAATCATATGGTGTTTCCCCCTCTCTATCTTGTTGTGATGAATTGAGTTTTTCCCTTTGAGATTTCGTTGTTATCGGATTGAATACTTTCATGGATTTGAGAACACTTGATATATGTCTTGCAATTGAATACTCGTGGTGACAATGGGGTATCGTATTGATTCACTTGATATATGTTTTGGCACTCAACTTGCGGATTCCCAAGGTGACATTGGGGTAATCTATGCATAGGGGTTGATGCACGTTCTTGTCTTTATCTCTCCGATAGAAATCTTGAGGCACTCATGTCAGAGCACCAACATGCTGTGGTAAAAAGTTAGTCCAAGTTGGGACAAGTTTTGGTACAAACTTCTTACAAATTGGAGCTTCTATCAAAAAGGCTCATGGTTCCAAGAGGGACCTTGTCACCTATGTGTGCGAAACGACATACGCTGTCTCTTCCCGCCTTGATTTATTTTACAGAGACAACATGCAACTATAGTAGCGTCGTCCTAAAAATGAAATTATTCACGGTTCGTTTTGCCTTTTTATACATTATTTGAGTTTCCTAGGCATTTTGGAACGTACTTTGGTGTGTGCAAAGGTCATGTGTATACTAGCCACATATGTAATTGGATGTTCAATCTGTTTATGGAATCAAGTCCTTATAAATTATAAGTACATATGTTGTTGTTCTGTGTGCAATGACATCGCACACGGACCGTACTGGGGAACCCGTCGGTGATGATTTCATCAATCGCTGACAATTGTATACCACCAAGCATTTTCCCACAACACACATGGATTATTAGCAGCAATCGTCTGTGTTATTAGCAGTCTTCGCACACATTTCTAATTACAGACCTATTTGCCGCGTATCACACACATCTTGTTATATTGAACCGTTTCTGTTCTCTTGGCTCAAAGCAAACATTTCATCTGAGTGAATCGCATGCCGTAGATCGCACACACCTTGATCTGGTTGACCGTTTCTTTTGTGTTGCCTAATCACAAACAGTTCGCCGAGTGAACCATATGTTGTATATCGCACACACCTTCATCTGGCTGCCCGTTTCTTTTCTTCCTCCTCATCGCAAATAATTAATTGAACTGAACCGTATGCCCTGCATCGCACACGCAACTAAAATCTGAACCGTGTTTGATGCATTGGCCATCACAAATGTTTTGCACCTTTTTTGACGGGTTTTTACACCACCGATTGCGACTATTGCATCGCACACAGTTTCGTCGAAGCGTCTCTGATCGTAGTGTCACGTTAGCAGCATCCTGCAGTAGTGTACGCAGTGCCGAGCGCGCCAAGGCAGTGGGCGACGGCGAGACCCCGGACGGGAATGGGCCAGAGATGGGAAGACGTGGCAGTCGAATCGCAGATGGAGAGGTGTATGAGGGTTAACTGGCTCTGGTTTGGCGTGGGGCTGCAGTCGGTGGAGAATAACAGGAAGTGTGGAGGGCTGGAGGGATAGCCTGGTCGGCGGTGGAGTTGCGCTTCACAGCGATGCGTGCTAAGTAGAGCCGCCAGAGGCCGGAGCAGACGGTCCCGACGGTGCTAGGGGAAGAAGACGAGAGATTGAAGATGCATGTCGACCGTTGGATATAAATCCAATGGCTGTGGATGTGAGAATCATTTATTGACTAAGTTGATAATTCCTTGCGTAGACTTCGACCTATTGGCCCACATGTCATTCTGCAAAAATGCGGAACATATTTAACCCTTTTTTTGAGAGACAAACATATTTAACTCATGTTTTCTAGAATTTATAGTCAATTTGCTGGGCTGGGTGAACAAATAATGTAGCGTCAATGCGTCCCATTTATTTTTTTCTAAGAAATCACAGCATATTTGCACTTTCTTGAAATACACGAATTTGCTGGGCTTGTTGTAAATATAATGATAGGTTAGACAGTGCAATTAGTATCAAAAAATAAACAGGAGCTAGACATTTTATTATATATAAAATTAGCTAATTAGCGAGTTATTGCTCAAAAGAAAAATGAGCGTGTTATTATTACATTGGTCCTTAAATCTTCGCAACTTTTGTGAGCAATCACCAGGATTTTTCGTTACCTTAACCACGATTTTCTTGCCAACTTCTGTTAAACATTTATTTTATAAGTTGATAAGACGTGGGATGTTTTTATAATGTATATATAAGTTTCTATTAAATATACGATAATAATCATAATATATATATAATGTGGTTAGAAGGAAAAACATAAATTGGACCCGACATTCTTATTCTAATATATATATATATATAATAGGACAGAGATATGTGTTTTGTTAAAAAAAAGATAAATTGGGCTGCCGATGTTTAAGAAAAAATAAAACCTAGGTTGGGAGGCCCATAGGCCGGTACAATCATGATGGACCTCAAAAAATTAAGTTGAAACCACGGTCTCTGTATGTCGTGGTCTGTGCATGTTAAATAACATAACCTTGGCCGAGCTGATACTTGTTCGCCCTCTAAAAAATATGATAACCGCTAGATCCCCGATACCCCGAAAAATCAGCTCCTTGATGATAGTCTTCATTGTAAAAAAATCATTTATTGACTAGGCTGACAAACCCGTGGGCCCCAACGTCAGTATACTGTATATAATTAGGAGGAAGTTTTTTTAATAAGGCACTAGCTTGTGTATGGTCATGGACCTGGTAGGTCCCGACTGTCAGCCTCTCAACGTACAATCCTCTCCAGATTCTTCTCGTTTGTTGAGCATGTTGACAACGGCAGACGGCGGCGCCGCGACGAACGCACAAATCGGAGGACGGCGTCGTGGACACAGGCGGGAATGAACCGGAGGCGACGAAGATGCCTTAGAGTAGTCAAAAAGCACGCCTTAATTCTTTCGAACATACCACGGCAGCTCGGTGCATACAACCCTCTCACCCCAAAAGTTGTGTTGTCCGCGTTCCATTCCAACTGGTGTAGTTGAAAAGTATCTAATTTTTTGCCTCAGCTATTGCTCACATGTGTGTCCCGTCATGTCATCTACGCACACCAACTCCATCACTTGCCAAAATTTTGTCCCTAGTTTACCCAGTTTTTCTCACACTCAATATTGTGTGGGCATTTTGAAAATAGCATATCTTTATAATTGTGCATCGTATGAAGATGTGTTATACATGAATGTTGATCAGCATGATGTTAACTTGTTGTAAGTTCCATTTTCGACCATGAATAAGATTTCCAACATTTTGTTAACCATGTTTGAAAAGTGTGTGTTGATTTAAATGCTTTGTGTCTGAAACATGCAGTTTCTTATCCGAAACTGAAACTTTCAATTTCTTCTCTGAAAATCACCTGGACAGGCAGCCATAGCTGCTGGTGGATTGGATGTCGTGCTTCTTCAACCCCCCAGCAGCGCGAGGGGAAATAAGATAAAACTTCCGTCCCGTGCTGGCGCTTGGGGAATGGAGCGAAATGGATTTAAGAGGGGGCGGGGGCATGACACAAGGCAGCGCCGCCGACCCCTGAGTGGCAGCAGGCAATCTGGCCGTGCTGTTGGTTTGTGCGGCGGGAGAACAACCAGAGGGAAGACTGAAGAAGCACATCAGACGCGAATTATTCTTTTCAGTGGATGGCTCTCGATGGCGTACTTTTTTTTCTTGCCTCTGCATGATACAACTTGTATTTTTAGCCTCCCAGTCCATGGCGGACCAGCAGCACCTTAGCTGGGCGGGCCAACCTACAGAAAGCAGCACTTGATTTTTCATCAAGGCCCAAAAACAATGCAGTATTATGTGTGTTTTTAGGCCGAAAACATTATTGCGGGGGTTGAGCGGGGAGGGGGACTGAGCAAAAAGATGAAAAAGGAGCTGACTCACCGTTGCTACCCTAACAAGCAGGTGCCATTCTTCTCAGGACGAAGGTGTGCCTTGTGACATTCACACGTCACAATCTCACATTATACATTCTAACTAGTTCACACACAAGTACAACAAAAAAGGTAAACATTCAGGTCAAACTCAGGTTCACGGGATACGTTCATATTCATAGCCAACATTGGCAATAAACAACTCAAAAGATTCATGTATAGACAAGTTCAGCATGCCTATGCATCCAAATGATTCATACTTAGATCACAAGCCAATATGCATAGCTAACATTCACAAAAGATTCAGATATACACAAGTTCAGCATGTTTATGCATCCAAATGATTGAGATAACACAACCAATATCATCCATCGACAAACATTAATCACCTACAGTACAGACGGGCAAGTGATGTTCACTCGGTGGTACTTGCTAAAATTAATGCTTGTCTGAGCAAACTTCCGAGTACATAAGAGGCAGCAGAGACCATATGAACTTTGACCATCAATAGATATAGAAAGAATTGGTCTAAGAAACTTGATGATGCATTATGGGCTTATAGAACTGCTTATAAAAATCCTATGGGCATGTCTCCGTATAAAATTGTCTATGGAAAAGCATGTCATTTACCTCTTGAGTTAGAACATAAAGCATATTGGGCAATTAAAGAACTCAATTATGATTCCAAACTTGCCAGTGAGAAAAGGTTATTTGATATTAGCTCGTTAGATGAATGGAGAACCCAAGCTTATAAAAATGCCAAGTTGTTTAAAGAAAAAGTTAAAAGATGGCATGATAAAAGAATACAAAACGGGAATTCAAAGTGGGTGAGTATGTTCTATTGTAAAATTCTCGTTTTAGTTTTTTTGCAGGAAAAATTCTCTCTAAATGGGAAGGACAGTGTATCATCGAGGAAGTTTATCGTTCTAGGGCTATTAAGATCAACAACTCCGAAGGCACTAATCCGAGGGTGGTCAATGGACAAAAAATTAAGCATTATATCTCAAGTACGCCTATTAATGTTGAAACTAACATTATTCAAACTATAACACCTCAGGAATACATAAGAGAGACCTTCCAGAACACTCCAGACCTCTGAAAAGGAATAGATATGTGATACGGTAAGTAAACCGACTCCAAAAATTCCATAAAAATATTTTCTGTCAGTTTTGGAATATTAGAAAAATACAAAAATAAGAAATAGCCAAGGGGACCCACGAGGTGCACACGAGGCACCAGGGTGCACCCATCGCGCTGTTGGAAATATGCCCTAGAGGCAATAATAAATGGTTATTATTATATTTCTTTGTTCATGGTAATTGTCTATTGTTCATGCTATAATTGTATTGTCCGGAAATCGTAATACATGTGTGAATACATAAACCACAAAGTGTCCCTAGTAAGCCTCTAGTTGACTAGCTCGTTGATCAACAGATAGTCATGGTTTCCTGACTATGGACGTTGGATGTCATTGATAACGGGATCACATCATTAGGAGAATGATGTGATGGACAAGACCCAATCCTAAGCATAGCATAAAAGATCGTGTAGTTTCGTTTGCTAGAGCTTTTCCAATGTCAAGTATCTTTTCCTTAGACCATGAGATCGTGCAACTCCCGGATACCGTAGGAGTGCTTTGGGTGTGCCAAACGTCACAACGTAACTGGGTGACTATAAAGGTGCATTACGGGTATCTCCGAAAGTGTCTGTTGGGTTGGCACAGATCGAGACTGGGATTTGTCACTCCGTGTGACGGAGAGGTATCTCTGGGCCCACTCGGTAATGCATCATCATAATGAGCTCAATGTGACTAAGGCGTTAGTCACGGGATCATGCATTGCGGTACGAGTAAAGAGACTTGCCGGTAACGAGATTGAACAAGGTATTGGGATACCGACGATCGAATCTCGGGCAAGTAACATACCGATTGACAAAGGGAATTGCATACGGATTGATTGAATCCTCGACACCGTGGTTCATCCGATGAGATCATCGTGGAACATGTGGGAGCCAACATGGGTATCCAGATCCCGCTGTTGGTTATTGACCGGAGAGGCGTCTCGGTCATGTCTGCATGTCTCCCGAACCCGTAGGGTCTACACACTTAAGGTCTGGTGACGCTAGGGTTGTAGAGATATATGTATGCGGAAACCCGAAAGTTGTTCGGAGTCCCGGATGAGATCCCGGACGTCACGAGAGGTTCCGGAATGGTCCGGAGGTGAAGAATTATATATAGGAAGTCAAGTTTCGGCCACCGGGAAAGTTTCGGGGGTTACCGGTATTGTACCGGGACCACCGGAAGGGTCCCGGGGGTCCACCGGGTGGGGCCACCTATCCCGGAGGGCCCCGTGGGCTGAAAGTGGAAGGGAACCAGCCCTTAGTGGGCTGGGGCGCCCCCCCTTGGGCCTCCCCCCATGCGCCTAGTGTTGGGAACCCTAGGGGGGAGCTTCCCCCTTGCCTTGGGGGGCAAGGCACCCCTTCCCCCCCACTTGGCCGCCGCCCCCCTTGGAGATCTGATCTCCCAAGGGCTGGCGCCCCCCCAGGGGTCCTATAAATAGTGGGGGGGGAGGGAGGGCAGCAACCGACAGCCTTGGGCGCCTCCCTCCTCCCCTGCAACACCTCTCTCTCTCGCAGAAGCTCGGCGAAGCCTTGCCGGAGACCCGCTACATCCATCACCACGCCGTCGTGCTGCTGGATCTCCATCAACCTCTCCTTCCCCCTTGCTGGATCAAGAAGGAGGAGACGTCGCTGCACCGTACGTGTGTTGAACGCGGAGGTGTCGTCCGTTCGGCACTCGGTCATCGGTGATTTGGATCACGGCGAGTACGACTCCGTCATCCACGTTCATTGGAACGCTTCCGCTCGCGATCTACAAGGGTATGTAGATGCACTCCCTTCCCCTCGTTGCTAGTACACTCCATAGATGCATCTTGGTGAGCGTAGGAAAAATTTAAATTATGCTACGATTACCAACAGTGGCATCATGAGCCAGGTCTATGCGTAGTTACTATGCACGAGTAGAACACAAAGAAGTTGTGGGCGTTGAGTTTGCCAATTCTTCTTGCCGCTACTAGTCTTTTCTTGTTTCGGTGGCATTGTAGGATGAAGCGGCCCGGACCGACCTTACACGTACACTTACGTGAGACAGGTTCCACCGACTGACATGCACTAGATGCATAAGGTGGCTAGCGGGTGTCTGTCTCTCCTACTTTAGTCGGAACGGATTCGATGAAAAGGGTCCTTATGAAGGGTAAATAGAAATTGGCAAATCACGTTGTGGTCATACGTAGGTAAGAATCGTTCTTGCTAGAAACATACAAACCACGTAAAAACTTGCAACAACTATTAGAGGACGTCTAACTTGTTTTTGCAGCAAGTGCTATGTGATGTGATATGGCCAGAAGATGTGATGAATGATATATGTGATGTATGAGATTGATCATATTCTTGTAATAGGAATCACGACTTGCATGTCGATGAGTATGACAACCGGCAGGAGCCATAGGAGTTGTCTTTACTATTTTGCATGACCTGCGTGTCATTGAATAACGCCATGTAAATTACTTTACTTTGTTGCTAAACGCGTTAGCCATAGAAGTAGAAGTAATCGTTGGCGTGACGACTTCATGAAGACACAATGATGGAGATCATGGTGTCATGCCGGTGACGAAGATGATCATGGTGCCCCGAAGATGGAGATCATAGGAGCATGATGATATTGGCCATATCATGTCACTATTTGATTGCATGTGATGTTTATCATGTTTTTGCATCTTATTTGCTTAGTACGACGGTAGCAAGTAGGATGATCCCTTATAATAATTTCAAGAAAGTGTTCACCCTAACTGTGCACCGTTGCGAAGGTTCGTTGTTTCGAAGCACCACGTGATGATCGGGTGTGATAGATTCTAACGTTCGAATACAACGGGTGTTGACGAGCCTAGCATGTACAGACATGGCCTCGGAACACACGCAATACACTTAGGTTGACTTGACGAGCCTAGCATGTACAGACATGGCCTCGGAACACGGAGGACCGAAAGGTCGAGCATGAGTCGTATAGAAGATACGATCAACATGAAGATGTTCACCGATCTTGACTAGTCCGTCTCACGTGATGATCGGACACGACCTAGTTAAACTCGGATCATGTTTCACTTAGATGACGAGAGGGATGTCTATCTGAGTGGGAGTTCATTAAATAATTTGATTAGATGAACTCAATTATCATGAACTTAGTCTAAATCTTTACACTATGTCTTGTAGATCAAATGGCCAACGTTGTCCTCAATTTCAACGCGTTCCTAGAGAAAACCAAGCTGAAAGATGATGGCAGCAACTATACGGACTGGGTCCGGAACCTGAGGCTCATCCTTATAGTAGCCAAGAAAGATTATGTCTTAGAAGCACCGCTAGGTGATGCACCAATCCCACAGAACCAAGACGTTATGAACGCTTGGCAATCACGTGCTGATGATTACTCCCTCGTTCAATGCGGCATGCTTTACAGCTTAGAGCCGGGTCTCCAAAAGCGTTTTGAGAAACATGGAGCATATGAGATGTTCGAGGAGCTGAAACTGGTTTTTCAAGCTCATGCCCGGGTCGAGAGATATGATGTCTCCGACAAGTTCTTCAGCTGTAAAATGGAGGAGAACTGTTCTGTTAGTGAGCACATACTCAGAATGTCTGGGTTGCACAACCGCTTGTCTCAGCTGGGAGTTAATCTCCCGGATGACGCGGTCATTGACAGAATCCTCCAGTCGCTTCCACCAAGCTACAAGAGCTTTGTGATGAACTACAATATGCAGGGGATGGAAAAGACCATTCCCGAGGTATATTCAATGCTGAAATCAGCGGAAGGGGAGATCAGAAAAGAACATCAAGTGTTGATGGTGAATAAAACCACCAAGTTCAAGAAGGGCAAGGGTAAGAAGAACTTCAAGAAGGACGGCAAGGGAGTTGCCGCGCCCGGTAAACCAGTTACTGGGAAGAAGTCAAAGAATGGACCCAAGCCCGGGACTGAGTGCTTTTATTGCAAGGGAAGTGGTCACTGGAAGCGGAACTGCCCCAAATATTTAGCGGACAAGAAGAAGGCCGGAAACACCCAAGGTATATGTGATATACAAGTAATTGATGTGTACCTTACCAGTACTCGTAGTAGCTCCTGGGTATTTGATACCGGTGCGGTTGCTCATATTTGTAACTCAAAGCAGGAACTACGGAATAAACGGAGACTGGCAAAGGATGAGGTGACGATGCGCGTCGGGAATGGTTCCAAGGTCGATGTGATCGCCGTCGGCACGCTACCTCTGCATCTACCCACGGGATTAGTTTTAAACCTCAATAATTGTTATTTAGTGCCAGCTTTGAGCATGAACATTGTATGTGGATCTCGTTTAATTCGAGATGGCTACTCATTTAAATCCGAGAATAATGGTTGTTCTATTTATTTGAGAGATATGTTTTATGGTCATGCCCCGCTGGTCAATGGTTTATTTTTGATGAATCTCGAACGTGATGTTACACATGTTCATAGTGTGAATACCAAAAGATGTAAAGTTGATAACGATAGTCCCACATACTTGTGGCACTGCCGCCTTGGTCACATTGGTGTCAAGCGCATGAAGAAGCTCCATGCAGATGGACTTTTGGAGTCTCTTGATTACGAATCATTTGACACGTGCGAACCATGCCTCATGGGTAAGATGACCAAGACTCCGTTCTCCGGAACAATGGAGCGAGCAACCAACTTATTGGAAATCATACATACCGATGTGTGTGGTCCAATGAGTGTTGAGGCTCGCGGAGGATATTGTTATGTTCTCACTCTCACTGATGATTTAAGTAGATATGGATATGTCTACCTGATGAAACACAAGTCTGAAACCTTTGAAAAGTTCAAAGAATTTCAGAGTGAGGTTGAGAATCAACGTGACAGGAGAATAAAATTCCTACGATCAGATCGTGGTGGAGAATATTTAAGTCACGAGTTTGGTGCACACTTAAGGAAATGTGGAATGGTTTCACAACTCACGCCGCCTGGACACCTCAGAGAAATGGTGTGTCTGAACGTCGTAATCGCACTCTATTGGATATGGTGCGATCTATGATGTCTCTTACCAATTTACCGCTCTCATTTTGGGGTTATGCTTTAGAGACTGCCACATTCACTTTAAATAGGGCTCCGTCGAAATCCGTTGAGACGACACCGTATGAATTATGGTTTGGGAAGAAACCTAAGCTGTCGTTTCTAAAAGTTTGGGGATGCGATGCTTATGTCAAGAAACTTTAACCTGAAAAGCTCGAACCCAAATCGGAAAAATGCGTCTTCATAGGATACCCTAAGGAAACTATTGGGTATACCTTCTACCTCAGATCCGAAGGCAAGATCTTTGTTGCCAAGAATGGGTCCTTTCGGGAGAAGGAGTTTCTCTCGAAAGAATTGAGTGGGAGGAAAGTGGAACTTGATGAGGTGATAGTCACCCCTTCCGAACCGAAAAGTAGCGCAGCGCGGGAAAATGTTCCTGTGGTGCCTACACCGACTGGGGAGGAAGTTAATGATGATGATCATGAAGCTTCAGATCAAGTTACTGAACTTCGTAGGTCCACAAAGACACGTTCCGCACCAGAGTGGTACGGCAACCCTGTCCTGGAAATCATGTTGTTAGACAACGGTGAACCTTCGAACTATGAAGAAGCGATGGCAGGCCCGGATTCCGACAAATGGCTAGAAGCCATGAAATCCGAGATAGAATCCATGTATGAAAACAAAGTATGGACTTTGACTGACTTGCCCGATGAGCGGCGAGCCATAGAAAACAAATGGATCTTTAAGAAGAAGACGGACGCGGATTGTGACCATCTACAAAGCTCGACTTGTCGCTAAGGGTTATCGACAAGTTCAAGGGGTTGACTACGATGAGACTTTCTCACCCGTAGCGAAGCTGAAGTCCGTCCGAATCATGTTAGCAATTGCCGCATACTATAATTATGAGATATGGCAGATGGACGTCAAAACGGCATTCCTTAATGGCTTCCTTAAGGAAGAGTTGTATATGATGCAGCCGGAAGGTTTTGTCGATCCTAAGAAGGCTAACAAAGTGTGCAAGCTCCAGCGCTCAATCTATGGGCTGGTGCAAGCATCTTGGAGTTGGAACATTCGCTTTGATGAGATGATCAAAGCGTTTGGGTTTACACAGACTTATGGAGAAGCCTGTGTTTACAAGAAAGTGAGTGGGAGCTCTGTAGCATTTCTCATATTATATGTGGATGACATATTATTGATGGGAAATGATATAGAATTCTTGGAAAGTATAAAGGCCTATTTGAATAAGTGTTTTTCAATGAAGGACCTTGGAGAAGCTGCTTATATATTAGGCATCAAGATCTATAGAGATAGATCAAGACGCCTCATTGGTCTTTCACAGAGTACATACCTTGACAAGATATTGAAGAAGTTCAGTATGGATCAGTCCAAGAAGGGGTTCTTGCCTGTATTGCAAGGTGTGCAATTGAGCACGGCTCAATGCCCGACCACGGCAGAAGATATAGAAGAGATGAGTGTCATCCCCTATGCCTCGGCCATAGGGTCTATTATGTATGCCATGCTGTGTACCAGACCTGATGTAAACCTTGCCGTAAGATTGGTAGGAAGGTACCAAAGTAATCCCGGCAAGGAACACTGGACAGCGGTCAAGAATATCCTGAAGTACCTGAAGAGGACTAAGGATATGTTTCTCGTTTATGGAGGTGACGAAGAGCTCGTCGTAAAGGGTTACGTCGACGCTAGCTTCGACACAGATCTGGATGACTCGAAGTCACGAACCGGATACGTGTATATTTTGAATGGAGGAGCAGTAAGCTGGTGCAGTTGCAAGCAAAGCGTCGTGGCGGGATCTACATGTGAAGCGGAGTACATGGCAGCCTCGGAGGCAGCACAGGAAGCAGTCTGGATGAAGGAGTTCATTACCGACCTAGGGGTGATTCCCAATGCGTCGGGCCCAATGACTCTCTTCTGTGACAACACTGGAGCTATTGCCCTTGCGAAGGAGCCCAGGTTTCACAGGAAAACCAGACATATCAAGCGTCGCTTCAACTCCATTCGTGAAAGTGTTCAAAATGGAGACATAGATATTTGTAAAGTACACACGGACCTGAATGTAGCAGATCCGTTGACTAAACCTCTCCCTAGGGCAAAACTTGATCAACACCAGGACGCAATGGGTGTTCGATTCATCACAATGTAACTAGATTATTGACTCTAGTGCAAGTGGGAGACTGTTGGAAATATGCCCTCGAGGCAATAATAAATGGTTATTATTATATTTCTTTGTTCATGGTAATTGTCTATTGTTCATGCTATAATTGTATAGTCCGGAAATCGTAATACATGTGTGAATACATAGACCACAAAGTGTCCCTAGTAAGCCTCTAGTTGACTAGCTCGTTGATCAACAGATAGTCATGGTTTCCTGACTATGGACGTTGGATGTCATTGATAACGGGATCACATCATTAGGAGAATGATGTGATGGACAAGACCCAATCCTAAGCATAGCATAAAAGATCGTGTAGTTTCGTTTGCTAGAGCTTTTCCAATGTCAAGTATCTTTTCCTTAGACCATGAGATCGTGCAACTCTCGGATACTGTAGGAGTGCTTTGGGTGTGCCAAACGTCACAACGTAACTGGGTGACTATAAAGGTGCATTACGGGTATCTCCGAAAGTGTCTGTTGGGTTGGCACGGATCGAGACTGGGATTTGTCACTCCGTGTGACGGAGAGGTATCTCTGGGCCCACTCGGTAATGCATCATCATAATGAGCTCAATGTGACTAAGGCGTTAGTCACGGGATCATGCATTGCGGTACGAGTAAAGAGACTTGCCGGTAACGAGATTGAACAAGGTATTGGGATACCGACGATCGAATCTCGGGCAAGTAACATACCGATTGACAAAGGGAATTGCATACGGATTGATTGAATCCTCGACACCGTGGTTCATCCGATGAGATCATCGTGGAACATGTGGGAGCCAACATGGGTATCCAGATCCCGCTGTTGGTTATTGACCGGAGAGGCGTCTCGGTCATGTCTGTATGTCTCCCGAACCCGTAGGGTCTACACACTTAAGGTCCGGTGACGCTAGGGTTGTAGAGATATATGTATGCGGAAACCCGAAAGTTGTTTGGAGTCCCGGATGAGATCCCGGACGTCACGAGAGGTTCCGGAATGGTCCGGAGGTGAAGAATTATATATAGGAAGTCAAGTTTCGGCCACCGGGAAAGTTTCGGGGGTTACCGGTATTGTACCGGGACCACCGGAAGGGTCCCGGGGGTCCACCGGGTGGGGCCACCTATCCCGGAGGGCCCCGTGGGCTGAAAGTGGAAGGGAACCAGCCCTTAGTGGGCTGGGGCGCCCCCCCTTGGGCCTCCCCCCATGCGCCTAGGGTTGGGAACCCTAGGGGGAGCTTCCCCCTTGCCTTGGGGGGCAAGGCACCCCTTCCCCCCCACTTGGCCGCCGCCCCCCTTGGAGATCTGATCTCCCAAGGGCTGGCGCACCCCCAGGGGTCCTATAAATAGTGGGGGGGAGGGAGGGCAGCAACCTACAGCCTTGGGCGCCTCCCTCCTCCCCTGCAACACCTCTCTCTCTCTCGCAGAAGCTCGGCGAAGCCCTGCCGGAGACCCGCTACATCCACCACCACGCCGTCGTGCTGCTGGATCTCCATCAACCTCTCCTTCCCCCTTGCTGGATCAAGAAGGAGGAGACGTCGCTGCACCGTACGTGTGTTGAACGCGGAGGTGTCGTCCGTTCGGCACTCGGTCATCGGTGATTTGGATCACGGCGAGTACGACTCCGTCATCCACGTTCATTGGAACGCTTCCGCTCGCGATCTACAAGGGTATGTAGATGCACTCCCTTCCCCTCGTTGCTAGTACACTCCATAGATGCATCTTGGTGAGCGTAGGAAAATTTTAAATTATGCTACGATTCCCAACACGCGCCCTAGCGGCTCATGGGCCCCTCGCGAGCCTTCCCGACTCTGTTTTCTTCTAGAATACTTGTTTTGCAAGATAAAAATTCTTTATATACTCCCGGATGTTTTCACCACCGCATCGCAGCAATATATGTTGTTCTTTTTTTGTGTTGTTTTCTGTCAGATCTACCAGGCTAGTCATCATGTCTTCTTCCTCCTCCAATAACCTAGAAGATGATGCTTGGTTGCTGAGATGGAACTAAGGAGAGAGGGATCTGAGGCTGCCATGGAAGAAGATGAAGGAGACTCGCTCGGAGTGCACCCTCTGGCCTCGGAGAGGGGCATGCTGGCCGGCATCTCCACTACTTCGAACCCCCATCAAGCCATGAGGCTGATGAGCGACCAAGGGAATCATGAAGTGGAAGAAGGGATTCCCCCTAGGAGGCCCTTACACAAGTTACATCGGAGCAATTTTCATAATTTGGTTCACAACTATGGGGTTGAAAATACTCCTTGTATGCACATACCGTCCAATTGGGACATATCTCATCCACGAGAAAGTGATGCAGGAACAAATTCTTGGGGACTGGAGAATAAGCATATTATGGCTGAGGTGGAGAACAACACTGAGTTGACTCATCAAGCTCTCCGAGAAATTCAAAGTCTGAGGAGGCACTCATGAGTTTTATGGAGAACAAACCCGCTACTTCATCATCACCAACATCACCAAAGAAAGAAACTTGAGTACACGGGTTTGGGCACTCCCCTTGGCTTGTGCCAAGCTTGGGGGAGGTGCCCCGGTATCATATCACCATCACTTTTATTATCTTTACCTACTTTAGTTTGATCCTTAGTTATTTCGTGATTTAGTTGAATAAAAGTTTAGTATGATCTATTTTTGAGTGCTAGTTTTGTGATCTATCTATCTATGTAATCGAGTTGAGAGTCATATAATAAAGAGTAGTTTGAGTTTTTGCTTCTTTACTTTTATGTTTCAATCCTAGCAATGAAAATAATGAAAAAGATCATATCTATTCTTATGGAAAGTAATGAAATTACATAAAGAAAAATATAATTGGTAAAATTTATTGAAGGATAAAAAACATAGCATTGGTCAATGATGCAATTCATGAAAGAATTAATAAGGGAAGAGAAGATTCAAATGCAAATACACTATCTTGGACATCTTTTATGATTGTGAGCCCCCATTAAATATTTTATGTCAAATTGTTGATGTTGGACAAGGAAGACAACGTAATGAATTATGTTTGCTTATATTCACAAAGAAGTTATATTGTTATAGATCCTCCAACATGTGATGCTTGCCCAATATCTTTGCTAGCCAAAAATCCGCACCAAGTAGAGATACTACTTGTGCATCCAATAACCCTTAAACCCAGTTTTATGTCATGAGAGTCCACTATATCTACATATGGATTGAATGAGATCCTTCAAGTAAGTTATCATCGGTGCATAAAGCAATAAAAATTGCTCCTAAATATGTATGATCTTTTATTGTAAGGGAAAAATAAGCTTTGTACGATCTTGTGATGATAAAGAAATAAAAGCGACAGTTTGCATAATAAAGGTTGCTATCACAAGGGGCAATATAAAGTGACGTACCTTTGCATTAAGAGCTTGCACATCCAAAAGCAAAAAGCGCATGATAACCTCTGCTTCCCTCTGCGAAGGGCCTATCCTTTACTTTTATGTATTTACTTTTCATGCAAGAGTCGATAGTGTTCTCCTCTATTCCTTTTTATTTTTCTCTTTTGCAAGCATCATGTGGTGGGGAAATATCTAGGCATATATATCCAGTTGGATATGAGTGATCATGAGATATTATTGTTGACATTACCCTTGAGGTGAATAAGTTGGGAGGCAAAATTATAAGCCCCTATCTTTCTATGTGTCTGGCTGAAACTTTTTGCTCCGTATATATGTTATGAGTGTTAGCAATCATAGAAGACTAAATGATAGTTGAGTATGTGGACTTGCTAAAAAGCTGATACATGACACCCTTCCTGAAAAGATGATGAATTGTAGTTGCCTTGTCGACTGAGAACAAAGTTTGTTAGTTTTCAAGAAATTTTATGCCTTATACTTCTTTGTTGTGATGAATTGTTGCTTGCTCATGAGAAGTTCTATGATAATGTTAATTGTTGCTATAATAATGATCATGATGTTGCATGTCCATATTTTTTTATCGACAGCTCTTTCTCTAAACATGTGGGCATGATTATCGATATCGGTTTCCCTTGAGGACAAGCGAGGTCTAAGCTTGGGGGAGTTGATAAGTCCATTTTGCATCATGTTTTCCTACTATTATTTGTAGTGTTTTTAATCAATATAACACTCAGTGGAGCAATTCTAATGCTTTTTTCTCTTTTAATATGCAAGATTTACATGAAGAGGGAGATTGCCGCCAGCTAGAATTCCGGACCTGAAAAAGCTATGTCAAAGATACCTATTCTGCACATCTCCAAATGAGCTGAAATTTCAAGGAGATTTAATTTGGAATAAATAGAAAATATTGGAGAAAAGAAATACCAAAGGGGGCCACCCAGGTGCCCACAAGGCACCAGGGCGCGCCCAACCCCCTGGGCGCGTCCTGGTGGCTTATGGGGCCCCTGGCCAGCCTCTGTTGCCCATCTTCTCGTATATAAGCCCATTTGACCTAGAAAAAATGAACGAGAAGACTTTCGGGATGGAGCGCTGCCGTCTCGAGCGGAGCGATTCCGTTGGGGATACTTCCCTTCGGGAGGGGGAAATCGAAGCCATCGTCATCACCAACAACCCTCTCATCATGGGAGGACCAATCTTCACTAGCATCATCTCATCTCAAACCCTATTTCATCTCTTGTATTCAATCTTTGTATCAAAACCTCAGATTGGTACCTGTGGGTTGCTAGTAGTGTCGATTACATCTTGTAGTTGATGCTAGTTAGTTTATTTGGTGGAAGATTATATGTTCAGATCTATTATGCTATTCAATACCCCTCTAATCTTGGACATGAATATGATTTGTGAGTAGTCACTTTTGTTCTTGAGGACATGGGAGAAGTCTTGTCATAAGTAATCATGTGAATTTGGTATTCGTTCAATATTTTGATGATATGTATGTAGTTATTTCCCTTAGTGGTGTTATATGAACGTCGACTACATGACACTTCACCATCTTTGGGACTAAGGGAATGCATTGTGGAGTAGTTATTAGATGATGGTTGCTAGAGTGATAGAAGCTGAAACCCTAGTTTATGTGTTATTCCGTAAGGGGCTAATTTGGATCCATATGTTTAATGCTATGGTTAGATTTATCTTAATTCTTCTTTCGTAGTTGCGGATGCTTGCGACAGGGGTTAATCATAAGTGGCTGGCTTGTTCAGGTAAGAACAACACCCAAGCACCGTTCCACCCACATATCAAATTATCAAAGTAGCGAACACGAATCAAACGAACATGATGAAAGTGACTAGATGAAATTCCTGTGTGTCCTCAAGAATGCTTTGATTATTATAAGAGAGCGTTCCGGCCTATCCTTTGCTACAAAAAGGATTGGGCTACCTTGCTGCACCTTAGTTACTATTTCTACTTTTCACTCGTTACAAATTATCTTGCTATCAAACTACTCGTTACCAATAATTTCAGTTCATGCAGAAAATACCTTGCTAAAAACCGCTTGTCATTCCCTTCTGCTCTTTGATACGTCTTCGTCGTATCTATAATTTTTGATTGTTTCATGCCAATATTATACAAGTTTTACATACTTTTGACAACTTTTTATATGATTTATTGGACTAACCTATTGATCCAGTGCCCAGTGCCAGTTCCTGTTTTCTGCATGTTTTTTTTTATCGCAGAGTATCCATATCAAACGAAGTCCAAATGCAGTAAAAAAATACAGAGATTTATTTTGGAATATTTGTGATTTTTGGGAGTTGGAATCACCGCAAACGGAGGCCCACACATGGCACAATACACCAGGGCGCGCCAGAGGCCCCTGGCGCGCGGTGGTGGGTTGTGCCCACCTCGTACGTCGGTTGGACCTCTACTTCGGGCGCAAGGAAGCTTATATCCGGGGAAAAATCGTGTTAAAATCTCAGCGCAATCAGAGTTACGGATCTCCAGGAATATAAGAAACGGTTTTCGGCTAGATCTGGGGAGTGCAGAAACAGAAGAGAACAGAGAGGGAGATCCAATCTCGGAGGGGCTCTCGCCCCTCCCATGCCATGGAAGCCAAGGACCAGAGGGGAAATCCTTCTCCCACCTAGGGAGGAGACCAAGGAAGAAGGAGGAGGGGGCTCTCTCCCCCTCACTTCCGGTGGCGCCGGAGTGCCGCCGGGGGCAACGATCGGGACGGCGATCTAGATCAACAATCTTGCTACCGTCAACACCAACTCCCTCCCCCTCTTTGCAGCGGTGTAACACCCCTTTTCCCTGTTGTAATCTCTACTTAAACATGGTGCTCAACTCCATATATTATTTCCCAACGATCTATGGTTATCCTATGATGTTTGAGTAGATCCGTTTTGTCCTGTGGGTTAATCGTGATCTTGGTTGGTATGATTGTATATTTTATTTATGGTGCTGTCCTACGGTGCCCTCCGTCTAGCGCAAACGTGAGGGGCTCCGCTGTAGGGTGTTGCAATATGTTCATGATTTTCTTATTGTCAGTGTTGCGAGAGTGACAGAAACTTAAACGCGGACAGGTGGGTTATGACGTATGGGAGTAAAGAGGACTTGATACTTAATGCTATGGTTGGGTTTCACGACCTTAATGATCTTTAGTAGTTGCGGATGCTTGCTAGAGTTCCAATCATATGTGCATATGATCCAAGTAGAGAAAGTATGTTAGCTCATGCCTCTCCCTCGTATAAAATTACAAGAATGATTACCGGTACTTGTTATCGATTGCCTAGGGACAAATGACTTTCTTATTGGCAAAAGCCATCCTCTTTTATTATCTTGCAATTTTTCCGTAGTTTTATTCTCACAAAGTACTCGTAGTTTTATTCTTGCCAAATAGTTTCATACTTGTTTCCGGTAAAGTAAACGTCAAGCGTGCGTAGAGTTGTATCGGTGGTCGATAGAACTTGAGGGAATATTTGTTCTACCTTTAGCTCCTCGTTGGGTTCGACACTCTTATTTATCGAAAAAGGCTACAAACTATCCCCTATACTTGTGGGTTATCACTCCTCGTTGGGTTCGACACTCTTTCTTATCAAAAGGACTACGATTGATCCCCTATACTTGTGGTTCATCAGGTTACATCGATGCTAGCTTCAAGAATGGTATAGATGACTACAAATCTCAATTGGGCTATGTTTTCACCCTCAATGGTGGTGTAGTGGTTTGGAAGAGTTTCAAATAGGACACTGTTGTGGATTCTACAACAGAAGCGGAGTATATTGCGGTCTATATCTAGAGGTTTCTTCAAGAAGTTGGTGTGGTCCCAAGTGCAATGAACCCGACGGCGCTCTATTGTGACAATAGTGGTGTTGTTGCTCAAGCAAAGGAACCAAGATCCCACATGAAGACCAGACACATCGAACGCAAGTATCACATCATCCAATAATATATCGACAAAGGTTTTGTGAAGGTTCTCAAGGTTCACATAGATTTGAATGTGTCAGGCCCGATGACGAAGGCCTTACCACGAGCAAAGCATGAGCAACACTGGATAGCAATAGGTGTTAGAGAAACTATGTAACTAGATTATTGCCTCTAGCGCAAATGGGAGTCTGTTGGAAGTGTGCCCTATAGGCAATAATATTGTATTATTATATTTCCATGTTCATAATTAAGAGTTTATATTCTATGTTATAACGGATATGATCCTGGAATATGCGATTCAGTGGAAAACTCATATGCACGTGTAGAACAATAAACGGTAAAATAAGATTCCTAGTCTCGCCTCTAAGATTGGCTCAAGTGTTGTTAGTGATCAGGTTTTCCAGATCTTAGGATATCATCAAGTGTAACAATAGTCCTAAAACAAAATTGGGATTATGACATTAGAAGAACTATCATATTGAATCGACCCAAACTTGTTTGTTATACTTTGTGATGATATCGTCACAAGTCAATTGTTATGACATGGAGTGTTAGCATGTGTTTTAGTTCCTTAGACCACGAGAGTATCATAGTCACTTCTTACTGTACGATGAGCTTTGGGGTTGCTCAAACGTCATCTGTAACACGGTGATCATAACGACAACTTACAGGTTCATCGGAAAGTTTGACAAAGGACTCGATAGCTCGAGAGTGGAATTTGCTCCTCCGATAATGGAGCGATATTCTTAGGGCCCTCTCGGTGTGACATCATCCATCATCGTCTCGTAATACACAGGTGACTATGCCACGGGGATGCCCGAACATGTCAACGAGAAAGAAGAACAAAACTGGCAACGAGGAGACCGGTATAGTGAGCATGTGTATGAATCAAGAGGATACCAACACGTCTCACCCAGGGTTTTGTAAAATACCTTGAAGCAAAAGGAACATGACATGATAACCAAAGGTTCACTCGAATTTCATTCGTGTAAGCATAGGGATCGATATGGACGTCCACGGTTCCTCTATCGGTCATTAAATGAAGGGGTTCCGTTCATGTCTATGTTTGTTGAACATACAGGGTCACAAGCTTAAGGTAATCATGATCTATTGAGTGTTAGTAGGGCGAGAGTATTGAGGATTTATTTGTGGAAATTTTCATTAATATTCAAAATAGTTTTGAGAGGAACCGGAAGCGTTTCGGGGTCATCAGAAGGGTTTCGAAGTTTATCGGGCAATACCGGGTATTACTGATAATTAATATATAGGTGGGAAATGTTGCTGGTGATGTTAAATTAATAATAAAAGGCTCTAGTAATTGTTAGCAAACTTCTATATTTAATTTAATATCAACGGGCCTTAAAAGGCCAATAGGTGGAGGGAGAATTGGGCCACAAGGGCCTGATAGGGGTGGCTCCCCCTTTCCCCTTTGGGTAGCCGAATTAAGGTGGGGGAAGGAATCCTCCTTGCCCCCTTGGCAGGCGCAAGGGGAGGGGAGTCCACCCCCCTCTTGTGGCGCCCCTCCTCCCCTCCAACCTATATACCGTACTAGAGGCTTTGGGTACTTTTAGATACACAAGTTTTGGAGCCTCCTCTAGTTCTCTAGTTCTAGTTCTAGTTGGTCCTAGCTGATCAATTAGATCTTAACCTAGATCCTCTAATCCTCATAATTAGAAGCCCAGTGTGGTTCTAATCTCCTCCCTCTAATAGCTCTGGACGGTGAAGCGCTGCCGGATCGTGAAGACCGTACGCTTACACCTTGTAGACAGGTCATGCTTTCAGTCTTCTGTTCAAGGGACTATTCATGGGCGGTTCGCAGGATCGTTCATCTATGTTTTGAGACTCCAAGTACGATCTACACCGACTTGTCTTCTTCTACTGCAACTTGGAGACGGTAACGATCGATATCCAAACCGTTAGTGCATCTTCATATTGTTCCTGGGTGAGCAACCCCAAAGTCCACTGTACGGTAAGAAATGACCACGGTACTCTCATGGTCCAAGGAATTAAATCACACGTTAACTCTCCATGTTATAACAATTGACTTGTGATGATTGCATCTCAAAGTATAACAAACAATTTTGGGTCGATTCAATATGATCTTTCTTCCAATGTCATATTCTCAAAGTTGTTTTAGGACTATCGGTACACTTAATGATATCCTAGGATCCGGAAAACATAATCACCAACAATACTTGAGCTAGTCTTAGAGGTGAGACTAGGGATCTTATTTTACCGTTTATTATTCCACACATGCATATGAGTTTTCCACTGAATCACACATTCCAGGATCATAGCAGTTATAGCACATAATATAAACTCTCAATTGTGAATATGGAAATATAATAATAGAATATTATTGCCTCTAGGGCATATTTCCAACATGCACCACTTGGCCACCGACCTATTAGTTGTATCAAAAGGTCGCAATACTTGATCACGACCTCTTGGATGATGTACCATCGATGGTTGAGCGACTTGGTCCCACAATTATGGATGAGTTCATTGCGGTCAGGTTCGAAATTCTTGTGCTCATGGAACCAAGAATGTATGTTGGACCAAAATGTTGTGCGCCTTTCGTTCGTGCCGTGGATTAGATCAATGCTAGTGGCAACCATGCATTGCATAACAATTCGTCCTCTCACATGTTGAAGCTTTCTCCTCTACCCCTCTTCTTTGGATCGGCCGGCCAATCCTTCGGATGAACCATGTATTGCAAAACAATTAGTCCTATCCCGGCTACCCGGTGCATGAGTCTAGCTGCTGGGTGTACGTGCCCTGCCCGACTGCCTGGTGTACGTACCCGGCTGTTGGGCGTACACCTCCAACTCCGATTCATCTAATTGTCCATCCTTGAAGCTACCTCTCGCTCCATCTCTGTTTTGGAATACCTCCATCATCTCCCTGTCTGCATCGTCATACGCCATCTCCCTCGTTGAGACACGCCGACATACAAAGAGCGGACATCGAGTTGATCCACGCCAGTTACTACCAGACAAGATGTTGTGATGCCAAATAAGGAAATGGAGAGGCGTCACGTCAACTTTGACGGAATACGACACGTACCCGACAACGGAGGCTAGGGACTACTCCTACCAACCGAGTTGTTTGGCAGCGTAGAACTAGGGTGGCTGATATTGTTCTGGCCAGGGACATGTGTACATGGACGGCGCTGGCGGCGGCACCCTTTAGCCCCACCCACCTCCCCTGCCGCCATTCTTTTTGCCAACCGCCTTATCCTTTCCCTTCTTGTTGAGGCGGCAGGCTTGCCGTGTCGCCGAGTTGATCTTCTGGGCAGCCACCTTCTCTGGATCCTCCACATGTGCCGGCTACAGTAGCTGCTCATACGGATCCATGTGGCCGCGAAAGTGAAAAGCGCGGGAATTGGGGTATAGGGCGACGAGGATCGGAGTAGAGAGCATGGGTAAAGGGAGGTTGGCGTGGAAATAATGTGGACCGCTTCAAATGTATGGGCTCCGCCTCGTTTTTGGGCAGGTAGGGGGTGTCGGAGTCCAACGTGGTGGAGGTCCGGTCTCCCACAAAGCCCCCGAGCAGTTTGCTTCCGGTTTGCGGGAAACAGACACACGGACGTGTTCACGGACAAATACAAGTCCGTGGTTGATGGTTTGCAGTGTCCAAACAGCTCGGTCCGGACGTTTGTGAGCATTTTGAGGGTCCATGTTTGAGATGCCCTTAGCTTTGTTAGTGCCTACAAATCATGCGGACAATAAAGATTGTGAAACTGAAACTACCTATTCAAAAGAATTCCTTGTTGTATTCTTTTAAGCCAATTTATATTTCTACTTCCGGCCTCTGCATTCCTAGTTGTAGGTGGACTTATTTTCACCTTAAGCAGGAATTGTTTAATAAATACTTCTTGTGTAAACTAATTTAAGGTCATTTTTTGCGGAAATGATTTAAGAGGTAATATCATCGCTGGTGCTTAAACTTGTCACTGATGTTCACGTGAGTGCCTAAATTTGAAAAATATGTTGAACTCATTCTGGAACTTGACACGAGCGTGCAAATACGGTGATAATCTCATTCGTTGACATATAATGGCACCATATTTTAATTAGCATGCACACATGGCATGAGACCCACTAATTTGAAGCAGCCAGGACTCGAACTTGGGACGGCGCTATAGCAAACAACCTGCTGTATCCATAGCGCCATTCATATTTTCATGTCAGGAATGATAATGAACTTTAATATTTTGTTTAGCAACCCATTTGTGGGTTTTACATGGGGTGCAGTCCATGCAACCCATTTGCACATGTTAGCTTCTTTTTTAGAAATTTGTAAGAAGTTTGTAAATTATAAACACATTAATGAAAGTAAATCTAGAATATTCGTGTGTTATAAATATGGTTCGTACAAATAAAATAACTTATTTAAAAAACATTCATGTCATTTTAAAAATATTTACTTATTTACATGTGGATTATATTTAAAACATTTAGTAAATACAAAAAAATATTAATTGTAGTAAATGTAAAAAATATAACTCATGGATTATATCAAAATACCAAATTATAGATGCAAACATTTTTATTAATATTCACTTGTTATAACTTTCACTCGTGGCATATATTCTTAATTTCTATATAGTCGATGTATATATTTGTAAAAACAATTTAAATTTTAAGTTTTGCATAATTATGAATATTTCTAAATTATACGATTTCATAAAAAAGCAAAATTATGAACTATAAAAAATAAAATTTTGTATAATTAAAATACTATTTATGAATTATGATTTGGAAAATATTTGTAGTATTATAACTTATATAAATATTTTTATAATCATAAATACTATTCTATTTATATGATTTTTCCAGATATAATACATCAATACTTTTTAAAACTACTAGAACATTTTGCTAAATAATTTACTTTTTGTGTGTATTATATCCATAATATAAGAATGTTTGAAATTTATTTCTATTATTATCATTATAATTTATCAACTTTCTATAAAAAAATAAAAAAAGAAAGCTAACATGTGCAACATGGACCGCACAAATAGTGGCCCATTTAAAGTGGGTCCCACGCTACATGTGCATGCTAATTAAAATGCAGCGCCACGTCAGTGCATTATACATCTAGGGATGAGATTATCATCGTATTCGCACACACTCATGCCAAATTCTAAAACCAGTTCGATGTATTTTTCAAATTCATGCACTAAAGTAAACATCGATGGCAAGTTTAAGCACCACCGGTGATATTACCTCATGATATAAAGATCTTATATTAGTTTACAGTGGGAGTACTTGCTAAAGTGATACCTAGGGGTGCATATATCACAACGTCTTTTTGTGCTGCAAATGGTAATGATTTGCAAATTTATGTTTTTCATATCAGAATGATTTACCTGAGAAATGGCAAATGATCAAAGCAAAACTATGCAATTTCATGTTATGAAAAAACTTTAACTAATGATACTAGTTTCACCTTACCTGTTTAAATAATCTTATTTAAATTCCTTGTGTCGATGGAAAGGGTCAATAGGAACCTCCCTGTTGGCATCCGACACGGCGACGTCGACCCTCTTCACCGTCGGCCAGACCCCGCACACGCTTCTTGTGTAGGACCCCGGGTCAGCGTAGGCTTTGCGGGGCTATTCTTCCACAAGCTAGTTCACATTGAGGATGCTAGGGCGGCGGCCCCGGGGTCGTGTTGGATGCTGCAAGTTGCTTCACGTTGGTGTGAAGTGGCAACAACCAAATCTGCACTCCGGTATGGGAAGCCCTATGGCGGCAAAGGTGCGAAGATATCCCGCCCATCTACTAGGCCACTCTAGCATGGCTTGGAGTACTGGTTGCCGTGACTATCCAAAGTTTATCACGAAGATAGTGACCGGAGCACCACTTCATGTCCGAGGTGAAAACTCTTGTTCTGTCTTTTATTAGTCGCTCCTTGTAGCGCGAACTGGCGTTTTTATCATGTTGAAGGCGGAGTCTACTTGTTGATGTGTTGGCCTTTCATTGGTTTGCTTCGGTAACTAGGATGAAAATCCTTGTCCTGGTCGTCTCCGGACGGACATGGCAACGACATCGCGAGGGTGTTTATCCCTTCTTAAAGGCGTTGATAAGAAAGATGTCAACTTAGTGGTATGTGTTAATCTATATATTTTAAAGGTTTTTATCTTACTTTTCTATGTTATGTACTTTGCTTGCTGACGACTTTAGCTTTATTGCCATGCATCAAGTCCAATGAATATGATTTTGTGCAACAAAATGATCCAGATGTCAGAGGTTTATTTTTCAAAAGGTCAAAGTTAGGAAATTTTGACTATATACTCTGTAGACAATCATTTACACTCATAAATTGAGGTATTAAGACAACATGTATTTTTTTCAAATTAAGGGGCCTGCTCCGGATTTCATGAAAACGAAACATCTAATTAGATTTTACTTGCCATATGAATTTGCACACTGGGTCTAAAGTTCTGAAACCAAGTCCTAGAGCTAACTCTAGTAGATGCACCATATTTTGGATCACCAAAACTGTTATGGACGTGATCGCTATAAAGCACTAGAGTCCACAATCACTAGTATTGCTATAAGTAGAACCCCAAAAAATGACCTCCTGGTAGAACATGTTTGTCATTGGGTAATAAGAACTATTTCTTTCACATCTCATCAGACAACAATTGAAGAAGCATCAACCTTGCTTTGAACTTGATTTCAACAAGCAAAACAGAAATACAACTAAAAATATTTATTTAAACTTACAATCTATTTTAGTTCGACCTCTTTCTCTGTTTGGAAGTGACCTCGCAGGCAGGGGGTGCTTCGACTACTGCGACCTCATGCGGTCACGAGGTCTACAACACTTGTGCATCCTTCATGCGGGAAAAGGCCACAACTTTGTAGCCCTTTGAAAGGATCGAGAAGAGGTGTCTAGAGGGGGGGTGAATAGACTCTAATCAAGAAAAGTAGCATTTTTTAATTTCCTTAGGTTGATGTGGAGTTTGGGCACAAGTTTAAGAATTCACAATACATATCAAGCAAGCATGACAAGAGTATATGAGCAGCGGAAAGTAAAGCATGCAAGTTGCAAGAATGTAAAGGGATGAGATTGGAGTGTGCAAACGCAATTTGGAGACACGAAGATTTTTTATCCGTGGTTCCGATAGGTGGTACTATCGTACATCCACGTTGATGGAGACTTCAACCCACGAAGGGTAACGGTTGCGCGAGTCCACGGAGGGTTCCACCCACAAAGGGTCCACGAAGAAGCAACCTTGTCTATCCCACCATGGCCGTCGCCCACGAAGGACTTGCCTCACTAGGGTAGATCTTCACGAAGTAGGCGATCTCCTTGCCCTTACAAACTCCTTGGTTCAACTCCACAATCTTGACGGAGACTCCCAGGTGACACCTAGCCAATCTAGGAGACACCACTCTCCAACAAGTAACAAATGGTGTGTTGATGATGAACTCCTTGCTCTTGTGCTTCAAATGATAGTCTCACCAACACTCAACTCTCTCTCATAGGATTGGATTTGGTGGAAAGATGAATTGAGTGGAAAGCAACTTGGGGAAGGCTAGAGATCAAGATTTATGTGGTTGGAATGTGATATCTTGACCTCAACACAAGTGTAGGTGGTTCTCTCTCAGAAAATATGTGTTGGAAGTGTAGGCATGTTCTGATGGCTCTCTCCATGAATGAAGAGTGAGTGGAGGGGTATATATAGCCTCCACATAAAATCTAACCGTTACACACAAATCACCAAATTCGGTGGGACCGATTCAAAGAACTCGGTCAGACCGATTTGGTTCATAATGTGACCGTTAGGAGTTTCGGTGGGACCGAATGGATCAACTCGGTGGGACCGATGTGCTAGGGTTAGGGTAAATCCTCATCTCGGTTTGACCGATTACTCAAACTCGGTGGGACCGATTTGGGTAATAAGCGAAATAGAGAGTTGGCCAAGCAAACTCGGTGGGACCGATTGCATATCTCGGTAGGACCGAAATTATTGCAATGGCAACAGAGAGTTTGCAAGCCCATCTCGGTGAGACCGAGATCTCATCGGTGAGACCGAATTGATTAGGGTTTCTGGCAGTGGCTATGTCAATGGAACTCGGTGGCGCCGGATAGAAAGATTTGGTGAGGCCGAGTTTGACTTTTGGTTTGGGACATATGTGGATATGAGAAAGTAGTTGAGGGTTTTGGAGCATATCACTAAGCACTTTGAGCAAGAACCTCATTAACCAACACCTCGTCCCTTCTTAATAGTATTGGCTTTTCCTATAGACTCAATGTGATCTTGGACCACTAAAATGAAAATGTAGAGTCTTGTGCTTTGAGCTTGAGCCAATCCTTTGTCCTCAACATCTTGAAGGGGTTCCACATCCTCTAGTCCATGCCACTCCATTGTTGAACTTATCTGAAACATACTAGGTAGAAGCATTAGTCCAACAAGAGATATGTTGACATTAATTACCAAAATCACCCAGGGAGCACTTGTGCTTTCAATCTCCCCCTTTTTGGTAATTGATGACAACATACGTCAAAACTTTAGATAAAGATATAGAGAATAACAAGTAAAGCTTTGAAAAGACATGTAACATGCATAGGCTCCCCCTATATGTATGCAATCATATAAATATGGAACATAGGAGCATGTGAATGCATAAGCATGACAGAGTAAGCCATGTGTTACATGTATCTTGGCTATATGCATCAGAGCAAATGATGTAAATATAGAAAATGTACCTTCATGCTCATGAGTCCTTCTTGCAAACAGTATGTACAACAGCAAGAGATCCTTATACACATGACTGTGATGCATATACTTACCTTGTGATCTTGAGTTGGCTTAGGAAAGAATGAACCTGAGTAAACAAGGTTAGATAACACAGATACACCTACTAGCCAGAGCAAACAAAAAAACCCACAAAAGTACCAAGACTGAGATAACACATAGAGAGTGAGTACTGAGTACTCTCACTACACCACGACACTACAAACACGACATGCATCTGTTGGTAGAAGTGAGAATCGCCGACACTTTTTTTGTCCAGACTATACCGACACACAGTGAGTTAGTGTTATATAAGAGCATGACACATTATTTGTCGCCAAAGCACCGCCAAAGCGCCGACGTAATTTCTGTCGGCACATATAGACTCTACTGATTGTTTGTGTGTCGCCGATTCTTAGGGACACAAAAAATGTCGGGATTGTTCAGATGGGTCCATCTAAAATATATGGCGCGGGATGAGAACAGTGGACGCTTCAGATGAAACACCCACTTCCCCAATCTAATAAGGCCTTGTACAATGAGAGATGCTTAGAAAAATAAACCGAGTTTTTCTTAAGCACCGGTGCCTAAGAAAAGCCTGATGTATTTCTCTAAGCACCTCCCCTAAGCAGTACAAGGCCTAATATCATCGTTCCCCAATCTCACCCCTCTCGCTGCCGCCCACACACAACACACAGACCTAAACCTAACGCGCCCGCGCCGCCACCCACGACCTTCGTGCCGCCGGTCAAGCCCGCACGCTGGTCCCCTCATGCCACTGCATCTCAAACCCCGGGCGTTCCTTCCCTCAGCCCGCATCAGCAGCAGCGCCGTCCGCGACAGAGGAGCATCGTCCGCCCACCACCCGCCGTTGAGGAGCAGCAGCGCCGTCCGTTGCTGAGGAGCCGCCCGCCGTTCTTCTTCCTCCACCGGCGACACGTGTACCTCCAGATCTCAACAAGTAAGCTGCAAATCTTCCCGCTCTGCCTGCCCTTGTTCTCTCCGATCTCCATTACTGGCAACGAGGTCAAATTAGGGTTCTGAAATTAGATAATACAGGAGATTAATCGAAGGGGAAAAGGAACATTTGACCACCAGCTAGCATAAGGATTTCATTTTCGGTGGTTTGAGGCAAGATCCGCTCTTCCCTGCCATGGATTTTGATGGACAGCAGGTTCTATTTGAAAGGAGAAGAGAGATAGTTCAGGGAAGAAGAAGTCGCTTAGTTTACTAGCCACTACTGACTTTGATAGTATGACCTTCCCAGGTTTAAGGGGCATGGCATGTTGGCACCATTCACAGCTGGATGGCAGAGCAATGGTGTGCATCTGTTGGTTCTTGAGAGATCTGAGGTTGCGACTCTCTAATTATAGCATTATATATGTTTACTTCTCATGCAATGTAGCGTTTGATATTGGAAATGGCAGCTAAGATGTTCATTACAGTATGCTATGGCTGTAAACTATGTATCTATGTTTTTCTTATACAATGTTAACCTACATATGCAGGGTTCTTATGTTTATAACATCAATGGGAATAAGTATCCAGATTCTCTAGCAGGACTGTGGTGTACAACTTTAGGTATGTAAAGTACAATCTTTGGAGTGTGATTTTTGCGATTATGTACCACAGAATTGTTCATTCTTTGGGATAATACCCTGCATCACCATTTTGTTTTTGCATTTAAAAGTGATGTATAAACTCTAATTTGTATCCTTTGAAGTGCGTCTCTTGTTGACTATTGATTTGTAACCCCAAATATGAAACATGACTCTCTTAATTGCTGGAAATATTGGTCATATCTATTTCAAGAAAGGTTGTGCACCCAACATTTATAGGTCCCATTCCGTGCAATCAGCCCAATATGCTTCATGTTCCTTTACAGAAATTAACAATTGGTCTATAATGTTAAAGGGCCGAACTGAACCTATATGCTTCTGCCTGTTGTTACATCATTTCTATACGCCTCTTCCTGTTATTACAGCAGATTTTAGACATGACAATGTCAGAGACCACAAATAAAGAGATAACCTTGAAATCTTAGTTTCACATTGGATGTTTGGAACATCAATTCAGTACCCTTAGTGCTAAACAGAAACCATATTCTCAATAAACTGATATTTATTGTTGAACGTGCCTTTTGCTTTTGAAATGATAATTATTACTTAGCATGTGATGTTGCCTAGTAATAAACTGAACCGTATTTTAGTGTTTTCATTTTCCTCAATTACCAAGTTTAGCATCTACCTTTTTATCTAATACACTCCATTATACTCAAATATGTACTTTACAACCCACATGTGTTGCATTTTTTCTGCTAACAGGAGAGTACCAAATTTGTGAAGACTTTCATTTTTACATTCGTTACTTTCAGCCGCTGAACAAACTAAGGTAAAGAACGAAAAACACGGAAAAGGCTAGCTGTTGGCTGTGGGTGCTGAGCTGACGGACAGTGTGGAAGAAGAAGGTGTGATCTTGGCAGTGGCCCATGAAGCAGTTTTTTTCTTTGCATGCTGATCACTACTGCACTGTTCAGATTCTTAATCAAGGTAGTAGCCAATTCTCCTTGTTTTCCTCTCTATACAAATTTCGACTTGTTTGATGTTCTTTACTTTTCTTTCTCCTAATTAATCATCTAAGTTCCTAATGAAAGTAGCTTTGTGTGTGTGTGTGTGTGTGTGTGATCATGCTTCCTTTACTTCTATCGCTAAGTTTCAGTTATCTCAGTATGACCACTATCGAAGCCAAGTGATGTTTGTTTGAGAAAATAGTGTAATAAACAGAGGTTCTTTGTGTTGCAAATAATTTCGTATGCTGAAAGAACAACTCAGCCCAGTTTGTATGCAGCTGGCACATATGTTCGCCAGAAATAGATGTGGGTGAGTGTGCATGTTCTTACTGCTTTAATACTTGCAGTGACTGATCGACTGTGATTGTGGGTCGCAACCAAGGGAATGCTAACCGTGGTGGTGGTGGTGGTGATTGAAGAGCCCTTAATCAATTCGGCCCTGTAGATTGGAGCAGCAACATGGGATATTGCACCATCTAGCTCCGTCTATATGATTCATCTTATGTTCTTGGTCTATCAACTAGAGGAATCTACAGGTATGTGCTGCATGTTTTCTGGTAACAGGAGAGCAACACATTTGTGAAGACTTTCATTTCTTGTTTACTTTCAGCCTGTCATAATTTTTTAACTGAAGACATATTATTGTTAGTTGGATGAGAGCTGATGCTATACTGCCAGTAGATAGACTAGCGTGCAAACTGTCTTAATCTGTGCAAATAACAGTGCAAACCAACCTCGTATTCTTCGAGGAACAAACTGATATTATGGTTACAGTTTTTAACAGAAGCAGGAATATTAGTAAGCATTATATATTGATGTTACATGGTTTGCTGCACCTTAGGGCCGTTAGCTAGGCATGGCCTTACAAAATACGTGCATTATTTGGCCAACCATTCTTCCTTTTGCTACGTGAACTGACAACAAGCATTGTAGTAACATGCTGTTTATGTGAATTCCAGATTCTTGAATACGTTCCTGACCTCGCGCAATCGATAGTCGGTCTGATCTCATCCTCCAACGACCAAGAGTTCCGAGACGAATGCGTGGTGCCCCTCGCGAAACATAGGTGAGATGATCTTGCACTCACCTTTTAATTATATTTTCCCTACAGTCTTCTATGTGTAGTATTAGCACTACATTAATGTAATTTCTATTTTATTCATGTTGTAAAGAACGGCTTCAGCATCACAGGATGTGCAATAATAAGAGCAAAATTTATCATCCACTTCACAGAGAAAATTCCGTATCAAATGTACTTAAACACACTCTGTTCACAGTTAGACCTGTTTGTCAATGTATTTTGTCGCCTTTTTATTTACCCCCTTGTTGTACTCTTTTCTCATCACTGTATTTGTCCATCAGCCATCCCTTCTCTTCCCTTGTGCTTCCCTCTTTTTTCTGGTCTTCTTCAAATCTCTAAAGTTACAGTAAGAACCTTATTACCGATGCCTTAGAACAAATCTGATTGCTTAAGAATGGGCGCATAATTTTCATAGTAAGCCATGTGATTTGGTAGGAGCTAGCGTGGCCTTGGTTTATTTTATGATAAGGACATCTTATGTAACCAAACTGTTTGCAATATCTTCTATTTTTTAGATATTGTTTTAGATCTTTGGGATCATTGGCAACTCGCAAGTTTGAACAAATTCTCATTTCTTTTTTCGATAAAGGGTGATTTTATTATCTCAAATGTAGCATCAAGCGGATACAAAGCATTATGAGTAACACCCGGCCTCTGCATAACTAGGATGTACACGGCCCAATATGAAGGTCTGACAAAAAATGATGAAAAAAACCCGACAAATCGGCAACAGTAGAGCCCTATAGACCAACACTATGCCTATGTCGATGGAGGTGGTGGATCGATCCGAAGGTTATGTTGCTACCCATGTTGGGAAAAAACCTCCATAGCCACCAGCTCCAATTGCATACACACCGCCTTGAGCAGCGGTTGGTCCTCCAGTCGTTGTAACATAGGCCACATACGTAGCAATTGCGTACACCGGAAAATAACCTGTAGAGGAGAAGCATTTCTTTCATTAAAAACAAAATCATTTCTACATAGCCAAAGCGACCAAATTAAGGCATACGCTCCCACCCTTATTAACGTTTTGAACCTATTTGAAATACCGTCCAACCAATGACCAAAAATATTGGCAACAGTTGTGGGCGGATACAAATTTGACGCTATTTGGATGACAGACCACGTAAAACGTGCAAACTTGCATTGGAAAAGGAGGTGTTTGATTGTCTCGTCATGAGTACAAAAACAACACTTCTTACTCCCTTGTCAGTTGCGTCGTGCGAGATTGTCTTTGGTTAACACAACCCCCTACGAAGATACCACATGAAAATTTTCACTTTTAGTGGAATCTTGGACTTCCAAATTTTCTTGTTATTACTCACTGGTACCTCAGAATGTGTGAGCGCACGATACATAAGTCTACAGTGAAAGACCCTGATGTAGTAAGGTTCCAGTGAAACACATCCCGGCCTTGTGTCAGGTTAATCGAATCTAGTCGGGATAAAAGATTATGCCATGACACAAGTCGGGGGCCAATCAAATCCCGCCTGAATGAAATATTCGCGAGAATGAACTGAGCACTTGCGCAATAGTATTATTCTTATCGCGAACAATGTTGTATAAGCCTGGATATTGTTCTCGGAGACTGGCATTGCCTAGCCAGATGTCTTCCCAAAAACGAATCTCCGACCCATCCTTTATCGCGAAAGACCCAAAGCGAAAGAGATGTTTCTTTGCCGCCATTAGGTCAGCCCAAAAGTGCGAATCGCCAGGTTTCCAAAATGCCTGGGACACCGCCTTTTGACCTAGATACTTGTTGCGCAGCATGGTTTGCCAAACACCATCCTCAGTAAGAAGTTTGAACAACCATTTACTAAGTAGGGCCTCGTTTTTGACCTGCAAGTCATGGATTTCGAGCCCTCCTTGGTCTTTCGGCCTACAAACCACGCTTCATTTGGCCAGCCTATATTTTTTTTTCACCGTCTCCTTGCCAAAAGAATCTGGATCTGAAATAATCCAGTCTTTTTAGGACCCCTTTTGGGAGTTGGAAGAAAGAAAGCATATAGAGAACCATATTTGTGAGGATAGAGTTAATTAAAACCAGTCGTCCTCCAATTGAGAGTAGTTTGCCTTTCCAACTACTCAATCGTTTCTCTAGACGCTCCTCTACATGCTTCCACTTCGCAATGGTGAGGCGTCGATAATGAATCGGTATTCCCAGATATTTAATCGGGAATTGGCCATGTGCGCAACTAAATAGGTCAGCATAATCGGCCACCGCCTCAACGGCTTCTCCAAAGCAGAACAATTCGCTTTTATGGAAGTTTATTTTGAGACCCGACATTTGCTCAAACGCTGAAAGCAAGAGTTTCAGGTTTCGAGCCTTGTCCAGATCATGTCCCATAAAAAGAATTGTGTCATTGGCGTATTGTAAAATAGAGAGGCCACCATCCACAAGGTGTGGCACTACTCCTGCAATCTGGCCGTCCTGCTTGGCGCGCTCAATCAGAATCGCCAACATGTCAGCGACAATGTTAAATAACATTGGGGACATGGAGTCACCCTGCCGTAGTCCATTTTTTGTCTGAAAGTAATGGCCTACATCATCATTGACTTTGATGGCCACACTACCACCAGTTACAAAATTGTGGATCCACTGGCGCCATTTATCAGAGAAACCTTTCATCCTTAGGGCCCGTTGAAGGAAAGACCACTTGACCTTGTCATATGCCTTTTCAAAGTCAATTTTGAATATCACTCCACTCATGTTTTTTCGGTGCATTTCGTGGACGGTCTCATGCAGGATTACTACACCATCTAGTATATTTCGTCCTTGCATAAAGGCCGTTTGAGATGGACGGACAACACGATCAGCTATCAAGTTTAACCTATTTGTAGCCACTTTGGTGAAAATCTTGAAGCTAACATTAAGGAGACATATGGGTCTGAACTGCTGAATCCGTTCAGCCTCCTTAATCTTCGGCAACAAAACAATCTCGGCAAAATTTATTCTGAATAGATCAAGTCGATCGGCATGAAGACAATTGAACAACTCTAAAAGGTCAGCCTTGATGATATCCCATAAATTCTGATAGAATTCCGCGGGGAAACCATCAGGGCCTGGAGCTTTGTTGTGTTCCATTTGGAACACCGCCGCTCTCACCTCCTCTTCTGAGAAAGGTGTTGTGAGGATATCATTCTCTTCTGCCGTGACTTGTGGAATATCATCTATTCAGGTCTCGTCAAGGGTGACATTCCCTTCATCCGACGCTCCGAACAGAGATTTGTAGTAGCTGGTGATATAGTTTTTGAGCTCCCTTTGACCTTCGATCCGCCCCTCATCCTGTTGGAGACTATGAATACATTTCTTCCTATGTCGACCATTGGCGAGCAATTGGAAGTATCTTGTATTACTATCTCCCATTAGAATGAAGTCAGCTTTGGACCTCTGGTAGTATTTGATCTCCTCTTCTCGCAGAAGACGGGCAACCTTCTCATTAGATTGATTTTTCAATTCAATCTCATGTTGAGATAAGGTGCGGGTCTCTGCAATTTTGTCGAGGTCATCAATGATGGTACAAAGGCGCTGCTTTTCTTTTTTATATAACCCATTGATGTGTTTCGCCCATCCAGAGAGGTGTTGCCTCATGGCCCTTATTTTATAATTCCATCTCTGAATCGGTGTACGACCAATGGCTGGCCTCTCCCAAACTTTCTTGATTATTTCTACAAAACCTTCCCGGTGCAGCCATGCCAATTCAAATTTGAAAGGGTGGCGGGAAGAATGGCTCGTAGAATTAGAATCAAGAATGATTGGCGCATGATCCGATAATGCCTCGATTCTCTCTAGGGCTCGCACGGTTATCATAGGAAATTTTAGCTCCCATTCGGTATTCTTGAGTACCCTATCGAGCTTCTCGTATGTTGACACAGAACGGTTATTAGCCCAAGTGAACTGCCGCCCTGACATACAAGCCTCCCGAAGGTCCAAACTATCAATCACAGCATTGAATAGGAAAGGCCAGTGAATGTCGAAGCGGTCATTATTCTTTTCTTCCTGGTACCTAAGGATATTGAAATCCCCTCCAATAAGCATTGGGTACGGGTTATCCTTAGCCCGATTCACCAGTTCACGAAGGAAAGCGGATTTATGCTCATCTTGGGCAGCCCCATAGACTGCGACCAGGCTCCATGTAAAATTATCAGCCTTGTTTCGTAGGTGAAATTTGATATGAAATTCACCGGTCGAAAAGGCCAACAAGTCCATTGCCGTGGTCTGTATCCCAAGAAGGATTCCTCCGGACCTTCCACGAGCTGGTAGACTATGCCATGTGTATTCGAAACCACCAGATAGGTGATCGAGGATGTGCGGGCGGAAGTCACATTTACCAGCCTCGAAAATTGCCACAAAATCCAGTTCTCGCACACAATCACTGACGTGTTTATGTTTAGCCAAGTCTGAGAGACCTCTGCTATTCCAAAACATGCCGCTCATGTGGAAACTCGGATTGGTGTGGAAATTTTTGCCTTCTTGGGCGGTTTTTGTTTCTTTTTAGAGGATTGTGATTTAGATTTCCGCAAAGATGCTGTGAAGTCACAAAACATGGACCCAGATCTTGCGTCATCCAAACCAACCTCGGTAATATCACCAACCAAGTGGGAGACTAGCGGACCATCATATTTGGCATCCACTTCATCCTCCTCGGTTTCGGGGTTAGATAGGGTGTTATTACACTTCGGAGAAACCTTTAAACGGTCAATCTCCATGTGTTTAAGTGCCCCAACCGACAGTTTAATTTCTTTATCGTTCTTTCCCATAAATACACCAACATTATTTAAGCTATTATTAATGCGAGTATCTGAAAATGAAAGAAAAGATTGAGCGGACAGGGTACCTGGCGTGGGGTCCAAATTTCTCACGGCTTGGCGGCGCACCGCCTTCGCTAGAGAGTGCTCATCACTCGTGGAAGAACCATCGGCGGAGGTGGCATGACGATTACTACGTCGGAGAGGCGAAGCAATCCCTCCAGACATAGTCGCCGTCGGTGTCGGCGGCTTAGCCGTCGGGGTCCGTAATGTCCCAGATGTCGGTGAAGAGGGACGTGCCGACGGTCCAACCGGAACGGTAGAACGGGCGTCGCGGCAGTACCATGTGCACGAACCGCTGCTGGACCGAGTGAAACCACAGCGACCGGAGAACATGCCGGTGCAGTCGACTCAGACGGTGTCGGGGAACCTCGCACGCAAACCGAGGTAGCAGCGCGTGCACTGCTGGCGCCGTATCCTTGCCCATAGCTAGCTGCCCGAGCATCGGGACTGGGGTTGCTGCATGCGTTGCATGCTGTGCAGGCGCGCCCCCAGGCACATGCATGTGAGCGACGGGCTCATGCACAGTGCCCACGGCTAGCTGGCTATGCACGGAGCTAGCCATGGCCACTGCATGCTTCTTCGGTGCACATGCATCCATGAGCGAGGTTGCAGCACATACAACCGTGGATGCCTCTCCCTCCGGCTCCACTGTCCTCTGGATATCTTGACCATCAGTGTGTTCTGCATGTGTCATACTCGGAAGGACTGCATCAGGGTGTTGCACAGTACTAACAGTAGAAGTTTGCATAGACACCACATTAGTGCCATATCTAGCCCCTGACGATGTATTGCCATTATCATTTTGAGTGTTTTTAGCTCTCTTGGTAGCATCCCTGTCCGGCATATCCTCATCTCGGTTAGCACCGTCATCATGTTCATCATGGCGCTCCCAAATACGAGGTACGAAGTCAGCATCCGGGACATAGTCCTCCTCCTCGAGCACATACCGGAACTCATACCCATTTAGCTTGACGTAAACATCAGAGGAGACTGAAGCTTCATTACTCCCATCCCGCTTGGCGAAAATATCTTTAGAATGCACAACAACTTGGATTCGTACAATACCGTGACGCCGCAAGCATAACAAGTCAACATCCTGTGTTGTGCCAATAACGGATCCAACCGCCCACAGAGCAAGGAAGTGGCGGAGAGTGGGTGGGACGCCGGTGACATGAACCCAAACTGGTTGTAACGGATGTAGGGATCCAGCCTCCTCGACTTTCCATTCACTAAAAGAGATCTTCACATCATGTGACTTGACATTGTACTCAAAAGCTGCCACTCGCTGCAAAACCTCTATGAAAGGGAAAGACACCAAGAAAGAATCGGCCCCATGAGGAATGGCCTCCCACTTCCAAGAAGTCTGTAGGGAGACGATTTTAGCGACCTCGGCCTCCACCACAGCGGCAGTTAAAGAACCATCAGAAATCTTAACCAAAGCTGTCGGCAAAGATGGGGGTGCAAGATGTTCCTTGAACAGTGAGTCCGGCAACTGAACAAACATAGCATTGAGTATTCCGTGTCCACCGAGCGATGCGCAAGGCCTAGGTTGCTTGAGTACAGTGCAGCGGTGGAGGGGATGCTTGTAGTTGTCACATATATAACAAATAGTGAACCGCTGTGCAGTCCTTGGACATGTGCTTGTCGCACCTGCACTTGAAGCACCATAAACCGGTTCTTTTACCTTTCACAAGCTGCCCTGCCATAGCACCCGTGGCTGTAGAGCCAGAAGCATCAACCGTGGAGCCTTGAACTTGATGGGCCGGCACTGCCACCGGCGGAAACACGGGCGTTGGGAGCGTAGCCGGGGGGACTGCAGTGGCAGCAGCGGCATCGCGGCGACCCCCCTTGCGCTTGCCCTTGGAACGGCGAGAGGCCCCTTGTGCCGGCTGGTATCCGGCGCCGAAAGTTACCGGAGCTTGCGCCGAAGCTGCGGCCATTGGAATGGCTAACGCAGCCGCAGATGCATGGGATGAAGGCGCGCCAAAACGGAAAGGTCTGGCGGACGCACCAAAGCCAGCGGAGCTCCCCGATGTTGATGCAGCGGGCGGAAGAGGAGCTGCCTGTCCCGAGCCCTTGGGCGGCTGATTCGGACGGCCGGACATGGTTGACGATCTTCCTAGCAGCACTTGGGCGAAGGAAGGCGGCGGCTCGGGATGAGTAGTGTTGGATGATGTGGGGGCAGCGGACGCGGTAGGGTTACGTATTCCTGATGGTCTCCTTGTTAGATCGATCCATCGCATTGTACGGCCCAGGCGCAAGGCCGGTTTTGGCACGTCCAACACCTTGGTCCCGTCCCCACATGGTGGCGTAATTTGATTTTGAATCCCGTCTCCATCTTGATCCGCAATCAGCGCCGGCCGATCAGCCACCGCCGCCGACGTCGGTTCCGGGAGGAAGTCAGCAAGCGCCACCGAAAGCAGAGGTCGGCGGCCTCGGCAGCGGGCCCTTCCGTGGGCGCATCTGCACTCCACGGGAGGCCGGCCGCGCCGGCGGCCCGATAGCGAGGTGCTCCGGTGAAGACCTGCGACCAGAAGATTGGACATTAGAAGAAACTGGACTATCTCTCACCTGCCTGGATTGGGACGAGGTTGACGACGAGCCTCGCTCCCAAAAAGGCGACGCCGGTGTGGGATACCCGACATCCGCCCAGAATTCTTCCGCAATCTCCTCCTTCGTCTTCCTCCTCCTGGGTTTCATAGTAGACCATTGCCCACCTTCGTCACACTCAGCAAATGATTGCTCAAACATAGAAGTTCTATTTTGCAGGGACATGACAAAAAGTTGCAAGTCCACAACTGGATCTAAGATGTTCCGGTCATCGCTTTTGTTCATAACATGGTAGACACATTTTGTTCATATGGAAGTTGATGCCGGCTTGGTGATTGAAGGATTGGTCTCTTTCATAATACTCCCTCTGTACCAAAATACTCGTAGTTGGGGGAACTTGAACTAATTTCCCCCAACTACAAGTATTTCGGTACAGAGGAAGTATTTTGTAGTAGCCAAGTGATCGAACAATTGGTCTCTTAGGAGCTTAGCCTTTATATTTTGCAGCAGGACACGTCTTGTATGTCGACTTATGTATTACCTTCATGGTTGTAGCAAACTCGAGTGAAGATAACAAATTTTCAATATATGTTGAATACATGTACTAGTGAATGGTGAATGGTGTCTTGTGATGAATAGAAGAGTGCAACTATTTGTATATGTATTGTGCACTGAACATGAGTTGAAAACTACGAATGTAATTTTATTGAAAATATGGTGTAAATGCATTTTTTGCTAAAATGTGGAGCCCTGGCAGCAAAAAAGTCGGCAGAAGTATTGGACGTCGCACTATGTGTCGGCATAGCACATTAACAGACAAACTGTCAGCGTAACAATGGACGTTGCATTATGTGTCGGCATAGCACAGTGTTAGATGATCTGTCGGCATAGCATAGTCTGTCGGTATAGAATTGTCTGTCGCCATAGATCTCACCTAGCCCATCAAACTGTCTGTTGGCATAGATTTATCTGTCGGTAAAGACCTTTCCCGGCAGGACTATAGGCGACAACTCATTTCTGTCGCCATAGATCTTTGCCGACACTAAATGTGTCGCCTTAGGTGACATATGCCAACAGATTGTTTGACGCTGATTTGAGTGTCGTGGTGTAGTGTCTACTGGATATAGACATGTCCCCAAAGGTAAAGATGTGCAATGAGTTCAAGGATTTCCTTCCCTTAGATGTCTTGCTCCCCCTGAATCTTGCATGGGATATTGGGAGAAGATAGGGAACATAAAATCAGAGCAAAGAAAAGAAATAGAGCTAATGCAAACAATCAAATATGAACATGTCTTTTCCCCTCTTAAAGACATGTGACTTCTCTCCTCTTGAACACCAAGCATCTGGGTTTCTTACACTCTCCCCCTGAGTATTCTCTCCCCCTTTTGATGTGATCTCTCTTTAAGCTTTGATGTGATCTCTCTCTCCCCCTTTGACATCAATTTCCAAGAAGGGCTTTTCCAGATCTTTATGACAAATGGGTTTGGTCCTTGAGTCACAAAACAAAGTCGAGTGTAATGCTGGTAGAGGACAAGAATCATTGAGTGGAGCCGGAGTAGATAGAACGCAGAACAAGTGGCAAGCTGTCTTTTCTGAAGCAAAATCGGTAGCACCGAGTTGTGTGCTTCGATGGCACCGAAAGAATTCGGTTGGGCCAAAGAAAACAAACCGGTGTGACCGAGTTCATCACAGTGAAAACACTTGTCACCTCAGCTCACTAGCCAATTAAGATCTCACAAGGATTTGCAAGGAATTAGCTGAAAGATTTGCAATGAATTCGATGCAGAGAATGCATAACACAAGTAAACAGAAAATAAATCTAGATGAAGATTTTTTTTAAAAGGGGAAATAAATATGCAAGAAACAAATGCAAGAACTCAGAGAAACACTGGAGAACTTCATCTAGAATTGGGCGGCGACAAAGTCACCTATGTTAGAGTATATTGACTTAGGAGTCAAGTGAGGGCACTTGATCATAGGTCATACTCATCGTTTAAGCTCAAAATGGGGTTACCATTTTTCGTTTAAGCATCTTGATGTATTCACATCTTGTTGAGTTGCTTTGCCCCATGACTTGGAGTAAAGCTTCTCTAAGATGGAATAACATACCTTGGGTGGTGGTGTTGATCTTGATAATGTCAATGTTCAAGAAAGTGGTAAGCGTAAGCGGAGCGGAAGGCCACAACTTAGAGCAATGGCCGCTTAAGCGCAGCTTAACCGGGATTAAGCGTTTTTTTAAATTGGCCAGAATTTGGCTGTTTTCAATAATATGCAGAAGAAAACAGGTAACATAGCACATAAGTAACTAAAAATCTGAAATAACATATAATATTGAGGTTCAGTGGTTCACACACCATAACAAATAGGCAAATAACACATAAGGATAAGGTTCAGTGGTTCACACAGCAAGCAAAAATGCATATATTGTCTTAGAATGAGCATATAAGATAAATGGCAGCAGCCAAGCAGCAGCTCATGAAACTGCAGCAGCAGCCCAAGCAGCAGCTGCAGCAGCAGCCAGGAGGAGCTGAACTGGTAGTAGTGGATGTCCAGGAGGAGGAGGAGCTGCCGGCGTCCAGATCCAGTAGCTGCTGAGGAGGAAGAACGCCAGAGGAGCCGCCGCTGGATGCAGAGCAGAAGCAGCCGCCACAATGCTCTCTTCTTTCCCCTCTTGGAAACCCAGTAACCCTAGCCGAACAGGCCTCTTTTGGGCCAGGCCTTATATACCCCCCTTTTCCCCTCCCGCCTATGGGCTATTTCAGCTCCCGTCTGACCTTTGGGCCCGCCTTCTACGCTTTTCTGCCGCTTAAGCGCGCGCAGCGAACGCTCAGCCAGCGCTTAGCGCTTAACCGATCGCTAAATCATGCTTTTTTCCGCTCAAACGCTAAAAGTTGCGCCTAGGCCAAAAGCGAAGCGTTTAGCTACCGCTCAGCGCTTAAGCGCGCTTAAGCGACGCTTAAAAACGCTTTCTTGAACACTGGATAATGTAGTTGAATTTGTGTGGGTTGCTCACGGTTGATGTAGCTCATCAAGAGTTGGGAGCACCACTTGGAATTTGAGTTCATCTACCTACATGGGTTAGTCTTGCAAGGAAGAGCACTTGTATGTCCAAAATGATAATCATAAATCTTAATGTAGAACTTGTCAAAGGATATGTTTGAAGGGTTTCGTGCTTCCTTGTCTTCAACCACCATTGTGTAGAGACTTGGTGATGTAGAAATTGCTCAAGATATGAGTGAGGTGCAATTTCATGGATTTAGATCCATCCAAGTACCTACAAGTGTTAGATAGCATGCAAGGGTGCAAGTATATCCAAGACATATAGATGGCATCATGAGGGAAATATCAAGGATTAGTCAAAGGCTCATGCCTTGCATGTATCCAAATGGAGTTCCTACTCCAAGTTTGAAGCATCAATGATGTTCAATTCTCCTCTCAAACGGCAAAAGACTTTCTCATCAAGCGGTTTGGTGAATATATCCGCCAATTGCTTATCGGTACGAACATGCTTAAGATCAATGTCCCCTTTGGCAACGTGATCTCGAATGAAATGATGACGAACTTCAATATGCTTAGTTCGAGAATGTTGCATGAGATTGTGAGCAATTTTGATAGTACTTTCATTGTCACAAAGCAATGGAACATGTTTCACATATATCCCATAATCTATAAGAGTTTGGGTCATCCAAAGTAATTGAGCACAACATGAACCAGCGGCAATGTATTCCGCTTCAGCGGTGGATAAGGATACCGAGTTTTGTTTCTTGGAGGACCAAGGCATAAGAGATCTACCAAGAAATTGACACGTACTCAAAGTGGACTTTCTATCAACCTTGTCTCCGACATAGTCCGAATCGGAGTAACCAACAAGATCGAAAGAAGACCTCTTAGGATACCAAATGCCAAAATTTGGTGTGTGTATTAAGTATCTCACTATCCTTTTCACAGTCTTAAGATGACACTCTTTAGGGGCCGCTTAATATCGTGCACACATGCACACACTTAGCATAATATCAGGACGAGAGGCACATAGATATAACAATGAACCAATCATAGAGCGGTAAACTTTTTGGTCAACTGGTTCACCGTCCTTAGTCAAGTCAAGATGTCCACTAATAGGCATGGGTGTGGACATACCTTTGCATTCTTGCATATTGAACTTCCTGAATAAGTCCTTGGTGTACTTTGTTTGAGAAACAAAGGTACCTTCCTTAGTTTGCTTGATTTGCAAACCAAGAAAGAATTTGAGTTCACTCATCATAGACATCTCAAACTTCTCCGACATTAGCTTTCCAAACTTCTCACTAAAATGAGGGTTAGTCGAACCAAATATAATATCATCAACATAAATTTGGCACACAAATAGTTCTCCATTAACCCTTTTAATTAGTAAAAAGAGTAGAATCAATTTTTCCAATTTCAAAGCCTTTTTCAATAAAGAACTTGGTCAAGCATTTATACCATGCTCTAGGAGCTTGTTTAAGACCATAAAGGGCTTTGTGAAGTTTGTAAACCTGATTAGGTTTCTTAGGATTGACAAAGCCGGGAGGTTGCTTAACATAAACTTCCTCCTCAATTTCACCATTTAGAAAAGCACTTTTAATGTCCATTTGGTACAAGGTGATATCATGGTGATTAGCATAAGCAAGTAAGATGCGAATGGACTCAAGTCTAGCAATGGGAGCATATGTCTCACCATAGTCCATACCTTCGACTTGAGTGTAGCCTTGGGCGACTAGGCGTGCTTTGTTGCGGACGACTTGACCATCTTCATCTTGCTTGTTGCGAAACACCCATTTGGTACCAATGATGATGTGGTCGTTGTCGGGCTTCTCGACCAATGTCCACACTTGGTTTCTCTCAAAGTTGTGTAGCTCTTCATGCATAGCGTTTATCCAATCCGGATCTTTCAATGCTTCTTCAACCTTCATAGGTTCAATGCTAGAGATGAATGAATAATGTTCACAAAAATTAGCCAAACGAGTTTTAGAGCGAGTGATTCTCCCGGTTTGGATGTCATTATAGATTTGCTCGATGGGATGGTCTTTGGCGATTCTTGCTCGAACTCGTGGGAGCTTTGGCTTGGCTCGGGGTGGAACATCTTCTTCATCTTGTTCTTCTTCATTGTTGACGTTGTCATTCTCTTGTCGTGGTGGAGAAGGAGGTTGTTGATGTTCATCTTGATGTACTTCCTCGTTTTCTTCGTCTTGGTGTGTCCCACTTGTGGATGCTTCTGTATCAATTCTTAGTTCATCTTGTCGTGAGGTGGAAGCTTCCACTTGGACGGACGAGGTAGTCTCCTTCACCTCCGTTGGTCGAATCTTGCCAATAGACAAGTCTTGGATTGCTTCCGAAGGGTCTTTGTCTCCTACATCAATTGGCAATTGCTCTACTTGTGAGCCGTTAAATTCATCAAACTTCACATCTACCGTCTCTTCAACCTTACGGGTGAAATTGTTGTAAACACGGTAGGTGTGAGAGTTTGAGCCATAACCAAGTAGAACCTTCATGAGATTTAGGAGCAAATTTAGAACGACGATGCTTATCAAGAATGTAGCACTTTGAGCCAAATACTCGAAAGTATCCAACTTGGGGTTTGTTACCGGTGAGGAGCTCGTATGCCGTCTTGCCGAGTAGCTTGTGAAGATACAAGCGATTTGTTGCATGACAAGTTGTCTCAACCGCTTCCGCCCAAAAGTGTTTCGGAGTCTTGTACTCATCAAGCATCGTTCTTGCCATCTCAATAAGAGTCCGGTTCTTTCTCTCAACAACTCTATTTTGTTGAGGTGTGTACGTAGCCGAGAACTCGTGTGAAATTCCTTCTTCGTCAAGAAAGGTATCCGCATTTGCGTTCTTGAACTCCGTTCCGTTGTCGCTCCGAACTTTCTTGATCTTCACGTCAAATTGATTTTGGGCCTTCCTAGCGAAGTTTTTGAAGATCTTTTGGACCTGCGATTTATCATCAAGAAAGAACACCCACGCAAATCTTGAATAATCATCAACTATGACTAGACCAAATGAGTTACCACCGAGACTCTTGTAGGCATTGGGACTAAAGAGATCCATGTGAAGTAGCTCGAGTGGTCTTCTCGTGGTCATGATGTTCTTCACGCGATGACTCCCTCCAACTTGTTTTCCTGCTTGACAAGCACTACAAAGTCTATCCTTGTCAAATATAACATGTTTTACTCCAAGGATATGATCACCTTTAATAAGCTTATCAAGATTTCGCATGCCCACGTGACCTAGCCTTCTATGCCATAACCAGCCTTTAGAAGATTTAGCAATTAAGCAAGTTCTAGGTTGAGCCTTTTTAGTTAAATCAACAATGTAAAGATCACCTCTACGTATACCGGTAAAGACCATTTTATGATTGTCTCTTCGAAACACTTGGCAATCTACCTCAGTAAATAGGACATTGAAACCGAAATCAGCAAGTCTAGATACTGAAAGTAAATTGTACCCAAGAGATTCAACGAGCATGACATTTTATATGGAGCTATCATGTGAGATGGCCACCTTACCTAGGCCAACCACCTTACCCTTTGAGTTATCACCAAAGGTGACATACTTTCGAGGGCCGTTGTTTTCAGCAAGCTCACGGAACATATCTTTGTCTCCGGTCATATGATCAGTACATCCACTATCAAGGACCTATTCCTTTCCTCCGGCCATGTAGCCGCGAAGATTTGCCATAAGACCAAAGTGTCTCATTGCATCATCAAGATCATAGTCACTATCAGCATCCTCATCATAGTATCCATGTTCAACATCATCTTGTGATTGATCAACTCCTAGAAAGGGTAATTCATTAGATAAATGATCATTACTATGATTATCTTTATGAATTCTAATAGCTTCGGAAATAATATTGCTAACGATTCCAAGATCTCCTTTGGCACGCATGAGATTGGTAAGCTCAAATAGACAATCACCAAATATAGGATCACTGGAATTCATCTTACTCAAGGCAATAGACTTATGAAGAATTTCGTATAAATTTTTCAAGGAATAATTTGGAAATCGTTCCTCAAGAAATCTCCATATAGTATAGGCACAATCAAGAGTAGGTAAACTAGCAATCAAATTTTTAGGCAATCCTCTCATGATAAGATTGATAGTTCTAAGATTGCGAATCATGTCAAGATCCTCTTCGGGTGTAGGATGCAAAGGATCAATATGAGGAGCACAAGGGCTAGTAATGTACTTGTTCAAATGATATTCATTGAAAATCTCAAGCATTTCATTTTTCCACTCATAGAAAAACTCTCCATCAAGAATAGGCACTCTATGTCTAAGACTCCCCAATGTAGACACATCCATCTTCCTTCAAAGGTGTTTAAACCAAGGCAATGGAGCTCAAAGCTCTGATACCAATTGAAAGGATCGAGAAGAAGTGTCTAGGGGGGTGGGGTGAATAGACTCTAATTAAGAAAAGTAGCAGTATTTAATTTCCTTAGCTTGATGTGGAGTTTGGGCACAAATTTAAGCATTCACAATACATATCAAGCAAGCATGACAAGAGTATATGAGCAGCGGAAAGTAAAGCATGCAAGTTGCAAGAATGTAAAGGGATGAGATTGGAGTCTGCAAACGCAATTTGGAGACACGAAGATTTTTTATCCGTGGTTCCGATAGGTGGTGCTATCGTACATCCACGTTGATGGAGACTTCAACCCACGAAGGGTAACGGTTGCGCGAGTCCACGGAGGGCTCCACCCACAAAGGGTCCACGAAGAAGCAACCTTGTCTATCCCACCAAGGCCGTCGCCCACAAAGGACTTGCCTCACTAGGGTAGATCTTCACGAAGTAGGCGATCTCCTTGCCCTTACAAACTCCTTGGTTCAACTCCACAATCTTGACGGAGGCTCCCAAGTGACACCTAGCCAATCTAGGAGACACCACTCTCCAAGAAGTAACAAATGGTGTGTTGATGATGAACTCCTTGCTCTTGTGCTTCAAATGATAGTCTCACCAACACTCAACTCTCTCTCATAGGATTGGATTTGGTGGAAAGATGATTTGAGTGGAAAGCAACTTGGGGAAGGCTAGAGATCAAGATTTATGTGGTTGGAATGAGATATCTTGACCTCAACACAAGTGTAGGTGGTTCTCTCTCAGAAAATATGTGTTGGAAGTGTAGGCATGTTCTGATGGCTCTCTCCACGAATGAAGAGTGGGTGGAGGGGTATATATAGCCTCCACACAAAATCTAACCGTTACACACAAATCACCAAATTCGGTGGGACCGATTCAAAGAACTCGGCCAGACCGATTTGGTTCATAATGTGACCGTTAGGAGTTTCGGTGGGACCGAATGGATCAACTCGGTGGGACCGATGTGCTAGGGTTAGGGTAAATCCTCATCTCGGTTTGACCGATTACTCAAACTCGGTGGGACCGATTTGGGTAATAAGCGAAATAGAGAGTTGGCCAAGCAAACTCGGTGGGACCGATTGCATATCTCGGTAGGACCGAAATTATTGCAATGGGCAACAGAGAGTTTGCAAGCCCATCTCGGTGAGACCGAGATCTCATCGGTGAGACCGAATTGATTAGGGTTTCTGGCAGTGGCTATGTCAATGGAACTCGGTGGCGCCGGATAGAAAGATTTGGTGAGGCCGAGTTTGACTTTTGGTTTGGGACATATGTGGATATGAGAAAGTAGTTGAGGGTTTTGGAGCATATCACTAAGCACTTTGAGCAAGAACCTCATTAAGCAACACCTCATCCCTTCTTAATAGTATTGGCTTTTCCTATAGACTCAATGTGATCTTGGACCACTAAAATGAAAATGTAGAGTCTTGTGCTTTGAGCTTGAGCCAATCCTTTGTCCTCAACATCTTGAAGGGGTTCCACATCCTCTAGTCCATGCCACTCCATTGTTGAACTTATCTGAAACATACTAGGTAAAAGCATTAGTCCAACAAGAGATATGTTGACATTAATTACCAAAATCACCCAGGGAGCACTTGTGCTTTCAATCTCTCACTTTTTGGTAATTGATGACAAAATACATCAAAGCTTTAAAAAATTATGAAGCCCGAGGTCAGCATGATCGATTCTGCTAGGTCAGTTTTGTGCCGCAATATAAATGTTTATTATGGTGAACCGATGATACGATGACTCTCTTAGAGTTGTTCTTTATCACGCGGACCTCATGCAATTTGTGATCGGAAACACTAACGCCCACACGTGTGGGCGTTTGTATCTCGCCCACACGCGTGGATCCGCGTTCGTTTGTGGGTGCATGAATTTTGGCATGATTGTGGTACCACGTAGGACTGGGCTGATGTGTGGGCATTCACCCGGTCGCCCACACGTCCGTTTCACCACACGGAGGGACCGGTGTGTGGGCGTTTAGCAGTTCGCCCACACGTCAGTTTTCACTCACGCACAAGGGCTGGTGTGTGGGCATTTGCCATCTCGCCCACACGTCCGTCTCCTCTCCCACGCCCAAGCTGCCAGTTGCCATGCGTTTTGCAGTGTACATGGCAACTGCTCTAGTGTAGCAGATGGCAACTCTCTTTTTTTTTACCCGAACATGTCGGTTGCCATGTGTTTTGCAGGGTACACGGCAACTGTCCTAGTGTGCTTGTAAGCAGATGGCAACTCTCTTTTTACCCGAACATATTGTTTTGTCATGTCTCTTTGTAGCGCTACACGGCAACTGCCTAGTGTTAGTAGGTGGCAACTCCAGGTTTTCAAATCATGGCAACTGTAGTAAACCAGACCATACATGGCAACTGCTTAGTGTTAGTAGGTGGCAACCTCTAAAGTTTTTAAATCATGGCAACTATAGTACTCCCTCCATTCCCTTATACAAGGCCACTATGAAAAATACATTTTGCATCTATACAAGGCCACTAAGAGTAACCGAGACAAAATTTAATGATGTTTTCTCGTACTAGCAACTTGTTTAATACTTGCATGCATGTAGTCATAATGACATTGTGTTACTTTCTTCTCATTCCTTCCTTGCATACATGTGGGTGTATTAATGATCCCAGTTAACAAGAAGAAAAGTTGGCTTGCAAAGTAGTCATTAAATTTTATCTAGGTACCTGTAATTTGAGTTTGTGGCCTTGTATAAGGGAATGGAGGAAGTAAATCAGACCATACATGGCAACAACTGCAATTGTACAAAATGACATCTGGCACTTGACCTGAGATGGCAACTGCAGTTGAGCAACCATGGCAACTGCAGTTCAGCGACATGGCACCTGCAGTTAAACGGACATTGAAGAGGGTCCGGACCATGGCAACTGAGGGGACGCGTGGTGACTATCACGCGGGGCGTGCGGGACCGTGAGGTAGGTGGCTGAGAGAGGTCGTGTGGGCGTTATGCATTTTACCCACACGTAGGCATGTGATAGGGACCGCAAAGAAAAAAGAAGACGTGTGGGCGCTAGTTGTTTTGCCCACGCATAGACGTGTGGTCTGCTCCTCTTAAACACCACACAAAATGTGTGGGCAGATCCCCTTAACGCCCACACATATGACAGTTATGGTCGTCCATTGTGATTCGTATCGTCAATCCAAGTTATTGCTTCTGATCATGCTTTTCCATACCAAACTAACTTTTTTCATGGCAACGTCTTTCAGTCGGACATACGAGCTCAGTGACCTCCTGATGAAGACGTGAACAGTTGCCGCTGCCAACCAAACGCTGCAAGATTTGCTTCCACTTTAAATCTGCATCTCTGGCCAGCTATTGCCACGGACAGCACACCCTCCGCTGGTGGAGGTGGACAATACATCGGAACCTGGGGAGGACAATGGAAAGGCTTAGAGTTCTTTGATACGGAATGCTACTACTCCCTTCGTTTTAAAATAGATGACTCAACTTTATACTAAAATAGATAACTCAATTTTATATTAACTTTAGTATAAAGTTAGTACAAAATTGAGTCATCTATTTTAAAACGGAGGGAGTACTTACGTACCAATAGGGAATAGATCGCTGCTGTTTTCAGGTTGACATCTCGCGACTTGACGGGTGGTCCGTCAAGCTGTGTCCTGATTGATATTTTCGCTGTCTACCGACTACCAGTCGAGTTCATCTCTGATTCTCTGATAATATGGCTGGGATCCAGTACTCTGCTATGATGACTGAGCCTGACAATGTCACTTTGATTGAGCTTTTAGCCACAAGACGCCACGTACAATTGGTTACACATCAAACATGTCTGGTGCAGAAGTCCAAGTCAAAGATGAAGTGCAGCACAATTTCACCATGCACATGTTGCGGCGTGCATCGTTCAATTCAACCTCCTCCATTGATGTCTTGTTGAGAAGAGAGAAAAAAATGGTTTGTTCTCTTCTGGGCCATGAAATACAGCCATTAACCATGGCCCGATGCAGCTCTCAAGAAGCTGAAAGCAGTTAAAGCCTCACACTCACATCAAAAAGCCCAGCCCGCGTAAGCTCAGATGCGGAACTTTATAGTAATAGTAGTTTATTTATTCCCCTAAAACAAAAAAAATTAGTTTATTTATTATGCGTCTGTGCATTCGGTGATGCCAAGTGGAAAATCTTTTAATGTCCCACCGTTGCTTGTGGAGATAACTTACTTTCTGGCCGTACATTATTCTGTTGCTGCATGAGACCACTATTGCTCAATGTTTAACGAATCATTTAGCAAAAGGAGAAGGGAAGTTTACATAAAGTGTATATGCCTATATGGTATGGTCTTTTCCCCATCAAAAGTTCAATAAGTGTCTACCTAAAAAAAAAGTTCAATAAGTGTCTCTCCGTTTGTTAGAACATCATACGGACATATCAAGGTGGTATATATAGTTTATAAACATGATTACTGATGGTGATGTTGAGTTATACTAAGAGGGATTTTTTTTTTAAAAAAGGAGGATGACCCGGCCTCTGCATCTGGGCGATGCATACGGCCACTTTATTAATTATTCTCACAAGACCTTACAAAGCCATACCACAGCAAGACTAAGCCACCGTCTAAGCAATAACTGTCGCTACACCTATCCAATTGATGAAGGGGCTCAGATAGTCTGGGCCTAATACCAAACAGACATCACAGCCAAACCTAAACATCTAAGACTGGAGGTCCCAACCAGGACGTCTGCCGGGTATGGGGCACCTACCAGTCCGGCGCACTCCCTCAATCAGGGGCCTGCCGGGTATGAGGCCGCCGCAGCCACCTGCTACCAATCCATCTTCAGAGCTGTACTGTTGCATGTACCGTGCCAGGTCTCTCTGCCATCGACACCACCACGACGCCCGACAGTGTCGTCCTCCTGCGCGAGTCCATCCTCCCACAACGAACTCCGAATCTGCACTGCGCCACGCCGTCAAGATCCGTCGCCATCAGTGTGTAGGATGAATCACCGCTCCACCAAAGAATCCGTACTCTGGTCCCTCGATCATGTGTGTACGTCCAAGAATGACGCCCCCAAGGGAGGAACGACACCAGAGCGCCGCCGTCATCCGATCTAGGGTTTCCCCCGGAGGTAGCAGAAAGTGGCCTTGAACTTCTCCACGGCGATGCCTTTAAGAAGGGAACGACGCAGATAGTGCCGCCACCGCCGGCCTTAGCAGATGCCAAAGGCAAGTTTTCACCCAGATCAGTTCGAAGGGATCCAACTCTCGTGCACGGGCTGCCGTCACCACCAGCACCACCAGGCAGAACCCTGGAGCACCGGCAGATCAGCGAGCCGCCGGCGCCACCGCATCCAGATCGCCGGCCACGCCGGGCCGCCGCCATCCCCCGCGCCGTCCGGGTCAGAGACGGAGCCGCCGACAGCGCACAGGGACCACCGCCGCCTGCACACGCCGGAGCGCCGCCGAGAGCCCAGCGCCCGCCACCGCTTGCCGAGGGCTGCCGCCGCGCGCCCCGAGCGGACTCCCACGCACACCAGGAGAAACCGCGAGCGTGAGCCCTGCCGTCGCCCCCAAGCCCGCACCGGCGCGCCCCGCCTCCAGCGATCCGCCCGCGCCAAATCCAGCGAGCCGTGGGAGAAGAGATCCCGTCACCGCCGACGCCGACCGGGCTTTGCCCGGCGGCAGCGAGGAGGAGAGGTCGGGGGAGGGACGAGGACGCGGCGGCGCTAGGGTTCCCCCCGGTCGCCGCGCAGGGGCGACACGGGAGGAGTCGGGAGTCGGGAGAAGGGAACACTGGTAAATATGCAAGACATTTGGATCGAAGCCATGGCAACTAGTACGTATTCTGTCCCGGCAGTTCTGTATGGTAACCGATAGGAAGCAGTAGGTAAAACGTAGCGTGCAACACCGAATACTTATAAATTTCATTCTGCGTTTAACAATTATCGCGACCGCCCTCGAGCCACGGCACAATATGCAGACAAGCACTCGCAAAAATTGACGGCCCAACGACGCTAACCGCAGCTCGGCCGAACTCCATGAGCCATGAGCCGCTGTTCTATTTTCAAAAAAAAAAAAGAGCCGCTGTTCACATAACCCCATCGCAAAAGTCAAGATCGCCCATGGATTCATACGCTGCGGCGTACGCGTCTCGTCGCGGAACAATTAATGAGCATCTAGTATCTCCGTGTGTGTCTATCTCTCGCATAACGCCAAACCAAGTTTTGGTCAGTGCAAGTGACGTTCAGAAAAAAGAAGTGCAGTACAGTTGTTGGAGAAGCAAATACACATAAAGTCTGCAAAGACCTGATGATTAGGTTAGACGAAAGCGCTTGTGATTGAGTCGTGGCACCTACATTTTGCGTGTGCTTAAATAGTGCAATATCGTTACGTACTAATAATCCTGTCCCTTTGCATTATTCCTGGATTCATTTCAGGATTTCCGGCGATGCGCTTTCAGTGGGAGGAGACGTTCTCGTCGACGACGAGGCGGCTACGATGACTTCGTAAATTTCAAGATGACATGCCGGCTCAGTTTCTAGGAGGTGCTCATAAGCATAGGATGTGCGCATGTGCGTTCATAGGGTTGAGTGCATGCACGTATGTATGAGTGTTTGCGTCTGTACTAATGCTAAAAAAACTGTCCCTTTTTCGAAAGAAAAAGACGTAGATTAAAGAGCCGTTCGGTAATCCTCCAGCTTCATGAAATCTGAGGAGCTGCGGAGCATCTCTTACCCAACTCCGCATTTTTTAACTGCTGCTTCACTAGCTCTCGGAGTGGAGTTATGGAGTGGACTCCCAGTAACCCACCCAACCCAACAAACGGGCCGGCTCCGCGTCGGTGCATGAGCCACGAGGGCGCCGAACCACCGGCAAAACTCATAAACAACAGCTCATGCCCATACAATGATCCATCGCGATCCGGGAAGGAACTATACTACTAGTATGTACACAGGGTTAGCTTTGACTTCTTCTTCTTTTTTTTTTTTTTAACTGGCAAGCGGCAAGGTCTTAAGAAATTAAGCAAATCGCTCTCGTCTCAGTCGGAAGCAGGATGACGGCTTCGTCCACTGGAATAACCTCTGGGCTCTGTTGCTGCTGGCGACCGACAGAATGGAAAATACTGTGTGTCGTAGTGGCAGCGGGTGGGAGAAGAAGAACGTTTTCTCCTACTATTAACGTGTGCATGGCCGACGCGGGGAGAAAATTTTATATTGTTTCCGTGCGAGTAGGACGAAAGCGTTTGGCGCGTCGCTCCATGTGCGAGTTCGCAGGAATTGACCAGACAGGTGATAGCCAGGTGGGCCTGCCCGGCGACTGCAATTTATTGAGGTCTTGAGAAGCACACCTGCCTAGCTACGTACTAATTATTTAAGTAATTGCAACTCAGAAAAACCTACGTATTAATTCGCCAGAAATCGTGTTTTATTCGCCCGTTCTGTCTCATTTTTTTCTTCGGAAAAGTTGAGGTGATGGGTCCGTCCTAACCAGTGTCTCGCTTCATTCTCAAGAGATCAAGCACCAGAAATGGAGTGCGTAGAGGGGTCCCACGTCCCCGACCGGAATTCATTTGAGCTTGCTAAGAACGGCGCACATAAAGTGATTGTTGGATTGAGACTTTGTGCCAAAGTGGTTGATGGAGAATGTCCACGTTTTCGCCGGGTGGCGACAAACATCAGACAAAAAATAGCTGAAATTTGCATCCTATGAAGGCATTTCTGATAGTAATAAGGATCAAGGCTTTGCAACATGTCGGTACTTTGGTTACTTGCTTATCTTGGTGCCCTCCAAGAAAAAAAAGGCTAGCGTTTTCATAAAAGAAAATTGTGATTTACATATATCTTGGTTAAACTTTTGACAAACTTCACTGAAAACATTTAAATATATTTAGTTTATGCCAATATTTTCTTGTTACATGGGACACCTATCCTATAGAACCCATCGTGGCACTGCTAGAGTTACGGCCTCAATTGGCGAAGCTTCTAAAGTGTGCAATTGTTCTACTTTTGTGATGTTAGTGGCTGGTTCGGTTCCAGTGTTGAATGTATATTGAGTTGTAATGTTTGTGTTGGCTCTGGTGACCTTAATATGTTCAAGCTGTTTTGATCTGATCCTGATGTAAGCACTTGATGTAATACTGAAGTTTGATGAATTAAAATGTGAGTTATCCTAATGTGTTCATGATCTGATCATGATGTGTTCGTGTTAGCAAGCCGAGCTCGAGCGAATCCTTTCAAGCTTGGTAGAAGCTTGATCATGCTAGAATGAGCCTAAGTGGGACTTTAAGCTCGATGATATTGTCAGCGTGGCGGGATACAGGGTACCCGAGTCTGCTGGAGATGGGCTTGGCTGGATCTCTCAAGGACCAAGAATAAAAAATGTTCATAGTCGGGGCTCCCTGAGTATCAAGATACCGGCAGCCATCAGAAGCCTTGCGGTGACCCCCCTCCCCCCACCCAATCACCCACATCTCCCTGACCACCAGGATCGTTCCAATGGACCATTTACGAGAGGGATTCAACAAATGGTAAAAGGATAGAAATTAGTCAAGGAGTTCTTTGGGTTCTATGAGTGCGTTAATGATTATACCCATTGTTCAAGAATTCGACCGATTAATCAGTTAACGTGCATGGTTAATCGCTACTCGTAGGGTGGCCGACTCAAATAGCACATATTCATCATATTGACTTGTCGGACCAATTAACTGATAGTTGGACCGATTAATCGGTTGTCGGGATGATTAGTGCTGGCCCATTAACAGGTGGGAACACAAAGCCAATTTTCTGGTCTGTAGCCCCTCCCTCTCCTCAATAGCTAGGTTCTGCCCTCTGATGGTGCATTACACTAGGGGTGCAGTGACCCCATCAGCCATGGAGCTCAGTATACACTGGTACGCGTCGACGCTATACAAACGGTTTTTAACCCCTTCCGCGACGGCGTTCGGAACCGTCGCCAAGCGAGTGACGGCGAAAGGGGGGTCCTTCCCACACGACCCAGAAACCATCAGGGATATTCTCTCCTGGCACACACACTCGGCAAAATGAGGTAGTGTGCGACCGGTGAGCGCTCAAATACGGAAATACGTATAGTAGAGCTAAAAAAATATAATTATACAAGCGAAATTGTTTTCGGTCGCAAGTACATCCCACAGAGTCAGTCCCCGCTAAACGTTTCCGTTCGTATGTACATCCCACACAGTCGCTCCAAGGAAAACGTTTCCGTTCACAGGTACATCACACACAATTTTCGTTGTTAAATCGTTTGTGATAGCGTTGCCATTGCACATGATATTAACAATTTTATCGTTTGCGTTATTAAATGCATCACACAGGTGCGTAGAAGGAACTGTGTGGCAAAGGCTGTCCATCACACACAATTTTATGTGGTAAACAGTTGCGCAAGGTGGCCTAACGCAAACAGTTTTCAAGAGGATCTCGTGTGTGCAGTGGAGATTGATCGCACACGTAGTGGATCCTAGAAACGTTTCTGATCTCCACGTCTATCGCAGACGTTTCTCTTTCGCAAACCGTGTGCAGTGTAATCCCTAATTAATCCCTAATTTAAAAATCACATGTATTGAATTTGAAAGTAGGCAATCACTTATTTCATATCCAGCCATGTTTATTACAAATCTAGGTTCAACCACGAATGCATAATGCGATGCGCAGGTACATATACTGAAGAACTACAGAGGCACCAAGTATAGAATGATGAATTACAGTTGTACTAAAGACTGTAAAGAAAGAGGCGAAAGACATTCTGGTTGCTGGAGAAGGTGAGGCGGAATGCCCATATTGTGCCCTCCTCCATGCGTAATGCGCGCACAACTCTAGGGCAACCCCTTGTGATGGCTGCCCGTCCATCCTTCACTGTCTTCATTACGACTTCTCGATGCTCATTGTAGTCTAGATGAAATACTTTAACCTTCATTGCGTGTCCACCAATCATGTACTTTGCGAGGTAATCTTGAGTGAACTGCTTCAGGAACCACTGCGAATGAAAAAGATTCAGACATTGTTGTCGAACAACTCATTATGGGCAGTAAAAAGAGAAGGCTATAGAGTTTGTAGTTACCATCCTACAGCTCACTGTTGTGTTGGATAGAGCATAAAAAAATAATTTGCTTGCCACCATTCGTATCTTTTTGCTAATAATCCTTATCAATTTCCTCATTTGATGCTTGTTCATGAATATCTCATTGCCCCATACGCAAAAAGGGTCGATGCATGGATCCTTGCCAATGGCATATGTACCTACAAGCAACAAGTCAATATTAGAAGCTAACAAGTGTCCAGGCCTGGATCTATATGCACTACATTATGGAACGACCGGGGAAGTACAAGCCGAGGGATGAAGCTAACCTCGGCGGAAAATGGTGGCCACTCCCGTTGTTGTCCTGCATAAGTAGTGGAAAGGCATGATAAGTACAGCAACCTTAAGATCAAACAAATATAGAAAAGGTAAACAACATCATCTCCAAATGATAGCTTGAATGTGTTGGTTTCAGCATGCTGTTAAAGCAGATATAAAATGAAAGGCAATGTTACCGACAGCAGGCTTAACAACCATCAAATATTGCAATTCAAACTGGTATTGTTGAAAATGAATAGAACGTAGGTAATGCTTAAACATCACACTGGATAAATGTGTAAAACTGAAATAAAGGGCATGTGTTAACTACACCAGGAATAACTGGAACCAAATATAGCTGTTCAAACTGGTATTGATGTAGTCAAGCGGCATAGTTCCGACTTGCACATAATGAACAACACATTGTGAATGACTGAAATAAACAAGGCATAAATGACTAGTATAACAACCAAATATAGCCATTGAAAACTGGACAGAGTCTCACTGCAACCAACCTAACAAGTAAATACAGATAAATAGGGCATATGCTTGAAAACTAGACAAATGCTCACTGCAACCAACCTAACAAGCAAATACAGATAAACAAGGCATCTGCTTGATGACTGGACAAGTGCTAAAAAAAGAAACCTAACAACCAAATACAGATAAATAAGGCATCTGCTTGATAACTGGACAAATGCTCACTGCAACCAAACTAAGAACCAAATACATATAAACAAGGCATCTGCTCGATAACTGGAAAAATGCTCACTCCAACCAACCTAACAATCAAATACAGATAAACAAGGCATCTACTCACTATAAACAACCAAATATAGCCATTCGTGAAACTGAAGTGGACAATTCATACTTAAACATCACATAGCCCTATTGAACAATACATTTTTGCATAACTAAAATAATTAAACACGACACAGTTAAAGCACCGCACGGCAAATGCTACTACAACAAAGGGTACGGGTGTAGGATCGAAAGTATGTCTAGAGGAGGGGTGATTAGACTACTTGACCAAATAAAAATCTAGCCTTTTTCAAATTTTTGAAGTCTTGGCAGATTTTAGCAACTTAGCACAAGTCAAGCAACCAACCTACACATGCAAATATAAGAGTATAACAGCAGGATGTAAATCATTGCATATGAAGGTAAAGGGGAGGAGTTTGGTGGGAGCAAACGCAATGTAGACACGGAGATTTTTGGCGTGGTTCCGATAGGTGGTGCTATCGTACATCCATGTTGATGGAGACTTCAACCCACGAAGGGTAACGGCTGCGCGAGTCCACGGAGGGCTCCACCCACGAAGGGTCCACGAAGAAGCAAGCTTGTCTATCCCACCATGGCCATCGCCCACGAAGGACTTGCCTCACTAGGGTAGATCTTCACGAAGTAGGCGATCTCCTTGCCTGTACAAACTCCTTGGTTCAACTCCACAATCTTGACGGAGGCTCCCAAGTGACACCTAACCAATCTAGGAGACACCACTATCCAAAAGGTAATAAATGGTGTGTTGATGATGAACTCCTTGCTCTTGTGCTTCAAATGACAGTCTCCCCAACACTCAACTCTCTCTCACAGATTTGGATTTGGTGGAAAGATGATTTGAGTGGAAAGCAACTTGGGGAAGGCTAGAGATCAAGATTCTTGTGGTTGGATTGGAATATCTTGGTCTCAACACATGAGTAGGTGGTTCTCTCTCGAAAAATGGATGCTGGAAGTGTAGGCACGTTCTGATGGATCTCTCCACGAATGGAGGAAGGGTGGAGAGGTATATATAGCCTCCACACAAAATCTAACCGTTACACACAATTTACCAAACTCGGTGGGACCGAATACTCAAACTCGGTCAGACCGGTTTAGTTCAAAATGTGAACGTGAGGATTTTCGGTGGGACCGACATGTCAACTCGGTGGGACCGATTTCATTAGGGTTAGGGCATAAATTAATCTCGGTGAGACCGATCACATAAACTCGGTGAGACCGATTTCTATAATAGGCAAACAGAGAGTTGGTCAGGCAAACTCGGTGGGACCGATCGCTCATTTCGGTGAGACCGAAACGTTACGGAAGGAAACGAGTTTGCATTGCGAACTCGGTGGGATCGATCGCTCATCTCGGTTAGACCAAAACATTACGAAGGGAAACAGAGAGTTTGCAATCCCATCTCAGTGAGACCGAGATCCCTACTGGTGAGACCGAACTGATTAGGGTTTCTGGCTATGGCTATGTCAAATGAACTCGGTGGCGCCGGATAGTTCAAATTGGTGGGGCCGAGTTTGACTTTTGGTTTGGAACATTTGTGGATATGAGAAAGTGGTTGCGGGCTTTTGGAGCATATCACTAAGCATTTTGAGCAAGCAAGCCATTAGCAACACCTCATCCCCTTTTAATAGTATTGGCTTTTCCTATGGACTCAATGTGATCTTGGATCACTAAAATGAAAATGTAGAGTCTTGAGCTTGTGCCAATATGTGTCCTTAGCATTTTGAGGGGTCCACATTCCTAGTCCATGCCATGCCAATAATTGAACTTTCTGAAATGACCATCTTGAAAGAGCATTAGTTCAATGAGCTAGATATTGTTAGGAATTACCAAAACCACCCAGGGATAGTTGCACTTTAAATCTTACCCTTTTTGGTAATTGATGACAACATATAGATCAAAGCTTCGACAAATGATAATAGGATTGAAATACATCGTCGCTTTGAGAAGTATGTGATAAGCAAGAGCTCCCCCTAAATTTGTGCATTATTTAAAATTTGCTTTTGAATGCAAATGCACAATCGATTAGGATCATGGGTTACTCTTTCATGTCACATACATCTTGGTGGAGTGCTCAAAATGATAGAATATGAAATATGCACTCATCACCAAGGCAAAGTGAATGATCATATATGAGAGATAAGTAGTAGCATCATTCAAGCACAAACATTAAGGTATGATATGATCAAACACATGACCATACAAGTATCTCACACACACAAACATAGAGTATCATCCAAGCAAGCACACAAATAAGTATCAACCAAGAAGCAAAAGAGATAGCAAAAAGAAGCAAGCTCTCCCTCTCTCGAAGCCTATGATCTATACACTTTCTCCCCCTTTGGCAACAAGTTACCAAAAAGCTCGAAAATGCATAGTGCTATGCGTCACTCTAGGCTTGATCTTCGGGAGGTGGCGTTGAGAGGACTCCAAGGACGAATGCATCTGTTGAAGTTGTTGGAGCTGGTGGAGTGGCAACTGGAGGTGCTACTGATGCTGTGGCTGCAGGTGTTGATGTAGTAGCTCTTGTGTCTGTCACATGCACTGCTGCAGATCTCTGTGCCCTAGGCACTCTCTGAAAGGCATCTGTGGTAGCTTTCCCTTTCTTCTCCTCAGCTTCTTCCTGGTGCTGCTCAACAGCTGTCTACATCTCTGTCACTTTCAAGTCAAGATCATAGAATTTTGTCTTAATGATCCTCTCCACGCTCTCTTGATTCTAAGTCAGGGTGGCCAATCCTTTCTCAATCCTCAAAGTTTCTTGAATAAGACATCCAAGTTGATCTTCCTTTGACTTGAGAAACACTTGTGAAGCCTCTTCAACACTTGGCATCTTGGCTGCTTTCTTAGCCTTTGCTTTTTCCCTCTTCTCTTGAGCCTCTACAGATGTGGGATCTTCCTCATTCATGACAACTGTGTTATCCTGAAAGTCAGGCCTCAAGGGGAGATGTTCCTTGTCCAATAAGTATGTGCCTGTGCCCATCTTGGAGTTGATGAGCATCTGGATGTGTGGAGCATACCCACAAGATCTCTTTTGATGTGCAGCTGTCCTCTTGATTGTCTCAACAATCAGACTCATCACTTTGAACTTTTGGGGCACATCAAACAACTGCAGCAAATTTATGGAATGGCCTCTGATCATCCTATGATCTCCTGATTTGGGCAACAAGGTGTGCCTCAAGATAGTGTTAATGGTGGTCAGACCAGACAACAGATAATATACAGATCCCATCTTGTGAGTCTCCAAGGCTTTGTCAGGAATCTCCTTATACATGTTAGCCATGGATTTGTGATCTTTCTTCTTCTTGGCATAGACATCTATGTCATCCTCATGCTCTGCAGGGTCATTGATCAGCTTGGCCCATTCAGCAACTGTTGATTGGTACCTAGTACCTTCAGACATCCAAACAATCCTTCCATCAGAGTAGAAATGAGCTATGGAATAGAATTGCATAATGAGCTCATCATTCCACTTGGTGAGTTTCTGTCCCACAAAAGTGTCTACTCCACATAGTCTGAAGCTCTCATGCACTCCTGGGAAGTGGTCTTCATTGTTGTCAATGTATTTCCAGTCTACCCACTTCATATCACAGACAATTGGCTTCTTATCAAGCAGAATAGTCTCATAGAAGTCCTGCTGCTCCTTGGTGTGAAACCTATAGTCCACAACAGTCCTTCTCCTCACAGCGTATGGATCTGATTCTCTCCATAATCCGAGACCTGCATCTTTTCTGATTTTCATATTTTCTAACACTGGATGATTGTCATCATGGTCGGGGATCTTGGGCTTTAGCTTTCTAAGCACTTGGGCTTCATCATCTTCTTCTTCTTCTTCTTCTTCTTCAATTTCAGGCACTGGGGCCTTGTTCTTCTCAGTAGCTGGTATATTCCTTGTGCTCCTATTTGGCACGGTCTTGGGGGCTAGAGCAGAACCTTTGGGGGCAGTCTTGGGCTTAGAAGGGGCAGCCCCAGACTTGATAGCATCCCCCATCACCTTTTGAGCTTTGGGTGCTGGTGCAGCATCCTCTTCCTCTTCATCCTCAGCTGGATCTCTCATCATAGAGGATCTCCCAATGATTCTGGCCATGGTCTTCTTGACCCTTTCCTTCCTCTTCTTGCCTTCACCAGCCTCTTTTGGTTCAAGAGGGAACTCAATTGTTTCCTGTGTTGAGGCTCTGGCTTTAAACATGGGCACTCTTTTTGCAGGAGCCTTCTTGTGCATACCAGGCTTTGTAGATGCAGTTGTGCCAAATTCCTTCTTGATAACCTTCTTCTAGGAGCTGACCTCCTCCTCAGCAGCTACATAGTCTTCATCTTCAGAATCAGAATTCCTCTTCCTCCTCTGCCTAGTAGCAGCCTTAGGCAGATTGCTAGGAGTACTTCTGCTGCCTTCATCATAACTTCCAGAGGGACTAGTGCCCTCACTTAGATTCACCTGCTCCTCAGACTTGTTCTGGCTATCACTCTGATCAGACATTCTGGCACTACAAACTGACAACTGACCTTGTGAATAGTTATAGATGAGATAGAGTGGATGAGCATCACAAAGTGCAGAGATTTTGCAAAACAGATGTGTCAAAAACTTAGTTTTAGTTTTCCACAGAAAGCATTTCGGAGCTACCGATTTGTTAAACTCGGTGACACCGAAGCAACTTTTGGAGTCTAAACTAGTGAAATCGGTCAGACCGAGACACAGTTCGGTGACTCCGAGATTGCTAGGGTTTCACTGAGAGTTGAACTCGGTCACACCGATTTGCAAGTTTCTGCCAGACCGAAAAGTGCAAGTGCAATGGCCTAAGCCAAATCGGTGAGACCGATTTCCACAACTCGGTCGGTCTGAGATGAGTTCGGTGGAAACCTAACCCTAAATTTTTGAATCAAATCTATTCTAAAGGAAGTTTTTGCTGGACAGGATGATCTCATACGTGGTAAGAAACACGACATTGAATTTGTGCTAAGAATCGGAGATAAGGATAGCACAAAGGTTCAAACTCATACCCTAGCTCGGTGATGAGCTCGCTACGGCGGCAACGGCGGTGTAGAATTCTGTTGACGGCGACGGAGACCAGCGGCGGGAGATCACTGACGACGAGAGGACGATCCGGAGACCCGAGACGGTAGAGCAGGACACGTGCGGGCGAAGAGGTTTTGGAGAAATTTCCAAAATTTGACCCGTCGATATCTATATCCTGACCCTATCGGTGTGACCGAGTGGAACAACTTGGTGGCACCGAGATGCAGAATCGCAAGCCGTTACAACAACTCGGTGTGATCGAATGGTTCTAATCGGTTACACCGAGATTGAAAACCTAGATCAACTCAGTGAACTCGGTTTGACCGAAAGGGATGAATCGGTCAGGCCGAAATGCACCGAGAGGTTTTGGAAGTTTAAGTCTATGACGAATCGGTGACTCCGCATGCTCCTCACCCAAAGGGTTCGAATCTGACTTGATCAAACTTTGTGATGTAGCATGAATAGAGTTTGAGACGAGAAAAGCATAGATAGCTAGAGGAAGTTCTTAGGCATTCTTGTCCATCCATTTGGCAAAAGAAGAAGAGCCAAACAATCAAAGAAACAAATGGATGTCCTCGAATGATAAAAATATGCAATCAACATGCTCACACAATAAAATGGCAAATGAAATATGTGCCAAAGAATGCACAAAGACTCTAGCATCTATCAAGCAATTGGCGATGACTAGGTCATCTATATATGAGTATATTGACTTAGGGGTCAAATGAGAACATTTGATCATAGGTCATACTCATCGTTTAAGCACAAGTGGGGTTACCACTTTTACATAAAGCATTGTTGTGTTCACACCATTTGTCGTGGTGGGCGGATGGCAGATGCCAAGGGATGGCTGAAGATAGGAGGAGGCTCGAGGGCACTGGTGGGCTCCAGAGGCAAGGTCGGCATGAGCGAGCGCGGGAAACAGGACATACCCAGGTCCGGGGCTCTCCGGAGAGATAACACCCCTAGGCCGAGTGTGGTTTATACATAACAGTACAGAGTTGCTCCTGGAGCTGTATGGAGGAAGAAGGAGGTCGGGCCAAGGCTTAGGCTGCTCCCTCTCCTTGGGGGTTGCTTGCTAGGTGTGCGTGATCGCCTGTGCGAATGAGTGAGCTGCCGTATGCATGAGGGCTCATGGGGGGTTTTATAGGCCAACCCCCCAGGGATACAACGGTAATGTTACAAGGCCGTAGGGCCGGGTCGTCAGTGTCTAGAAACCCGGTGCTGGGGCCCGCCAGGTGCTAGGGCTCGCCGGGTTCGCCGGGCACGGGCCCCATGCACTTAGGGGGCACTGTGTGCCGTCTTGTCGGTCGTCAGGGCGAGGCCGAGTCGAGTCGGCTACAGTGGCGCTCCATCAGGTCGCCGCTTGTCGGCGTCATGGGTGATGTCGGGTGTACTGTTGCCACGTCAGCCCTGGTCAGCGGGTAGGTGGGGGGCACTGTTGCCTCGTCCGGCTTACCAGAGGCATGTGCGGGGCCCTGTGGCTTCGGTCATCAGTTGGTGGAGACTCGTCCCATCGTACGGCTGGGATGGGACGGCCGCTGACCCTTGGCCAGGTTTGGAGAGAACGCTAGGGGCGGTGCTGGCTTGTTGGAGAAGTCTTGAGCTTGGTTGTTGGGGCCGAGTCGAGGAGTCCGGCCGAGTTGCAGATCCTACCGGGTCGCAGGGCCTGGCCGGGTCGAGCGACCCGGCCAAGGGCGAGCCGGATCAAGGGGCGATGCTGGCCCCGTTGTTTTTGAAAAGGATGCGGGTTCCATTGCCTACCTGGGGTTCATCCCCCCGACAGTAGTCCCCAAAGCTGGGAAGGTCTGCCGTCTTCAGACGGGAGGGCCTTCGCAGTTTCCTCCCCTGCAGAGGCGGATTTTGGTGAGCCCCGAGTCCGGCAACACCCACTATGTGCCGGCTTCCGGAAGCCGGATCACGGCATCCCGCCCGCGGCGGGAACCGAGGAGTTCGACGAATCTTGGGCAATCTTTCGGGCTTCGCGCAGTTGCCACGTGGTGCCTGGGAGCCGGAGGGGCCTGACAGGCCACACGCGTGACGGGACTGGGCGATGGCCCGGGGGGGGGGGGGGCTCCGCCGCGCACCCTTGGCCCACGCACGCGGATTTATTGCGGTGTCCGAGGGTCGGTTGCTATTCCCCAAGCAGTTACTATGCGCGTACGTGCGCACTTATTGCGGGGAAGTGGGAGGGGCGAGCGCAAACGATCCCACTTCCCCATGTTTCAAACCGTGGCTTATAAATTGGGGGCGAAAGGGGCAGAGGATATCATTCACGCTCGCGCCCCTGCCTCTTCATCCTCCCTCTGCTTCCGACGACCGCTGCTAGCCGCGACGCCCGCTGTCTTGAGCAGAGCTTTCTCGCCATCTTCTTCCTTTGCTCCTCCCTCTTCCCCCGTGCTCGGGTTGATGGCGCTGCCGTCAGGATCGTGGATGGGTTCCACCGTCACTCCTGACGACATCGCCTACCTCCGCGATACCAGGCGCCTACTGTCGGTGTCAAAACCGGCAGATCTCGGGTAGGGGGTCCCAAACTGTGCATCTAGGATCGATGGTAACAGGAGACGGGGGGACACGATGTTTACCCAGGTTTGGGCCCTCTCTATGGAGGTAATACCCTACTTCCTGCTTGATTGATCTTGATGAGTATGAGTGTTACAAGAGTTGATCTACCACGAGATTGTAATGGCTAAACCCTAGAAGTCTAGCCTATGAGTATATGGTAATGAATCTGTCCTATCCGGACTATGCTCTCCGGATTATATAGACACCGGAGAGATCTAGGGATACATGGGGTCGGTTACATAGGAGGGAATCTTCATAATCGGTCGCCTAGCTTGCCTTCCACACCAAGTAGAGTCCAATCCGGACACGGGTATAGTCTTCGGTCTTCATGTCTTCATAGCCCATCAGTCCGGCCCAACGGATAACAGGCCGGACACCCGAGGACCCCTTAGTCCAGGACTCCCTTAGTAGCCCCTGAACCTGGCTTTAATGACGAGGAGTCCGGCGCGCAGATTGTCTTCGGCATTGCAAGGCGGGTTCCCTTTCTTCCGAACTCCAATGTAGTCCTCGGATGCGATGATTGTATCCGGACCTGCGTATATAATTACAGAAAATACAATACTCCACGAGCCCAATCTGCCGACAACTGTTTATGACATTGCATCACGCCTGCCCGGTTATTATATCCAACCGTTGGCTAGCCCGTCGCCCCATGTCTCGGGAAGTGGTTTTATTGGCACATCTTGTCAAAGCAGAGATCGTGTCCCCTTATTCACGGGATTTTCAATAATGTTGGCATGGGTAACCCAACCGTCCTCTGGGTAAAACTCTTTGAGGATAGGTAAGTTTCGAGACCCAGGAGGGGACACTCGATATTCTGGGCCTTTATATAGGGACCCAGACTTGTCTTTTCCCTCTGTACTTGCTTCTTCCTCAATCCCAGCCACCTCGAGTTCTATTCCTCGAGTTCCAATCACCACCATCCCCAATCATGTCCGGGCCCAGCCGTTCAGGCCGGTGGGTGGCCTCTTCCGTCACGGAGGAGGATATTGCGAAGCTCCGCGTAGCGAGGTACCTGACCCCGGAAATGCTTCATTGGCTTCCTGCTAAGGGGCAGATTATTCCCACCCCCAAATCCGGCGAGATGGTAGTATTTGTGTCCCACTTCCTTCATGGGCTAGGGTTCGCGCTTAGCCCCTTTGTCCGGGGGCTCATGTTCTACTATGGGCTAGATTTTCACGATCTGGCCTCGGACGCCATTCTTCTCATCTCGGCATTTATCGTCACGTGTGAGGCCTTCCTCCGGACTCCTCCGCACTTTGGTTTGTGGCTCAAGACTTTTCATGTGAGACCGCGGGTGACAGAGGAGGAGCAGGCAGAGTGCGGCAGCGTTGCAATAAGCAAGCTTGCCAGCGCGCTTTGGTTTGAAGGTTCCTTCGCCGAGTCTTCCGAACTATGGCAGCAGGGGTGGTTTTATGTCAACGAGCCGCGGGGCTCCAAGTGGATGGCTCCTCCCGCTTTCCGACCGGGCCCTCCAATTCAACTCGCTTCATGGATCAACAAGGGATTGAACTGGGGGTCCGTTGATGAGGTGCAGACTCTGCAAAGTCGCATCCGAAGCCTTGCCGAGAGAGGCATCAAGCTTGCGAATGTTGGTCAAGTAATGCTAGTCCGCCGGATCCTGCCATGTCAGCGGTGGCCTATCCGTATGTGGGAGTTTAATCCAGATGGGCGGCGGACTCTTCAGCACTTCTTCGGCACTACGCACGAAGGAATGTGGAAATTATATTTCGGGGAGCGAGAGCAATGGCCGGACACCACCGAAGATGTCGGCCTCGACTGCAATCATCCGGACACTTCGGTAAGTATTCAACACCTTTTATTCCAACATCTTTTGACAAGATACTGAGCAATCCGTCCCTACAGGACTGGATAAAGAAAGCGGTATTAATCTGGAATCCGGCGCCCCTTCCCGAAGGTCCCGCGTCCACCCTGCTGACATGGATGTTAATTCTGACACCGTATCGGGTGTCTGCAGAGGGGGGTGAGAGCGGGGAGCCCAAAGGAGATGCATGTCACGGCAAGAAGCAGGCTGCTTCTGGAGGCCAGGAGGGGAAACTTTCCAAGAAAGGAAAAATGCCATCGTCGGTCAGCTTGAGCCGGGAAAGCGATGTCGATGTAGAGCTTGATGCTGAGGACGAACCTCCGGCCAGACTGTAAGTAAAGCTGGGTACTTTAACCATACCTCATTCTTTTCTTATTACCGAAGTAGTTCTCCGACATGTGCACGTCCTCGCAGGTTAACGCCCGGTGTTTCTCAATCGTCCTCCTCCTCGGGGGACCTTCTTCCAGAGATGATGGAGAGTGACACGCCTTCTCCGGTCTCCTCGCCCAATAGGGCGTTTGATCTTGAGGTGTCATCCCGGAGGGCCCCTCCCAACCGGCAAGTAGCACAGAAAACGAGGAAGGAGTTACCCGAAGGTGGTGCCTCTGTCACTCTGGGTTCGGGGGTCAAGAATGGCGGCCCGAACTGTCCGGCTTACAACTGGAGATGATTCTGGAGGCAGGTAGGCGGATTCCTTTAAAGGAATGTCATGCTCCGGCAACGGTGTCCGAAGACCCAGGAGTGCCGGAGACACTGACGGACATGCTACGACAGGCGTCCGTTTCAGAGGAGCACCATGCCTTAATGGCTACAGTGGTCGAAAAGGTTCTCTCCGCGAAGAGCGGGTTGAATGAGGCATTCATGAGTCTTCTAAGGGGTTTTGAGGTTTGTGATGTAATTTTGTCAATGGAATAATGTTGACAGAATGCACCTGTTGTGTATGCAGTAGCCCCTGAGACTCGGATCGCCTTCAAAGGAAGTGATCGGAGGATCGAAAAGAGATCTTCAGGTGCTAACCTTGGTTTAACTTGGAATGCAGGCTGTCTCCCCTCCTGCCGCTGCCCGGAATTCGGAGGTAACCGAGCTACATCGAAAGCTGGATATTGCGGAGGATGACATTGCTTTGATCAACAGGCGTCTTGACGACTCGCAAGGTATATATTTCGAGTATTCCTTACACCCATGTGCTTGTAACTTAAGCTTGACTCTGAGAAAGAGTTTTATATGAAATGTGCATGAATGCAGATGGTGCCGCCGCCGTGGAAGCTCTTCGGGCGGAGCTGACCCGGGTCAAGGAGCAGGCCCGGTTTAGTGCTGCGGCGGCCGAAAAGGCATCGGCTGAGTTGAAGGCCAAACAAGCTGCGGCACCAAGACAAGGAGAAGATGTCCACCATGGCGCGCGAGTTAGAGAATGCGGCTAGCCGCTGTACACTTCTTGAGAAGGAGAATGAAGCCAAAACAGCTGATCTTGACAAGGCCTTATGAGAGGCGAAAGAGGCACGGTCTGAACCCAGAGCAGCCCGTGAGGAGATTCGGCAAGCTGGGGAGATTGTGGCTGGCAAACCCTTTTTGCTACAGGCTAAGTTCGGTGATCCGAACTATGCTCAGCTTAACCAAGTTTGGAGTTCTCCGCACAATTTTTTAGACTTGCCGAAGAGTTCTTCCGATGCGGCGCAGTTTTATCAAGCGCAAGAGGGGTGTGCAACGGAGAAGCTTTTCTGGTCGCAATTCGGCGCGTCGAAGCACCCTCTGTTGCTGAATGAACAGATGTCCCAGTGGGCCGAGCTGCATAGGATATCCGGCGCTGCCATGAAGAACGTCGTAGTCCATTTGTGGCCGACTGAACCTGTTCCGAGTAGTTACTTCGGCCTGGTGCAGCGGCTTGCTGACGCGGTGCCGCGTATCGACGCTGTGAAGCGATCGACGTGCATTGAAGGTGCTCGGATGGCCTTCGCCCGAGTCAAGACATTCTAGGGGAAGATGGAGGCCATCAATATTGCGACGAAGAGTCCACCCGAAGGCAAGGACCGTCCGGAACCGGAGCATTATTTTGGAGACGTCCTAGAGGCCGCCCGCTTGATAGAGGGTAAGTGCTAGAAAGACATAATATTCGAGTGATGTGTACAAGGGTTGTAACAGGCAACTTTATAGTTAATCTATTTTTGCTTGAAAGCTTGTATTCCTCCTGTGCGGCCGTTTTAATATAATTTGAAAGTTTTCCAGTCGTCGGCTTCAAACCCCTCGTAGGAAATACGGGGGTGTTCGGAAAAGCATTGAATCACTCTTTATCCAACGTCTTGGTCCATAAAGGAGGTGATAATGCGGCGAACCAGGCAATCGGACTATAGGGCATTAACACTTTCACTTAGCTATAGGAGTTTTATGGTGGGGCTACGACATAGCCCCTGGTATGTATGCGGCGTATCGTAATATTGTGCCTTACATGTTATGATCTAAAAAAGATCCTTCATGTGACACGGAGAATCGCTAAAGATTTGAATAAGTCGTCAAGTGGTTGACCAGCTCTCGCCGCATCATGACAGTCAGTTTTCGGCTTTCTCTACTGAGGTGCTCATCCGGTCAAAGCCAGGGCACAATCGCAGTAGTTCTCCCTTTACTACCCTAGCCGATAGAGCGGAACGTAGGGTAGCAAGCACAGGAGCCGGGCAACCCAACTATTGACCAAAGACAATGATTCGGAGCTGATGCATATAAGGCCAAACTTGCGACGCCGAAGTACGCTATAGAGCTGTTCGGACTTTTATTGGCGACTCATTTGTTCCCATACCGAGCGCCTGGCCGGTTATGCTGAGGTGCGCCTTGTAACACCGTCGTTGCGGCCGTACTCATTGTAAAAAGAGTATAGAAGATTAGTTCGGATGAAGTTTACTCGGAGTGGAGCAACAAGCCAATGATAAATACATATATAAAAAGAAGGGAAAAACCACAACCCGGCTATTTGACATGCTCGGGGTCGGGAACGGAGGAAAAAGGCATAGTACGGGCTCAAAATAAAGAGTGCGGTCTACAAAAAGATTGTTTTGGACCTCCTGTCGCACGTCTGCGCCGCCCGTCCTCGGGGAGGGGAATCCTTAACGGAAGTGGCCCCTTAGGTGAGTGTGCAGACCCGAACTCCGATAGAGTCCGATTTAGATGCTGTCCTGATGGTCACCTGTTTTTAAGAGATAATAAAGAAAAATATGGAAAACAGATAAAAAACGTTACGGGAATGTTCGCAGGGTTGCCCGTATTGTGCTTCCGCCGGTGCCCATGGTATTTTGAGCACGTAGTGATGTACGCGCGGTGTGAATCCTGCCGGTATAGCGGGTGGGTGGTGGAAGCCGAACTGCTATTTCCGTTCTGGGAGTGGTCGAACTTCGGAGGGGAACTGTTTCTGGCCCCTGGTGTTCGGCTGGCGGGCCGCTCCGTCGTCTTTATCGCCTAGTGGCCTCCTCCCATTGTGTTCGGCGTTAAGCTTACCTGCCTGCTTAATACAGGAAATATGCCCTAGAGGCAATAATAAAGTATTATATATTTCCTTATATCATGATAAATGTTTATTATTCATGCTAGAATTGTATTAACCGGAAACATAATACATGTGTGAATACATAGACAAACAGAGTGTCACTAGTATGCCTCTACTTGACTAGCTCGTTAATCAAAGATGGTTATGTTTCCTAGCCATAGACATGAGTTGTCATTTGATTAACGGGATCACCTCATTAGGAGAATGACGTGATTGACTTGACCCATTCAGTTAGCTTAGCACCCGATCGTTTAGTATGTTGCTATTGCTTTTTTCATGACTTATACATGTTCCTATGACTATGAGATTATGCAACTCCCGTTTACCGGAGGAACACTTTGTGTGCTACCAAACGTCACAACGTAAATGGGTGATTATAAAGGTGCTCTACAGGTGTCTCCAAAGGTACTTGTTGGGTTGGCGTATTTCGAGATTAGGATTTGTCACTCCGATTGTCGGAGAGGTATCTCTGGGCCCACTCGGTAATGCACATCACTATAAGCCTTGCAAGCATTGTGACTAATGAGTTAGTTGCGGGATGATGTATTACGGAACGAGTAAAGAGACTTGCCGGTAACAAGATTGAACTAGGTATCGAGATACCGACGATCGAATCTCGGGCAAGTAACATACCGACGACAAAGGGAACAACGTATGTTGTTATGCGGTTTGACCGATAAAGATCTTCGTAGAATATGTGGGAGCCAATATGGGCATCCAGGTCCCGCTATTGGTTATTGACCGGAGAGGTGTCTCGGTCATGTCTACATAGTTCTCGAACCCGTAGGGTCCGCACGCTTAACGTTACGATGACAGTTTTATTATGAGTTTATGTATGTTGATGTACCGAAGGAGTTCGGAGTCCCGGATGAGATCGGGGACATTACGAGGAGTCTCGAAATGGTCGAGACGTAAAGATCGATATATTGGACGACTATATTCGGACTTCGGAAAGGTTCCGAGTAATTCGGGTATTTTTCGGAGTACCGGAGAGTTACGGGAATTCGTATTGGGCCTTAATGGGCCATACGGGAAAGGAGAGAAAGACCCCAAAGGGTGGCCGCACCCCTCCCCATGGGCTAGTCCGAATTGGACTAGGGAGGGGGGGCGCCCCCTTCCTTCTTTCTCCTTCCCCCTTCCCTTCTCCTACTCCCACAAGGAAAGGAGGAGTCCTACTCCCGATGGGAGTAGGACTCCCCCCTTGGGCGCGCCACCTCCCCTTGGCCGGCCCTCTCCCCCTTGCTCCTTTATATACGGGGGCAGGGGGCACCCCATGGACACAACAATTGATCTATTGATCTCTTAGCCGTGTGCGGTGCCCCCTCCACCAAATTACACCTCGATAATACCGTTGCGGAGCTTAGGTGAAGCCCTGCGTCGGTGGAACATCATCATCGTCACCACGCCATCGTGCTGACGAAACTCTCCCTCATCACTCGGCTGGATCGGAGTTCGAGGGACGTCATCGAGCTGAACGTGTGTAGAACTCGGAGGTGCCGTGCGTTCGGTACTTGATTGGTCGGATCGTGAAGACGTACGACTACATCAACCGCGTTGTGATAACGCTTCCGCTATCGGTCTACGAGGGTACGTGGACAACACTCTCCCCTCTCGTTGTTATGCATCACCATGATCTTGCGTGTGCGTAGGAAAATTTTGAAATTACTACGTTCCCCAACACTTAAAGACCCAACAGTTTCTGTTGGTATGATTAGCTGGCTTATCCAGGTGGCCGTGAATCTGACAAGGTTGGTCCAATATCGTGTCAAGGGCGGATGGTCCGTCCTGTTTGGCCTTAAATGGCTTCTTCCGTTGACCGGGTTTCGGATTTTGAAATCCGGCATTGACCGCTGTGTCGCGTAATCTTTCATTATTGCTGCGACTGTTGTGTTCGTTTAATCGTGGCTTGCCGTTGCCGTTGCCGTCTCGGATTTTGGAAGTGCCCGGGTCGCTGGCGTTGTTGCTTTTACGAGCGAGCCAGTTGTCTTCTCCCGCACAAAAGTGAGTCATTAGAGCGGTAAGGGCTGTCATGGATTTAGGTCCTTCCTGGCCGAGGTGACATGCTAGCCATTCATCCCGGGCGCTATGTTTGAAGGCCGCTAAGGCTTCCGCGTCCGGATAGTTGATAATTTGGTTCTTTTTGACTAAGAACCTAGTCCAGAGTTCCCTTGCTGACTCACCGGGCTGCTGGACAATATGACTTAAGTCATCGGCATCTGGTGGCCGGACATATGTTCCTTGGAAGTTGTCACGGAAGGCGTCTTCCAGATCTCCCCAACTGCCAATAGAATTTTCTGGCAAACTGTTTAGCCAGTACCGTGATGGCCCCTTAAGCTTGAGAGGCAGGTATTTAATGGCATGAAGGTCGTCTCCGCGAGCCAAGTGGATATGGAGGAGGAAGTCCTCGATCCATACTGCGGGATCTGTTGTTCCATCGTATGATTCGATGTTGATGGGTTTAAACCCGTCTGAAAATTTATGCTCCATTACCTCGTTGGTGAAGCAAAGAGGGTGTGCGGCTCCTCTATGTTGGGCCACACTGTGAAGCACCTCCGGCGGACTCCGCTTACGATTTTCGGACCGAGCGTGCTCTGGTCTGTTGTGTCCGAATAGATAACCGTTATTACTGGCCGGGGCATGTCTCCGCGATCTGTGTATCGATGTTGCGTGTCCTGTTTGACCCTCCGGGTCTTGTTGGATTTCGCGAGTGTTCCCCCGAGCTTCTTTATTCTTGCTTGGACGGCCGGATGGGTTGGTATGGTGCTCTGCTGGGGCTGCTGCTTTGCCCGGACCGAACTGTGGCCGGCCTACCGGCTTATTCGATGGTGAGGTGGGCTCCAAAGCCTTGCCATCGTATTGAGGGAGCCACCTACTGTTGTGGTGGCTCTTGTCTGGGATGCTAAGGCCGTATTCTTCGGCGACCAGGACCTCGGTCCATCTATCGTTGAGCAAATCTTGGCTTACTTGGAGCTGCAGCTGCTTCCTCCTTAGGCTCCTTGCAGTGGCTATGAGCCGGCGTTTAAAGCGCTCCTATTCTAGAGGTTACTCAGGCACGATGAATCCCTCGTTGCTGAGGCTCTCTTCTTCCTCGGAGAGTGGAAAATAATTACTATCCTCCGAGCCTCCGTATGTGGCCTGTTCATCAGGGCTATCCTGCCCGCTTTCCTGGTCCTCCTGTTCGGATCATGTCTCAACAAGGTCTTCGTTGTCCAGAGTATTACCACCTCCGATGCTAGTATTGTTTTCTTTTGAGTGACGTGACTGAGGGTGGCGCCGGGGGCACCGGTGTTTGGACTGTGTACCAGGAGGCTTATCCTTGACTGGATCCTCCTTGTCATCATCGAGATCGTCGTTGGGTGTGTCTACCATACACACGTCATACCAGGAAGTGGTCGCCCCGTGTCTAGCGGATAGTAAGCTCTGGCTTTGCCCCTCATCGTCGTCCAGACTGTCGATGTCTTCGGGGCAGGGGTCAGGCGTGTTGGTTGGGTCTTCGACGGTGGCTATGAAGTGGGTGGCGGGTGGGAAGCAAAATTCTCCATCATCCGCCGTAAGGTCGAACCGAACATAGTTCGGCCACGAACCGTCTACCAGGGATAGGTTTTTTAGCGAGATTAGTAGGTCGCCCATGGGCGAGTGTTGGAAGATATTCGCGGCGCTGAACTTGAAGATTGATAGCCGATCGAGTTCGGTATCCGCGGGCTCGCAGGGTTCAGAACTCGATACCGGAAACAAGTCTGGGGTTCCGTTGATGCAAGTATCGTACGAAGTGGAATCTGCATGTGGCTCCAACGCCGCCGAATTGGTAGCCCCCGTGATGGGGTTGAGTTTCCCATCTTCGGACGACTTGGTCTGCTCCGGATCTAACGCCAGAGTGGTTACAGGACCTATCTCCTGGATGCGGCCCGATGACAGGTTTAAGCCATGTTCATCGGGTCAAAGGGGAGCGGTTGTCGCGGTCTCGAATCCGTCGAAGATCAAGTCTCCACGGATGTCCGCGACGTAGTTCAGGCTTCCGAATCTGACCTGATGGCCAGGGGCGTAGCTATCGATCTGCTCCAGATGGCCGAGCGAGTTGGCCCACAGTACGAAGCCGCTGGATACAAAGATCTGTCCGGGGAGGAAGATTTCTCCCTGGACCACGTCATTACTGACGATTGAAGGGGCCATCAAACCTTTCGTCGACGGCACAGTGGAACTCTCAATGAAAGCACCAATGTCGGTGTCAAAACCGGCGGATCTCGGGTAGGGGGTCCCGAACTGTGCGTCTAGGATCGATGGTAACAGGAGACGGGGGACACGATGTTTACCCAGGTTCGGGCCCTCTCTATGGAGGTAATACCCTACTTCCTTCTTGATTGAACTTGATGAGTATGAGTGTTACAAGAGTTGATCTACCACGAGATCGTAATGGCTAAACCCTAGAAGTCTAGCCTATGAGTATACGGTAATGAATCTGTCCTATCCGGACTATGCTCTCCGGTTTATATAGACACCGGAGAGGTCTAGGGATACATGGGGTCGGTTACATAGGAGGGAATCTTCATAATCGGTCGCCTAGCTTGCCTTCCACGCCAAGTAGAGTCCAATCTGGACACGGGTATAGTCTTCGGTCTTCATGTCTTCATAGCCCATCAGTCCGGCCCAACGGATAACAGGCCGGACGCCCGAGGACCCCTTAGTCCAGGACTCCCTCACCTGCCGAGGGCAGAGGAGGTCAAGGTGCGCCTCCCGCAGGGGGAGCGGGAGCCGCGGCCCGAGGGCTCGGAGCGAGTGGTCTTCCTGCCGCACTTCAAGCGCGAGTTTGGGCTTCCCGCGAGCGGCTTCTTCCGTGACTTTCTGGAGTTCTTTGGGATCCAGCCCCACCATCTTGGCGCCGGCACCATCGTGCAGCTGCCTGGCTTCGTTACCCTTTGCGAGGGGTACCTGGGGGTCGAACCTTCGATCGACCTCTGGGTGCGCTTCTTCTCCTTGAAGCAGCAGGGGCCGAAGGCCGGGGAGATGTCCGAGTGCGGGGCGGCCGTCATCTCCAAACGGTCGGGCGCCAACTGCCCGAAGGTGCCGCTGGAGGATTCTGCCAAGAAATGGCAGAATTCTTTCTTTTACACCCGCAACCTCGGCGAGGACCGCATCAACCTCCCGCCGTTCATCAACTCGCCGCCGTGGGGGAAGCAGAACTAGGGGTATTACCCCAAGCGCCCGTCTCAGGAGGTGCTCAACCTGTGCGAGCGGGTGTCGGTGATGAAGGAGCGGGAGAGGCTCACCGGCACCGACCTCATCGCTGCCTTTATCTCCCGGCGGGTGCTGCCGCTGCAGCAGCGCAACCATCTCATCGGTCAGACGACCGGCCTCCAGGATCCCAACCGCATGGCGAACACGCGGCTGACGGCGGACCAAGTTGCGCGCTGGGTCAATGATATCTCCAAGGCTAACTTGGGGGTGAACTGGGAGTTCGGGAAGGCCCCGTACAGCCGTTCGGACCCGGCACCGCTGGTGAGTCTCTGGTCCCCGTACCTCGCTGCTACTTATCTTCTTATCTGCCCCGAGGCGATGCGAGAGGTGCTTCTGAACGCCATCCGGCATCCTTACGACCGGGCGCGGGCGCAGGTGGTGCGGGTCGCCTCGGAGGATCCCGTCGCCCACGGCTGAGGGGAGGCGGCGGCCGCCGACACGCGCGCAGGGCGCCGAGTAGGTGAGTCTTGCTTATATCCCTTGAGTCGCCGGTTGCGGGACGACATTGGGGATGCTAAGGCGAGTCGTTGATGCAGCGGCGCCGGGTGGAGGAGGCGGCGGCGCGGCCGGAGCCGGGTCGTCTCGGGGGGTGGCGACAGCGCGGCGCCCGCACGGGAAGGACAACATCCCGTCGCGGGCCCCGACTACGAAGCGCGCGGCGGACCCGGCTGGGGGTGCGAAGCCGCCCGCCAAGAGGAGGCACGACGCTCCGCAGGAGAGGGCGGAAAGGCCCACCGTTCTGGTGGTGCCGGGGTAAGCACCGTTCGTCCGAGCCGAGTCACGGAGCTGCTCCGCTCGATTTGGCGTAATTGCTTTTTTGTCTTGTGCTTCAGGTCACCGATCTCGTTGGCGCTGGCGGCGGCGGATGCCGCGTCTGCTGAGGGCGCCGCATTCTGGAGGAGCCGGTCCGGTACCGACGACCGGGACGGGGAGGAGGCGCCGGTGGACCCGGATCTCGGTTTGGACCCGGCTGACACCGAGGGCCTGGCCTGGCGGGACCGGAACCGGGCCGAGGCGGAGCTGGAGGCGGCGTCGACCCAGGCCTGGGTCAGCGCTGCGATGGCGTGGGTGCGAGCCGGTGAGGAGGCGGCGTGGCCAGAGATGCCGGCGGGGACGGTGGCGGCGACGACGGTCTTCGTGCCGGCGTTGGAGGGGGAGCACGGCCAAGGCGGCCGTGCGGGCGTGATGGACCTCGACCGGGAGGTCGTGGTTGTTGAGGACGGCAGCCCACCGCGGACCGACGTGGTCGAGCGGGAGGGGGCCGATGGAGGCGACGGCGACGCTGTCTTGGAGGAGGCAGCGCAGATGGCGCCGGAGGGGGCGTCCCGGGCGCCAGCCAGTGAGGCGCCGCTGGTGGTGGAGCCTCAGGCCGCTCCGCCCACTGATACGTCTCCAACGTATCTATAATTTATGAAGTATTCATGCTATTATATTATCTGTTTTGGATGTTTATGGGCTTTACTAAACACTTTTATATTATTTTTGGGACTAACCTATTAATCGGAGGCCCAGCCCAAATTGCTGTTTTCTTTCCTATTTCAGTGTTTCGAAGAAAAGGAATATCAAATGGAGTCCAAACGGAATGAAACCTTCGGGAGAGTTATTTTTGGAACGTAAGCAATCCAGGAGACTTGGAGTAGACGTCAGGGAAGCTTCGAGGAAGCCACAAGGCAGGGAGGCATGCCCTACCCCCTGGGCGCGCCCCCACCCTCGTGGGCCCCTCGTGGCTCCCCTGATCGACTTATTTCGCCTATATATGTCCATATACCCTGAAAACTTTCGGGAACAGAATAGATCAGGAGTTCCGCCGCCGCAAGCCTCTGTAGCCACCAAAAACCAATCGGGACCCTATTCCGGCACCCTGCCGGATGGGGGATCCCTCACCGGTGGCCATCTTCATCATCCCGGCGCTCTCCATGACGAGAAGGGAGTAGTTCACCCTCGGGGCTGAGGGTATGTACCAGTAGCTATGTGTTTGATCTCTCTCTCTCGTGTTCTTGACTCGGCACGATCTTGATGTATCGCGAGCTTTGCTATTATAGTTGGATCTTATGATGTTTCTCCCCCTCTACTCTCTTGTAATGGATTGAGTTTTCCCTTTGAAGTTATCTTATCGGATTGAGTCTTTAAGGATTTGAGAACACTTGATGTATGTCTTGCCGTGCTTATCTGTGGTGACAATGGGATATTCACGTGATCCACTTGATGTATGTTTTGGTGATCAACTTGTGGGTTCCGCTCGTGAACTTATGCATAGGGGTTGGCACACGTTTTCATCTTGACTCTCCGGTAGAAACTTTGGGGCACTCTTTGAAGTACTTTGTGTTGGTTTGAATAGATGAATCTGAGATTGTGTGATGCATATCGTATAATCATACCCACGGATACTTGAGGTGACATTGGAGTATCCAGGTGACATTAGGGTTTTGGTTGATTTGTGTCTTAAGGTGTTATTCTAGTACGAACTCTATGATAGATCGAACGGAATGAACAGCTTCGTGTTATTTTACTACGGACTCTTGAATAGATCGATCAGAAAGAATAACTTTGAGGTGGTTTCGTACCCTACCATAATCTCTTCGTTTGTTCTCCTCTATTAGTGACTTTGGAGTGACTCTTTGTTGCATGTTGAGGGATATTTATATGATCCAATTATGTTATTATTGTTGAGAGAACTTGCACTAGTGAAAGTATGAACCCTAGGCCTTGTTTCCTAGCATTGCAATACCGTTTACGCTCACTTTTATCATTATTTACCTTGCTTTTTATATTTCAGATTACAAATACTCATATCTATCATCCATATTGCACTTGTATCACCATCTGTTCGCCGAACTAGTGCACCTATACAATTTACCATTGTATTGGGTGTGTTGGGTACACAAGAGACTCTTTGTTATTTGGTTGCAGGGTTGTTTGAGAGAGACCATCTTCATCCTACGCCTCCCATGGATTGATAATCCTTAGGTCATCCACTTGAGGGAAATTTGCTACTGTCCTACAAACCTCTGCACTTGGAGGCCCAACAACGTCTACAAGATGGAGGTTGTGTAGTAGACATCACCCACCGAGCCGGCGTCGGTGCCGGAGAGGGCGCCGGAGAAGGCACCGGCTTCAGGGGAGGCGGCCGGGGGGGGGGGGGGAGCACGCCCTGGTGCTCAGGTCCGGAGGACGCCGGGTCGTTGAGCCGCGGCCATCGCGGAGCGGGTCCAGTGAGGTCCCCTTCGGCCCTCCGACCCAGGAGGAGGCGGCGATGGGCACCGTGACCCGCCGCCTGCGGGGACGAACGGACCGGATCCAGGCCTTCGCCCAGGCCGAGGTCGAGGCGACACAAGAGCTGGAGCGTGCTGTCTTCGTAAGTTTTCATTTGTCTTTTCTTTTTCATTGTTTTCTCCTTCGTGGGGGCGCGCCAGCACACCCACTGGGTGTAGCCCCCGAGATTCGGGCGAACTGCGTAGCAGTTGGGTAGAATCTTATCTTAATATCTTGCGCTGATCGTCGTTTTTCGCAGCAACTGGACTCCTACCGAGTCACCGTCTTCAACCGGCTCCTCGAGATGCCTACGGCGTCTCAAGGAGAAGCTTGTCGCCAAGGAGGAGGAGCTCCACGTTGCGGCAGGTACTTCTTCTTCATGCTCTTTTCTAGTGGGGGCACTCTAGCGCACCCACTGGGTGTAGCCCCTGAGATTCGGGCCAACTGCGTAGCAGTTGGGTCGAATCTAAAAACAGTACTTTATTGCTGAGTTTTTCTTCTGCAGCCGAGGTGTTGTCTTGGAGGACCCGGCTGATTCGGGCCGGTTTTCACTATGACCGGCTTGTCGCAGACGTCGGCCAGCTCGGGGCCGAGGTGGAGAAGGCGAAGGGAGCCCGGCGGGCGCTCGACGAAGCCGGCCGGCTGCGGGAGCAGCTGGCGGGCGACAAGGGTCGCCTTGAGGCCGAGGTGGAGCGCCTTAAGGCAGAGGCCGCCAAGGTAGTGGAGGCACAGCGGGCCCTTGCCGAGGCGGACCAGCAGCGCGGCAAGCTGGCCGACGACAAGGGGCAACTCCAGACCGAGGTGGAGCGCCTGAAGGCGCTGGTGGCCACGGCGGAGGAGACCCGGCAGGGGAAGAACCGGCTCCGTGAAGAGGCCGTGAAGGCGGCCGAGGACAAGGACGCCGAGCTAAAGGCGGCCCTTGCTAAGGTCGCCGACCTGGAGAAGGCGCTGGAGGAGCGCGACCGCACTATTGCCCGGGAGCGGCGCAGTACGTTGCTTGAAGCGCAGCACCTGGAAGAGTCCTTCTCCAGTAAGTGCTTTCCTTGAATTTTGTCGTTGCCGGGTTGGGACTCCGGCTCTTCTCCCTTAGTAACTTTCTTCTGACTTGCTTTTCTTCTTGGCAGGGGCCTTCCCAGAGACGCGCCAGCTGGCGGAGGAGGCGGTCCGCTTTCAGCGCGACCCGCAAGGGATCGTCGGCTCTGGGACGGATCCGCGGGTGGCCTGGACCTTCCCGGAGATCGTTGCTGCCGCCGAGGCCCATCTGCGAGTTCTAAGCGAGCAGATGGGGCGGCTTTCTGAGGCCGGCGTGGCGATGACGGCGACCCTTTGGCCGGGTTCCGTTGCACCGAGCAGCTTCACGTGGCTGGCGCGCTGGCTGGAAGCGGGTCCGGAGCGGCTCCATGACTGGCGAGTCTCCGCCGCCCGTGCTGGCACCGAGATGGTGCTCCGGTTCGCGATGTCTTGGCATCCGGATTTGTCCCTGGACGCGCTGATGGGCCAGCGAGCTGGCTCGGAGAGCCAACTACAGGCGGAAGCTGGCCGGATCGCTGCTCGGGCCAGCTATATCGTCGGGTTCGCCTTCCACGACGAGTTCCGGCCGGAGCGGGCGGAAGACGGCGGAGTCGTGCCTGCTGATGACTATGGCCTGCTTCTGGACGACCTGGAGGGCAATTTTGAGGAGACGGGCTTCTACCGCGACGCGGACGCCGGGAGGAAGACACCGGCACCTCAGCGGACCCGGGAGCTGCGCGATTCGGCGATGGGGGCGCCTGAATTTTGAACTTATCACAGATTTCTGTTAGGTAGCAGGTCCACCCACCCACTGGGGGTTGACTGGGTGTAATGAACTCTGGCCTCGGGCCTGTTTAAATTTATGATGCATGAGCTGCGTGAATGTCTGCGCCTTTGCTTTTAGTTTTTGGAGCCGTTTTCCTGCAACCTTCCTGTAACACCCTGGGAATCATGCTACAGTAACCCCCTGTGATTAAGCTAATCATGTTGCTAAACAGGGCTTGATCACATTTGAACCACACCCTTGTCAAACTCCTAGTTCAAACTTCAAATATAATCAAAGTGGAAAATAAAAGTTTTCAAAAATTCAAACAGAAATGTTCAGTGGGTTCTAAATAATACACTGGTAATTATGGTGGAGGAAACACATTTTTATAAAATGTCTAAATACTTTTAAATGAAATAAAACAGAAAAGGAAATAAACAAAAAAGAGAAAACAGAAAACAGAACAAAGAAAAAAAAAGGAACAAAAGCCCCCCCCACTGGACCTGGCCCAACTGGGCCACCCCAGGCCCAGCAGGCCGGCCCAACCCCCCTCACCTTATCCCCTGCCCCCCCCACCGACAGCCTCGCTTCCCCCCCCGAAATATCTCAACCCCCCGGTCTGGATCGAGGAGGAGACCGACGCCGTCGCGCTCGACCCCGCGCCCTCGCCTCGCCGGAGCGCTGCCTCGCCGGCCTGCCTCCTCCTCCTCGCCGGCCTGCGCCTCGACACCGCATCGCCGTCGCCCCCGTCTCCCCCTCGACCCCACTGCCGTGACCCTACATCCCTCGGTGAGGCCACCGGCCTCCGTCGCCCGCCCCTCTCCTCTCGGTCACCGCCGCCCCGCTCGCGCTCCGGCGCGCCCAGACGCGCCCCGCCGCGCCTGTCCACGCACGCGCGCCCGCACGGCCTTCGCCCGCGCGCGCCCCGACCGCGCGCCCGCGTCGGCCACGCCCCGCCTGCCCCCCCCCTCGTCCTCGCGCACCCCGAGCTCCTCCGCCCGCACCGATGGTCCCCGCGTGCTCCTGGCACTCCCAGGACCCCGTAGAGCCCCACGCCTGGCCTTCCCGTGCCTCCCATCGCCGTGCCCGTGCAACCCCGAACTCCGGCCGCCGCTAAGCTCACCGCCGGTGCCGTTTCCGGCCATCTCCGGACGAACCACTACCACCATCCGGCGCGGATCGTCTTGGCCGTTCGAACGCGACCAAGCGCGCGTGAAACGGACCCCTGTGGCCGAAATCCGGCCACGGCCGAGGCTCGTCGCCGTGTACGGGCTCGCCGGAGTGCCCTCCCGCCGGCGTCCGACGTGGCACACCTGGGGGCCACCCCCTGGGTCACTGCCAGTGGGCCCCCTGGTCACCTGTTGACCAGTTGACCTGGTCAACTGGGCTGACTGGGCGGCCCCAGCCACTGACGTGCGGGCCCCGCCCCTTAAAATAAATAATTAAAATGATTTTATAATTAAAAGTAATTAGATTAACTAATTAGTCACTGACATGTGGGGCCCATCCCTCTAATTATACTGTTAGTTTAGTTTAACTAAATGTTAGACTAACAGAGGCTGACATGTGGGTCCCACTGGACCCACCTGTCTGGTTTGACTGGTCAGCCGACCAGTTGACCTGCTGACGTCAGCATTACCTCATGCTGACGTCATAATTCATTTTTCTGAATATAAATAATTCCAGAAATTCAAATAAACTTTGAAAATTCATATCTTTTAAACCGTAACTCGGATGAAAATGTTTTCTATATGAAAGTTGCTCAGAACGACGAGACGAATCCGAATACGCAGTCCGTTCGTCCACCACACCTCCCTAACCTATCGAACTAGCAACTTTCCCCCTCCGGTCCGTCTGTCCGAAAACGTGAAACATCGGGAATACCTCCCGGGTGTTCCCCCCCTTCACCGGTACCACCTACTGTCGCGTTAGGACACCCCTAGCACCGCTCATTGACATGTCACGCATCGTCATGCTTATGTTTGCTTTGTATTTACTGTTTCTTCCCCCTCTTCTCTCCGGTAGACTACGAGACCGACACTGCTGCTGCCCAGTTCGACTACGGAGTCGACGACCCCTCCTACTTGCCAGAGCAACCAGGCAAGCCCCCCCCCCCTTGATCACCAGATATCGCCTACTCTATTCTCTATACTGCTTGCATTAGAGTAGTTTAGCATGTTACTGCTTTTCGATATTCTATCCTGATGCATAGCCTATCCTTGCTACTACTGTTGATACCTTTACCTGCAATCCTACATGCTTAGTATAGGATGCTAGATTTCCATCAGTGGCCCTACATTCTTGTCCGTCTGCTGTGCTATACTATCGGGCCGTGATCACCTGGGCGGTGATCACGGGTATATACTTATATACTACATACATGACACATGTGATGACTAAAGTCGGGTCGGCTCGTAGGAGTACCCGCAAGTGGATCTTTGTGGCGGAGCGACAGGGCAGGTTGAGACCGCCTAGGTGAGAGGTGGGCCTGGCCCTGGTCGGCGTTCGCGGATACTTAACACGCTTAACGAGATCTTGGTATTTGATCTGAGTCTGGCCATTTGGTCTATACGCACTAACCATCTACGCGGGAGTAGTTATGGGTATCCCGGCGTCGTGGTATCAGCCGAAGCCTTCTTGACGTCAGCGACTGAGTGGCGCGCGCCGGATTGGACTGGAACGCCACTAGGCTAGGTCTGCTTCCGGCCGCGTACGCAACGTGCAGGTGTGCATAGGGCGATGGGCCCAGACCCCTGCGCGCATAGGGTTAGACCGGCGTGCTGACCTCTCTGTTGTGCTTAGGTGGGGCTGCGACGTGTTGATCTTACGAGGCCGGGCATGACCTAGGAAAGTGTGTCCGGCCAATTGGGATCGAGCGTGTTGGGTTATGTGGTGCACCCCTGCAGGGAAGTTTATCTATTCGAATAGCCGTGTCCCTCAGTAAAAGGACGACCCGGAGTTGTACCTTGAGCTTATGACAACTAGAACTGGATACTGAGTAAAATACACCCTTCCAAGTGCCAGATACAACCCGGTGATCGCTCTCTAACAGGGCGACGAGGAGGGGATCGCCGGGTAGGATTATGCTATACGATGCTACTTGGAGGAATTCAATCTATTCTCTTCTACATGCTGCAAGATGGAGATGTCCAGAAGCGTAGTCTTCGACAGGACTAGCTATCCCCCTCTTATTCTGGCAATCTGCAGTTCAGTCCACTGATATGCCCCTTTACACATATACTCATGCATATGTAGTGTAGCTCCTTGCTTGCGAGTACTTTGGATGAGTACTCACGGTTGCTTTTCTCCCTCTTTTCCCCTTTCTATACCGGATTGTCGCAACCAGATGCTGGAGTTCAGGAGCCAGACGCCACCGTCGACGACGACTCCCACGGCACTGGAGGTGCCTACTACTACGTGCAGGCCGCTGACGACGACCAGGAGTAGTTAGGAGGTCCCAGGCAGGAGGCCTTGCCTTTTCGATCGTTGCTACTTTTGTGCTAGCCTTCTTAAGGCAAAACTTGTTTAACTTATGTCTGTACTCAGATATTGTTGCTTCCGGTGACTCGTCTATGATCGAGCACTTGTATTCGAGCCCTCGAGGCCCCTGGCTTGTATTATGATGCTTGTATGACTTATTTATGTTGTAGAGTTGTGTTGTGATATCTTCCCGTGAGTCCCTGATCTTGGTCGTACACATTTGCGTGCATGATTAGTGTACGGTCAAATCGGGGGCGTCACAAGTTGGTATCAGAGCCGACTGCCTGTAGGAACCCCCCTTCCACACTCCTTGGCCGAAGTCGAGTCTAGACATTGCAAAACTTTTACTAACATGGATGTGCGGCTTACGGGCCCACGTCGCCATTGGGTGGTACTAGGATCTTTTACTCCTCGACCTTTACTCTGGGACTCTGAACTCTCTTCTACTCGGGTTAAACGAATTTGCTAACTCTAACACTAGGATCCCGTGACCGCGTTCACCCCTAAGATGGATAAGCCATAGTTGTTTCTTAGAATAGTATTTTGAACAATTCACACACTGTCATTTGACTCCTTTGAAACGTCTTTGCTTTCAGATGGAAACCACGAGGCAGGTTGTTCGCCACACGATGGCCATTGGTGCCTCGGGATCACCTGCGGTGCTAGCTGAGATGATGACCTATCTGGGTTATCGCTGGCACCCTGAGTACACCGTCTACGAGGAGTACCAGGACTTTAACCAGGAGCAGTACCGTGCCATCGTCCACCTCTACTCTCGGGAGTACGACTCCACTACTGTGCTGCACACCGCACATGGTGTTGGTGTGACCATCGATATGGCTGTCCACGATGCAGCCTATGCTGCTCTGACACGTCTTCGTGGAGAGTATCGGGAGTTGGACACCTCCCCTTTCAGGCACATTGCTACCGCCTCTGATGTTGGTGCAGAGGGATACTATACTGCTGCCTACTCCACTGTCACCCGAGAGCCCTTCTACCATCAGCACCTGGTTCTGCATGCTGGTGGGCTGGATCGAGCTAACCGAGCTCTTCGCCACGAGATGTACACCACCCGTCAGCACCTTTACCGTGCTCTGACGCTGCTACACCCCTTTGTCCGGTCTGGACAGGTACCGCGTTCTGCGATCTACCCAGCCAGGACCGTGATGCCCCACGGTGTCGGTTGGCCAGAGGTGGGAGGTTACTCTCCCGCACTTGGTCCTCTTCTGCCACCTGAGCGTCGGGCTCTACACCTGAATATCCGCGGCCCCCAGTCTGCTGACGTGGAGGGCTATCTGTTGCCTCACTACCAGCTGTCGGGCTACGATTACCTCCACAGTACCTCTTGGGACTGATGTAGGCTTGTTTGTAGTGTTAAAGGCATTCGCCGCGAGCCTGTGTGCCGCCTATGATGTTTTAGTCTATGTACTGAACCCTGTGTACTGAACTCTATGCATGACCCCTTTTGTAAGCTATGCCGACTACTGAGTAGTAGCTATCGTGCTCCTTTCATTATGCATGTTTCATCATGAATGATTCTTGTCATTGCAAATTTTCTAAATGCTGAACTACCCCTGTTATATATTAGCAGGATGGTTAGACCAGGTGGTCGTGGCCGTGGTGGCGATGCCCCACCACCACCTGAGTACATGGCTGGTATGATCCAACAGTTCGAACTGAACCGCCAATTCATGGAAAATATGATGGCTCAGTTTCCTCGCCCCAATATGAACCAGCAGCCAGCCCAAGTGACTCTTCAAGATTTCATACGCCTCAACCCAACCATCTACCGCAGCTCAACTCAGCCTCTGGATGCTGATGACTGGCTCCGTGACATCACCTATGAGATGGAGTCTGCTGATGTAGCCCCTGCCAGCTATGTCACCTTTGCTTCCTTCTTCTTGAAGGGACCCGCAGCTCAATGGTGGGACAGCCACAGGCGTACTCTGCCAGCTGGAACAATCATCACATGGCCAGACTTCCAAGCTGCTTTCCGTGCCCGCTTCATTCCTCAAGGAGTCATGGACCGGAAGAAGCGTGAGTTCCGCAACCTCACCCAAGGCAACAAAACTGTCGAAGCTTATCAGCGGGAGTTTCTGGACTTGTCCCGCTATGCTGAAGAAGACATTGCAACTGATGCACGCAGACAGGAGAAGTTCCGTGATGGCCTTCAAGCTGACATCAAGCTCGCACTTCTAGTGCATGACTTTGCTGATTTCGCCACCTTGGTGAACAAGGCCATCAATGTCGAAACTGGTCTGCAGGAATACCAGAGCTCTCACAGACGCAACCGTGACACGGGCTCATCTTCGGGCCCGCCCTCACAGAAGCGTAAGATATGGATCCCGAACAGCATGTACCGTCCAAATGCATCTGCCCCAAGGCAGACCTATGCTGCACCTCGTCTGCCTCCACCACCAACTAGGCAGTCAAGACTTCCGGCTCCACCATCCCAAGCTCCTGTTCCCACTCCGAATAATGGCTTGTGCTTCAGGTGTGGTCAACCAGGACACCGTGCTAGAGAATGCAACCAGAACCAGAATCAACTGGCCCTTCCAGCAACTGGCCGTGGTAACAATCAGCCTCGCAACAACAATGCTAAGCCTTATGGTCGTGCTCATGCCAACCACGTTGATCTCAACGAAGCTCAAGACCAGCCTGCTACTGTGATGGGTACACTCCTCGTAAATTCAGTACCAGCATCCGTTTTATTTGATACAGGTGCATCGCATTCATTCATGTCAGAAGATTTTGCATACAAGCACGACGTTAAATGTGAGGAGATGAACACCTCTGTATTGGTCAAAACCCCCGTGGGACAGTGTCAAACCTCCTTGGTTGGCATCGATGTCCCCGTGGAAATCGAAGGGCTGGAATTCTATGCCTCTCCCATTATCCTGAAGTCGTCTAACATCGACCTCATTTTGGGTATGGATTGGTTGAAAGCGCATACTGCTTCTATAGTTTGCGCCACTAAAACCGTCCATCTGCTACACCCTTCAGATGAAATAGTTGCTTACCAAGCTAATCTGGTGCAAAATGCCGAGGCAAGGCTCTATGCATTGAATGCATTGAACGCTACACCACTCGAGGGCATTGAAAATATTCCCGTCGTGCGTGAATTCCTCGACGTCTTCCCTGAAGAACTTCCAGGGATTCCCCCTGCTAGAGCTGTCGAATTCATCATCGACTTGAAACCAGGCACCACTCCTATAGCCAAGCGACCCTACAAAATGCCGCCGCATGAACTCCTTGAGCTTAAGGAGGAAATCGACAAGTCTCTTCGCAAAGGATTCATTCGCCCAAGTTGCTCTCCTTGGGGAGCACCTTCTCTCTTTGTCAAGAAGAAGGATGGGACAAACCGGTTAGTTCAAGACTACCGTCCTATAAACCAAGCTACCATTCAGAATAAATACCCTCTTCCTCGGATCAATGATCTGTATGATCAACTGGCGGGTTCGTCAGTGTTCTCTAAGCTCGACTTGAGGTTGGGCTACCACCAGATCCGTGTTCGCGAAGAGGATATCCCAAAGACCGCCTTCGTGACTCGCTATGGTTCATACGAGTACACCGTCATGTCTTTCGGTTTAACCAATGCTCCAGCCACCTTCTCTCGTCTGATGAACTACATATTCATGGATTACCTCGACAAGTTCGTCGTGGTTTATCTGGATGATATCCTGATATTTTCCAAGAACGAAGAGGAACATGCTGAGCATCTTCGACTTGTGCTGGAAAAACTACGAGAACATCAACTATATGCCAAGTTCTCTAAATGTGAATTCTGGCTACCCGAAGTAACCTATCTGGGGCATGTCATCTCTAAGGATGGTATTGCCGTCAACCCCGAGCGAGTTCAGGCTATTCTTGATTGGACTCCTCCCAAGAACGTTAAGCAAGTCAGAAGTTTTCTCGGTCTCGCCAGCTATTGCCGTCGATTCGTCGAGAACTTCTCTAAGATCGCCAGGCCTCTGACTAACCTGCTGCATAAGGGCGTCAAGTTCCAATGGACAGACAAATGTCAGGAAAGTTTCCAAGCACTCAAAGACAAGTTGACTTCTGCTCCAGTTCTAGCTCCACCTGATACTAAGAAGGACTTTGTCATTTACTGCGACGCTTCCCGTCAAGGATTAGGCTGTGTCCTAATGCAAGACCGCAAAGTGATTGCTTATGCCTCTCGACAATTGCGCCCTCACGAAGAGAACTACCCAGTTCACGACCTCGAACTTGCTGCTGTCATTCATGCGCTGAAGCAGTGGCGACATTACCTTCTCGGTAATCGTTGCGAGATCTTCACTGACCACCAAAGTCTGAAGTATCTGTTTACTCAGCCAGATATGAACCTCCGTCAACAGAGATGGATGGAGCTCGTTGCAGACTTTGACTTGGGTATTTCCTATACTCCAGGCAAGGCTAATGTAATGGCTGATGCCTTGAGCCGCAAGTCTTACTGCAACCACCTCCAAGTTCATAAAGTTCAGCCCTCACTTGTTGAAGAATTCAGGAAGCTGAACCTCCATATTGTTCCTCCGGGTGCACTCGCTCCCCCTCCTAAGGAGTTCCGCAAGATGAACCTCCGTGTTGTTCCCCAGGGTTCCCTCAATACCCTGATCGTCGAACCAGATCTCCTGGACTCCATCAAGAGAATACAGGGGTATGACTCTGAAGCCCACAAGATTAAGCGCTACCTCGCAGAAGGAAAGCCCTCATTCTTCACCATTTCTGAAGATGGCACCCTATACTTCAAGGGCCGCCTAGTGGTGCCATGTGCAGAGAAAAACCTGGATATGACACAGGAAGTTATGAAAGAAGCTCATGATACGCCTCTGTGTATCCATCCGGGTAGTACAAAGATGTACCAAGATATCCGTCAGAGATTCTGGTGGACTAATATGAAGCAAGACATTGCTCGTTATGTTGCTGAGTGTGACGTTTGCCGTCGCATCAAAGCAGAACATCAAAGGCCTGCTGGAACTCTGCAACCTATCTCTATTCCTGAATGGAAATGGGACCATGTTGAGATGGACTTCGTCACTGGATTTCCCAAATCGCAGAAAGGTAATGATGCTATTCTTGTCGTCATTGACCGGCTTTCCAAAGTTGCACATTTCCTGGCAGTCAAAGAAACGATCACTGCTAGCCAGTTGGCAACGCTCTATATGTCCAGGATTGTTTCACTCCATGGTATTCCATTGGTTATCAGTTCAGACCGTGGTAGCATATTCACTTCAAGATTCTGGGCAAGTTTCCAAGAAGCAATGGGAACTCATCTGTCATTTAGTACTGCGTTTCATCCTCAATCGCAAGGACAAGTTGAACGCGTCAATCAAATCCTCGAAGACATGCTTCGAGCTTGCGTTATTTCCTTCGGCAAGAAATGGGAGGAATCTCTCCCGTATGCTGAGTTCTCCTATAATAATAGCTATCAAGCTAGTCTGAAGATGGCCCCCTTCGAGGTGTTATATGGACGAAAGTGCCGAACCCCTCTGAACTGGTCAGAAACTGGGGAACGTCCACTCTTCGGTCCGGATATTATCCAAGATGCCGAAGAACAAGTCCGCATTATTCGCGAGAATCTCAAGACTGCTCAGTCACGTCAGAAGAGTCAGTATGACCGTCATCATAAAGACATGGTCTATCAACCTGGCGAAAAGGCTTATCTTCGAGTCACACCTATGAAGGGTGCTCACCGATTCGGGATCAAGGGCAAACTAGCTCCTCGCTATATTGGCCCATTCACTATTCTCGAAAGGCGTGGAAAAGTGGCATACCAACTGGAACTACCGCCGAACCTTTCTCAGGTTCACGATGTGTTCCATGTGTCACAGCTCCGCCGATGCTTCAAGGATCCAATCCGAGCTGTGGATCATGAAGTGCTCGAATTGCAGCAAGACCTCTCCTATAAGGAGCATCCGGTCCGCATTCTCGACCAAGCTGAACGCCGCACACGTCAGAAGGCGATCAAGTTTCTCAAAGTCCAGTGGTCGCACCATTCTGAAGATGAGGCCACTTGGGAACGAGAGGATCGTCTGCGCGAAGAATACCCCGCACTGTTTCCTTCTACCTCCTAAATCTCGGGACGAGATTTCTTGTAGTGGAGGAGATTTGTAACACCCTGGGAATCATGCTACAGTAACCCCCTGTGATTAAGCTAATCATGTTGCTAAACAGGGCTTGATCACATTTGAACCACACCCTTGTCAAACTCCTAGTTCAAACTTCAAATATAATCAAAGTGGAAAATAAAAGTTTTCAAAAATTCAAACAGAAATGTTCAGTGGGTTCTAAATAATACACTGGTAATTATGGTGGAGGAAACACATTTTTATAAAATGTCTAAATACTTTTAAATGAAATAAAACAGAAAAGGAAATAAACAAAAAAGAGAAAACAGAAAACAGAACAAAGAAAAAAAAAGGAACAAAAGCCCCCCCCACTGGACCTGGCCCAACTGGGCCACCCCAGGCCCAGCCGGCCGGCCCAACCCCCCTCACCTTATCCCCTGCCCCCCCCACCGACAGCCTCGCTTCCCCCCCCGAAATATCTCAACCCCCCGGTCTGGATCGAGGAGGAGACCGACGCCGTCGCGCTCGACCCCGCGCCCTCGCCTCGCCGGAGCGCTGCCTCGCCGGCCTGCCTCCTCCTCCTCGCCGGCCTGCGCCTCGACACCGCATCGCCGTCGCCCCCGTCTCCCCCTCGACCCCACTGCCGTGACCCTACATCCCTCGGTGAGGCCACCGGCCTCCGTCGCCCGCCCCTCTCCTCTCGGTCACCGCCGCCCCGCTCGCGCTCCGGCGCGCCCAGACGCGCCCCGCCGCGCCTGTCCACGCACGCGCGCCCGCACGGCCTTCGCCCGCGCGCGCCCCGACCGCGCGCCCGCGTCGGCCACGCCCCGCCTGCCCCCCCCCCTCGTCCTCGCGCACCCCGAGCTCCTCCGCCCGCACCGATGGTCCCCGCGTGCTCCTGGCACTCCCAGGACCCCGTAGAGCCCCACGCCTGGCCTTCCCGTGCCTCCCATCGCCGTGCCCGTGCAACCCTGAACTCCGGCCGCCGCTAAGCTCACCGCCGGTGCCGTTTCCGGCCATCTCCGGACGAACCACTACCACCATCCGGCGCGGATCGTCTTGGCCGTTCGAACGCGACCAAGCGCGCGTGAAACGGACCCCTGTGGCCGAAATCCGGCCACGGCCGAGGCTCGTCGCCGTGTACGGGCTCGCCGGAGTGCCCTCCCGCCGGCGTCCGACGTGGCACACCTGGGGGCCACCCCCTGGGTCACTGCCAGTGGGCCCCCTGGTCACCTGTTGACCAGTTGACCTGGTCAACTGGGCTGACTGGGCGGCCCCAGCCACTGACGTGCGGGCCCCGCCCCTTAAAATAAATAATTAAAATGATTTTATAATTAAAAGTAATTAGATTAACTAATTAGTCACTGACATGTGGGGCCCATCCCTCTAATTATACTGTTAGTTTAGTTTAACTAAATGTTAGACTAACAGAGGCTGACATGTGGGTCCCACTGGACCCACCTGTCTGGTTTGACTGGTCAGCCGACCAGTTGACCTGCTGACGTCAGCATTACCTCATGCTGACGTCATAATTCATTTTTCTGAATATAAATAATTCCAGAAATTCAAATAAACTTTGAAAATTCATATCTTTTAAACCGTAACTCGGATGAAAATGTTTTCTATATGAAAGTTGCTCAGAACGACGAGACGAATCCGAATACGCAGTCCATTCGTCCACCACACCTCCCTAACCTATCGAACTAGCAACTTTCCCCCTCCGGTCCGTCTGTCCGAAAACGTGAAACATCGGGAATACCTCCCGGGTGTTCCCCCCCTTCACCGGTACCACCTACTGTCGCGTTAGGACACCCCTAGCACCGCTCATTGACATGTCACGCATCGTCATGCTTATGTTTGCTTTGTATTTACTGTTTCTTCCCCCTCTTCTCTCCGGTAGACTACGAGACCGACACTGCTGCTGCCCAGTTCGACTACGGAGTCGACGACCCCTCCTACTTGCCAGAGCAACCAGGCAAGCCCCCCCCCCCTTGATCACCAGATATCGCCTACTCTATTCTCTATACTGCTTGCATTAGAGTAGTTTAGCATGTTACTGCTTTTCGATATTCTATCCTGATGCATAGCCTATCCTTGCTACTACTGTTGATACCTTTACCTGCAATCCTACATGCTTAGTATAGGATGCTAGATTTCCATCAGTGGCCCTACATTCTTGTCCGTCTGCTGTGCTATACTATCGGGCCGTGATCACCTGGGCGGTGATCACGGGTATATACTTATATACTACATACATGACACATGTGATGACTAAAGTCGGGTCGGCTCGTAGGAGTACCCGCAAGTGGATCTTTGTGGCGGAGCGACAGGGCAGGTTGAGACCGCCTAGGTGAGAGGTGGGCCTGGCCCTGGTCGGCGTTCGCGGATACTTAACACGCTTAACGAGATCTTGGTATTTGATCTGAGTCTGGCCATTTGGTCTATACGCACTAACCATCTACGCGGGAGTAGTTATGGGTATCCCGGCGTCGTGGTATCAGCCGAAGCCTTCTTGACGTCAGCGACTGAGTGGCGCGCGCCGGATTGGACTGGAACGCCACTAGGCTAGGTCTGCTTCCGGCCGCGTACGCAACGTGCAGGTGTGCATAGGGCGATGGGCCCAGACCCCTGCGCGCATAGGGTTAGACCGGCGTGCTGACCTCTCTGTTGTGCTTAGGTGGGGCTGCGACGTGTTGATCTTACGAGGCCGGGCATGACCTAGGAAAGTGTGTCCGGCCAATTGGGATCGAGCGTGTTGGGTTATGTGGTGCACCCCTGCAGGGAAGTTTATCTATTCGAATAGCCGTGTCCCTCGGTAAAAGGACGACCCGGAGTTGTACCTTGAGCTTATGACAACTAGAACTGGATACTGAGTAAAATACACCCTTCCAAGTGCCAGATACAACCCGGTGATCGCTCTCTAACAGGGCGACGAGGAGGGGATCGCCAGGTAGGATTATGCTATACGATGCTACTTGGAGGAATTCAATCTATTCTCTTCTACATGCTGCAAGATGGAGATGTCCAGAAGCGTAGTCTTCGACAGGACTAGCTATCCCCCTCTTATTCTGGCAATCTGCAGTTCAGTCCACTGATATGCCCCTTTACACATATACTCATGCATATGTAGTGTAGCTCCTTGCTTGCGAGTACTTTGGATGAGTACTCACGGTTGCTTTTCTCCCTCTTTTCCCCTTTCTATACCGGATTGTCGCAACCAGATGCTGGAGTTCAGGAGCCAGACGCCACCGTCGACGACGACTCCCACGGCACTGGAGGTGCCTACTACTACGTGCAGGCCGCTGACGACGACCAGGAGTAGTTAGGAGGTCCCAGGCAGGAGGCCTTGCCTTTTCGATCGTTGCTACTTTTGTGCTAGCCTTCTTAAGGCAAAACTTGTTTAACTTATGTCTGTACTCAGATATTGTTGCTTCCGCTGACTCGTCTATGATCGAGCACTTGTATTCGAGCCCTCGAGGCCCCTGGCTTGTATTATGATGCTTGTATGACTTATTTATGTTGTAGAGTTGTGTTGTGATATCTTCCCGTGAGTCCCTGATCTTGGTCGTACACATTTGCGTGCATGATTAGTGTACGGTCAAATCGGGGGCGTCACACTTCCCCCTTCGGGTCTCCCCCCGCGAGTCTGACGGCCAAGGCTCTGGTCCGTGACAAGGGGTTCGACCTTTGAGAGGAGCTTCAGTACTTAGGCTTTCAAAATGTTGAGCGCGAGCGAAACACCCAATGGGCCGGCTGGCGGCAATCCGGCAGGGTGCGGCAACTTGAAAAGGTGAGACCAGGTCGAGAGACCCGGCGGTATGTAGAAACTTCGTGGATGCCGACGCTTTTGCTTTTCGTCTTTAGAGCCGTTTTCTTGTGACTCTCCCCCTTTGGGCTCCCCCCCCCCGCGAGTCTGACGGCCAGGGCTTTGGTCCGTGACAAGGGGCTCGGCCTTTGAGAGGAGCGTTCAATACTTAGTCTTTCAAAACGTTGAGCGCGAGCGAAACACCCACTAGGCCGGCTGGCGGCAATCCAGCAGGGCCGGGTTGGCGAGCAGCCGGTCATGCGGCAACTTATAGTGGCAGGGCCGGGTTGGGCGACCTGGCGGTTTTTGACTTAGTGCTCATGGCGCGCTCGTGCGTTGGACTCATGTGCTTGCCAGCCGACAGCCGAAGCCAGATCTGCGGCTTAGGGCGAAGCGAGAGGTTTATGGCGATCCAACGCATTTGCGAACTGCTAAGGAAAAATGACGGGTGGCCAAGCCGGCCAGCCCCCGAGCCCCCGGGTTGAGCGAGTCGACCCGGTGGCCGGGTTTGGCTTAATAGTAAAGTGGTGCACAAATATAGGAGACACAATAGCTTGGTCGCAGAAAGGGCAGCCCCCGAGCGTTGTTCGGGGACCCCATAGTTTCAGACAATTACAAAAGGCAGCGATACAAACGTGCACTCGGCTAACTGTAAAACGGACGGAGGAGCTCCGCGTTCCATGGCCAGGTTGTTTCTTCGCCGGCGGTATCCCTCTTGCGCTTGTTTGTCTTGCGGGCATCGACGAGGTAGTACGCGTTGCGGTCGCATAAGGCCTTGCTGACGATGAAGGGGCCCTCCCATGGGGAGGACAACTTGTGTTGGCCAGTCTGCTCTTGGACGAGTCGGAGGACGAGGTCTCCCTCTCGGAAAGCGAGGGGCTTGATCTTCTTGCTGTGGTAATGCCTCAGGCCTTGCTGGTAGGTGGCTGAGCGACTGAGCGCTAGGAGACGTGCTTCTTCGAGCAGGTCGACGCCACTTTGCACGCTTCTTTTGCTTTGACTTCCGTGTACATCGTGACGCGCGGCGAGTTGAACTCGACATCGGTTGGGATGACGGCTTCTGCTCCGTAGACGAGGAAGAACGGGTTGAACCCGGTCGACCTGTTCGGCGTGGTGCGGAGACTCCAGAGGACGGCCGACAACTCATCAAGCCAGCTGCTAGGTGACCGGATGAGTGGCTCGACGAGTCGCGGCTTGAAGCCAGACAGGATGAGACCGTTGGCTCGCTCGACCTGGCCATTGGACTGCGGGTGTGCCACGGAAGCCAGGTCGAGGCGGATGCCGGAGACAGAGCAGTACTGCGCGAGCACGCCCTTGGCGAAGTTGGTGCCGTTGTCCGTGATGATGTTGTTTGGCATGCCGTAGCGTACCGCGATGTCCTTGATAAATCGGACGGCCGTCGGGCCGTCCAGCTTCTTGATTGGCCTTGCTTCGATCCACTTGGTGAACTTGTCTACTGCCACCATCACCATGCTGACCGTCCGTGAGGTTGCGGCGATATAGAGCAATAGCGGCTCCTTCTCGGCCGGTGCGGCCAGGACTGGTGCGGTGGAGAGCATGCACTTGAGATCCCGGAAAGCTTCGTCCGCCTGGTCGTTCCATTCGAACGTCGTCGTCTTCTTCATTAGCTGATACAGGGGCAAGGCCCTCTCGCCCAGCCGGCTGAGAAACCGGCTAACGGAGGCCAAGCAGCCGGTGAACTTCTGGACATCGCGCAGCCGAGCCGGCTTGCACATGCGCTCGATGGCCTTGATCTTCTCCGGGTTTGCCTCAATGCCGCGCTCCGAGACGAGGAAGCCGAGTAGCTTTCCGGCCAGGACGCCGAAAACGCATTTCTCTGGGTTGAGCTTGACCTTGTACTCGCGCAGGTTGGCGAAGGTTTCCTTCAGATCGTCGAGGAGTGTGAGGTGCTGCTTGGTCTTCACCACGATGTCGTCCACGTAGACGTGGATGTTGCGGTCGAGTTGCAGCAGCAAGCATTTCTGCATGCAGCGCTGGAAAGTGGCACCGGCGTTCTTCAAGCCGAACGACATGGTGATGTAGCAATACGCCCCAAAGGGCGTGATGAAGGACGTCTTCAGGGTGTTGGCTGGGTCCAGCTTGATCTGATGATAGCCGGAGTAAGCATCCAGGAAGGATAGGAGCTCGCACCCGGCGGTGGAGTCGATGACTTGGTCGATCCGCGGGAGGGTGAACGGGTCTTTGGGGTAGGCCTTGTTCAGGCTGGTGTAGTCGATGCACATGCGCCAGGTCTTGTTCTTCTTTAGGACGAGAACTGGGTTGGCCAGCCACTCGGGGTGAAACACTTCCATGATGAAGCCGGCCGCCAAGAGCTTGGCGACCTCTTCACCAATGGTCCTTCCCTTTTCTTCGGAAAAACGTCGTAGGGGTTGGCGGACAGGCTTGGCATCCTTGCGGACGTGGAGTTTGTGCTCGGTGTACTTCCTCGGGATACCCGGCATGTCCTTGGGGGTCCATGCAAAGATATCCCGATTCTCACGGAGGAAGTCGACGAGCTCGCCTTCCCATTTGCTGTCGAGGCGGGTGCCTACGACAACGTACTTGCTGCAGCTAGGGTCTTCCGGGTTCAGCTTTACATTCTTGGTCTCCCTGGAGGGCTTGAACACGGCCTCGTCGGCTGGCTCCTCGGCCGGGATCTTAGCGGCCGATGCTTCTTGGGCCAGGGCAACGATCCGGTCAAGCTGGCGCCGCACCTCGGCTACGACCAGCGACTCGGCCATCTTGGCACCGTCTCGGGCGCAGTCCAGGGACTTGCGGTATTCGCCGGTGACGGTGATGAGGCCCTTCGGACCCGGTAGCTTCATCTTCAGGTAGGCGTAGTGGGGGACTGCCATGAACTTGGCGAGCGCGGGCCGGCCCAACAAGTGTGGTACGCGCTGGACAGGTCCACCACCTTGAACCAGATCGGCTCACGTCAGAAGTGGCTGCTGTCGCCGAACAGGACGTCGAGGCGGATACGGCCGATCGGAGAGCAGGAGAGGCAGGGAACGATGCCGTGGAAGATCGTCCGGGTCGGCTCTAGGTCCTTGGCCTCGAGACCGAGCTTGGTCATGGTGTCACGGTAGAGGATGTTGATGCTGCTGCCGCCGTCAACGAGAACCCGGGAGAATTTGCACGTGCGCCACGGTGAGATGATGGTGGGGTCGAGGACGAGGGTGTAACCACCCGGGTTCGGCATGACGGCCGGGTGGTCCTCCCGGGTCCAGGTGACCGGGCGCTCCGACCAATGCATGTACTCCGTCCTGGCCGGGATGATGGTGTTCACCTCCTGCCGGAGGAGGCGTTCGCTGCGCTTGTCGTCGCCGAGGCTGGTGAAGATGACGTAGGTCGCGTTCTGGGCCAGCTAGGGGTCATCGCGCATCGCGCCGCCGGCTGGAGGCGGAGGCGCCTGCCCCGCTCCCAGAGCCGGAGTCGGAGGCGATGGGATGTCGCCCCTGGCGATGCGCTTGGTGATGGCGCACTGTCGGAGCGTGTGCGTGGACGGCCTCGTGCCGCTGTGGTGCTTGCAGGGAGCGTCGATCATCTCCTCAAAGCTCATGGCGGGCTGCCATGCCATTTTGCCGGTGTTCCAGCGCTTGGCGGCCGGCTAGGCCGCGGGTGCCTGCTCGGCGGCCGCGACAGGCCGGTTGTTGTAGCGCTGAGCCGGTTGATCGGCCTTGCGCTTGTTGTTCTGCTGGTTGTGCTGCTGCCGGCTTCCCTCGCCGGCCGGCTTCGGAGGTGGCACCGGCTTGGCCTTTCTGGTCCAGTGCCACCTGGATCTTCATGGAGGAGTCGGCGTTGGCGTACTTGTCCGCCGTCACCATGAGCGCGGCCATGGTGGCCGGCTCGAAGCGCAAGAGCTTGTGCTTGAGGAGGGTGCCGTCTCGGCACCCGTTGACGAAGTACTGGATCGCTTGGACTTCGTGGACGCCCTCGCAGCTGTCCCGAAGCTCGGTAGCGTGCGAGGTACTTGCGGCCGGTTTTGGCCGGCCCCTGCACGCACATGGCGAGCAGACTGGGGCGGCCGGGTCGCTTGTAGGTGCTGGTGAAGTTGCGCACAAAGGCCTGCTCGAAGTCGACCCACGCGTTGATGCTGCCAGCCGGCAGGCTGTTCAACCAGGTGCGGGCCGACCCCTGGAGCATGAGAGGCGCGTAACGTACGGCGAGGCGGTGGTTACCGCCGGCGATGCCGATGGCGGTGGTGTAGTCGGTGAGCCAGTCCTCCGGCTTCACGGTGTCGTTGTACTTGGGGGTGTCGCGGGGGAGCGTGAACCCTTTGGTGAAGGGTTCACCCCGGATGCGTGGCCCGAAGCACGCCGGTCGGACGGGCCCGGTCTCCTCCAGCTCCTGGGAGAAGGCGAGTGGGTCGAGGCGGTGGCGAGCGTCGGTGTCGTCGATGGCGCACAGGCCCAGTCGGTCCGTGACTGCACCGCGGGGGGCCGGGTCGCTTGTAGCCGGACGTCGGCTGGGTTGGAGCAGGGGATCGAGGCGGCGCCGGGCCTTCGAGGCTGGCTCGTCCGCCAAGCTGCCAGCAGCCGTCGGGGCGATGTAGCGCCGGGTCCGGGTGCGGCCGGAGTGTGCCTCGCCGGGTGGTGAAGACGCCGTATGCTGGTTGTCTCCGGGCCCGGCGACTCGGACGGAGCCGGATCCGGCTGGCTTGGTGAGCTGGTTGAGGCTGTCCTGCTGCGCGTTGGCCGCGACGAGGAGGTCATTCACCCTCTTGAGGCGATCCTGCAGCTCCTCGCCCACGAGCTGATCCAGGCCGACCGCGGCCGCCTGGGCAGCGCGCATGTTCTTCACGGGAGTCTCGTAGACTGGAGGGAGGGCGCCGAAGGCGCGTCCGATCGCGCCACTCCGGGCTCGCACGTCGGTGACCCGGCTGGGCTCAGGCGCGGCAGGTGTGAAATTGTAGGCGGTGTCGCGCTCCAGCTGGGCGGAGTTGAGGCGGCGCTGCGTGGTGGTGAGCGTCTCGGTGAGGTCCAGCAGGCGCTCGCAGTCCTCGTCGAGGCGAGTCCGGGCCTCGGCGATGTTGGAGGCGTCGACGTCGGTGCCGATGGGGATGCGGAGACTCTGCATCGTGGCGCGCAGCGGGTTGGACGGGCTGGCCCGCTCTGCTGCGGCCTTGGCTTCGGCAGCCTTCCTCGCCGCGCTCGACGAAGAAGAGGCGCCGGTGTCGGTGACGAACACCTCCACACAGAGGTCCATCGCTCCGGCAGGAGCGCCGTCGTTGATGGAGAGCGGGGAGTCGGAAAAGCTAAGTACCTCGCGGGGGTACTCGTCGTCCGTAGGCACGTCGGAGATGCGCAGCATGGCGAAGGAGGCGGCGAGCGCGTCGATGACGTCGTCCGCCAGTGTGATGGGCTCGTGGGAGTCGGAGAAGATCCCCGTCTGAGGCATGCTCCTGGCCAGGACCTCGAGCTGCCCCACAGTGGCGCCAACTGTCGTGGTGGGCGCACGGCAGATGCCAAGGGATGGCTGAAGATAGGAGGAGGCTCGAGGGCACTGGTGGGCTCCAGAGGCGAGGTCAGCATGAGCGAGCGCGGGACGCTGGACATACCCAGGTTCGGGGCTCTTCGGAGAGATAACACCCCTAGTCCTGCCAAGTGTGGTTTATATGTAACAGTACAGAGTTGCTCCTTGAGCTGTATGGAGGAAGAAGGAGGTCGGGCCAAGGCTTAGGCTGCTCCCTCTCCTCGGGTGTTGCTTGCTAGGTGTGCGTGATCGCCTGTGCGAATGAGTGAGCTGCCCGTATGCATGAGGGCTCCTAGGGGGTTTTATAGGCCAACCCCCAGGGATACAACGGTAATGTTACAAGGCCGTAGGGCCGGGTCGTCAATGTCCAGGAACCCGGTGCTGGGCCCACCGGGTGCCAGGGCTCGCCGGGTTCGCCAGGCACGGGCCCCATGCACTTAGGGGGCACTGTGTGCCGTCTTGTCGGTTGTCAGGGTGAGGCCGAGTCGAGTCGGCTATAGTGGCGCTCCGTCAGGTCGCCGCTTGCCGGCGTCATGGGTGACGTCAGGTGTACTCTTGCCACGCCAGCCCTGGTCAGCGGGTAGGTGGGGGCACTATTGCCTCGTCCGGCTGACCAGAGGCATGGGCGGGGCTCTGTGGCTTCGGTCATCAGTTGGTGGAGACTCGTCCCATCGTACGGCTGGGATGGGACGGCCGCTGACCCTTGGCCGGGTTTGGAGAGCACGCTAGGGGCGGTGCTGGCTTGTTGGAGAAGTCTTGAGCCTGGTTGTTGGGGCCGAATCGAGGAGTCCGGCCGGGTTGCAGATCCTGCTGGGTCGCGGGGCCTGGCCGGGTCGAGCGACCCGGCCAAGGGCGAGCCGGATCGAGGGGTGATGCTGGCCCCGTTGTTTTTGAAAAGGATCCAGGTTCCGTTGCCTGCCTGGGGTTCATCCCCCGACACCATTAGAGTTGCTTTAGCTCAATTCTTAGAGTAAAGCTCCCCCTAGATGTGATATCCCCCCTAAGAGGGATGAACTAACTTTTGGTTTTGTCGATGATGACTTCATGTAGATGTTGAAGATGTGGATGCTCAATGTTGATGTAGATCATTCGGAGCAATCCATTGGAGTGAATTGCACTTGCAATACCTACACGGGTTAGTCCCACAAGGAACAAACAAGGATATCCATAGACATAGAGTGAAGTTCACACAGGATGATGTCCATGAAAGCAATTGGTCACCTTGTCCCTTGTCTTACCAACAAGAGGGTTTGTGACTCCTTGAACTAGTGCAAGATGTGGAAGTTGTTTGCACTTGTTCTCGCCAAAATAATATGAGTGAAGTATGTTGCCGGAGTCACCCTCAAGAACTCTCTAGTTCTTCTTCTTCGGGATCCACATCAACTTGATGGGAATCCTAGGAGTTGTAGTCGTACTTGAAGAAGTAGAACTTGATGTAGTCTTGGGAACCCACTTGACCAAGGCCTTGGGAGCTTCTTCAAATGCATCAATCTCCTCTTGAAGCTTGTCCTTGCCTTTACGCTTGTGGTCTTGTGGTGGAAGATTATCTTGAGCTTGTGTCCCCTTGAAGGAAGTAGGATCATACTTCTTTTGTTGAGGAACAAACTTCGTCATGGGGTATTGATCTTCTTCCCACTCAACTCCATTGGCATTGAACTTTCGTTCAAAACCAACACCTTGATTCTTCTGGTGCCTTCCCTGCTTGCGTACAATTTCCTCGAATTCCTTACTTCCGGCAAGGCTCTTGTAAACACCTTTCTCTATAATTCCCTTCAATAAGCTATTTTCTTGCTCAAGTGTAACTTGGCTAAGAGAATCATTAGTGGAATCAAGAGAACTACTAGAAGCAACAACATTGGATTTAACATGATTATTGTTACTACTAGAAGAAGAATCTTTCTTGCTCTTGTTGCTAGATTTTACTTGTGGCGTGTAAGTTGACAAGAGTAAACGCTTGGCAATGTAAGAAGAACTTTTCTTACGAAGATCATCATTGATTGCCTTTAAGAACCCATGCTCTTGCTCAAGGTTGAGCTTTTCAAAGCGTAGCTTCTCATGAGTCTTTAAAAGCTCTTGATGATCCTCTAAGGTAGTTTCATGAGCTAACTTAAGAGTGTTTAGTTCTTTAGTCAGACGCTCAATCTCCTTCTTATCATCGTCATTCGTTTTATCTTGATTAGCATGATTAATAGCAAGTTCATCATAGTTTTCATCACTAGAGTTGTCAACAAGTAAATCATCATCACCTAGCAAATCATCTTCATCACTATTGAAATCAACATACTCGGGGTGTGATACCTTTGGGCCTTTAGCCATGAAGCATCTTCCAATTCCTTCATTTGGTGAGTCAAATATGTCATAGGAGTTGGTTGACACAAGTGCTACACCGGCAACACCTTCATCCTAAGTATATTCAGAGTCGGAGTGATAACTTCTCTCGGAGTGATGGTCGGAGTCGGAGCCGGATACCAATTCACCAATGTGAGCTTGATGTCTTCGTTTTGTGTAGCTCCTTGATGACTTGTCTGTCCTTTCTGAATCCTTGCTTCTGCGAGAGGTTCTTCGTTCATAATGATCATCTCTACTCCTTCTCTCTCTTGGAGGTGATTCTTCTCTTCTACTACTCCTTTTAGGCGAGTCTTCTCTTCTTTTGTAGGGAGCCGTACACTCATTGGAGTAGTGTCCGGGTCTTCCACAATTGTAGCAATTACGCTCACGACTAGAAGATCTTTTGTCATTGTAGGACCTTGACTTGGAACTTCTTTCCTTGCTTATACTCTTGTAGAACTTGTTGAAGTTCTTCACCATTAGGCTCAATTCCTCATTGAAGGCTTGTTTCTCACTTGATGATGTAGGAGAATCACATGAGGCTTTGTAAGCACCACTAGACTTGTTGTGAAGCTCTTCTTTATGCTTGAGTGACATCTCGTGAGCAACAATTCTTCAAATGACTTCCGTTGGCTTGAGATCTTTGTAGTTGGGCATCATTTGGATCAATGTGCACACGATATCATATTTTCCATCCAAGGCTCTTAGGATCTTCTTGATGATGAATCTATCGGTCATCTCTTCACTTCCTAAGCCGGCAATCTCATTTGTGATGAGAGCAAGCCTAGAGTAAATTCCAGTGACACCTTCACCATCCTTCATTTTGAACTTGTCAAGCTGACATTGAAGCACATCCAATTTGGATTCCTTGACGGAGTGGTACCTTCGTGCATATCAATCAAAGTATCCCAAATTTCCTTTGCATTCTCAAGACGACTGATTTTGTTGAATTCTTTGGGGGCACAATCCGTTGAAGAGGATATTGCAAGCTAGAGCATTGTATTGTAGCATCTTCAACTCTTCCGCGATAGCTTCACGGTTAGGTTCTCTCCCATCAAAGAATTCACCTTGCAAGCCAATACACACAATAGCCCAAACGGCGGGGTTATGTCCAAGAATATGCATTTTCATCTTATGCTTCCAACTAGCAAAATTAGTATCATCAAAGTAATTTCCCCCGCTAGACGCCATACTCTCCTAGGTTGTGAAACCAAGGCTATGATCACCAAAGCTATGGAAATAAAGGCAAATGGAGACCAAAGCTCTGATACCACTTGTAGGATCGAAAGTATGTCTAGAGGAGGGTGATTAGACTACTTGACCAAATAAAAATCTAGCCTTTTCCCAATTTTTAAGTCTTGGCAGATTTTAGCAACTTAGCACAAGTCAAGCAAGCAACCTACACATGCAAATCTAAGAGTATAGCAGCGGAATGTAAATCATTGCATATGAAGGTAAAGGGGAGGAGTTTGGTGGGAGCAAACGCAATGTAGACACGGAGATTTTTGGCGTGGTTCTGATAGGTGGTGCTATCGTACATTCACGTTGATGGAGACTTCAACCCATGAAGGGTAACGGCTGCGCGAGTCCACGGAGGGCTCCACCCACGAAGGGTCCATGAAGAAGCAACCTTGTCTATCCCACCATGGCCATCGCCCACGAAGGACTTGCCTCACTTCGGTAGATCTTCATGAAGTAGGCGATCTCCTTGCCCGTACAAACTCCTTGGTTCAACTCCATAATCTTGACGGAGGCTCCCAAGTGACACCTAACCAATCTAGGAGACACCACTCTCCAAAAGGTAATATATGGTGTGTTGATGGTGAACTCCTTGCTCTTGTGCTTCAAATGATAGTCCCCCCAACACTCAAATCTCTCTCACAGATTTGGATTTGGTGGAAAGATGATTTGAGTGGAAAGCAACTTGGGGAAGGCCAGAGATCAAGATTCTTGTGGTTGGATTGGAATATCTTGGTCTCAACACATGAGTAGCTGGTTCTCTCTCAGAAAATGGATGCTGGAAGTGTAGGCATGTTCTGATGGCTCTGTCCATGAATGGAGGAAGGGTGGAGGGGTATATATAGCCTCCACACAAAATCTAACCGTTACACACAATATACCAAACTCGGTGGGACCGAATACTCAAACTCGGTCAGACCGATTTAGTTCAAAATGTGAACGTTAGGATTTTCGATGGGACCGACATGTCAACTTAGTGGGACCGATTTCATTAGGGTTAGGGCATAACGTAATCTCAGTGAGACCGATCACATAAACTCAGTGAGAACGATTTCTGTAATAGGCAAACAGAGAGTTGGTCAGGCAAACTCGGTGGGACCGATCGCTCATTTCGATGAGACCGAAATGTTATGAAAGGAAACAGAGAGTTTGCATTGCAAACTCAGTGGGACCGATCGCTCATCTCGGTTAGACCGGAATGTTACGAAGGGAAACAGAGAGTTTGCAATCCCATCTCGGTGAGACCGAGATCCCTACCGGTGAGACCGAACTGATTAGGGTTTCTGGCTATGGCTATGTCAAATGAACTCAGTGGCGCCGGATAGATCAAATCGATGGGGCCGAGTTTGACTTTTGGGTTGGGACATTTGTGGATACGAGAAAGTGGTTGAGGGCTTTTGGAGCATATCACTAAGCATTTTGAGCAAGCAAGCCATTAAGCAACACCTCATCCCCTTTTAATAGTATTGGCTTTTCCTATGGACTCAATGTGGTCTTGGATCACTAAATTGAAAATTTAGAGTCTTGAGCTTGAGCCAATATGTGTCCTTAGCATTTTGAGGGGTCCACATTCCTAGTCCATGCCATGCCAATCATTGAACTTTTTTGAAATGATCATCTTGAAAAAGCATTAGTTCAATGAGCTAGATGTTGTTAGGAATTACCAAAACCACCCAGGGATTGTTGCACTTTCAACGGGTTGGCGAGCTAGAAAAGGTAAGATTTGCTGATAGAATGTTGCCTCACATTTCATGGACGGGACCCTTCCAGTTGGAAGAGCACAGACCCATGCCGCGCTCTCTGATGTCACAGATGGGCTGTTTCACCTTGGAAGAACCTTCGTGGGTGCCCTCCTCGTGGTCGTGGTCGATGAGATCTGACTTGGCAATTGAGGATGCCAAGCCGCTGCCGTAGAATGTGTCCTTCAGAAATGACAAAATGGGCTCGATGGTGTATAAAGCTCGCAAATCCTTGACTGCTTGGCGGAGGAGATCAGTGGCAGGGCCGTCGAAGAGATCGACGGTGGTTGAACCAGAGGGGTTGGGGATGGACCACTTAACGTGTGACATGGCCCGCGTGAAGCCGTCACTGTGGACGAGCTTGATGTCATAGCCAACTTTCCCGAGATACAGTAATACGCTAGCCTGCTGACATGAAGCCTTCGACATGGCAACGTAGTCAATGTCTTCGCCCGCTTCTGCGGCGACGTGTTGCCCCGGGATCGACAGGTCGGGGTGAACGGCGGCCACCTCGCCAACGTCCGCCGGAGAGGCCATGATAAACCTCTTCTTGGCCGAATGCTTGTCGGGCTCCCCGGGATACGTGGTCAAGCTTAGGCTGCGACATTCTGGAGCAGGGGATGTGGATCTGGCGGGGAGGGACAGCACAGGTGTAACATCCCAAATTTTCAATTTGGAATGTTATACATATATCATCATTGCATATCATGTTTTGTTGCATTTTGACAAATCCTCGATAAATCCTAAGCAACTCAAGGACCCTCGGAGAGAGTTGGGGATTTTCTTAAATTTTCATATTTGATTTTATCAAATAATAAGACGAGGATTTGGTTTTAATTATTTTTCTCTCCGGAAAAATATTTCATTTTAAATAAACGAGAGGAGAAAATATGACTTCTCCAAAACAATTCAAATACTGGAGGAAAAATGTTAAAATCATTATTTGGAATTTATTTGCAATTTTTATTGCATTAAAAATATTGCATATTTTCAAAATATTTATTTTGGATTATAAAAATGTTCACCCTATTCTAGATTTTCTAACTAGACGGGGAAAATTTATTTCATATTTCTCTGATTTTTATTTATTTTTCTACGTATTATTCTCCGCGGAACTTATTTTAAAAAAAAAACGCCCGCGCGCCGACTGGGCCAAAGGCCCAGCCGACGGCCCGCCTCGCGCCTCTCCTCTTCCCGCACGACGCCGCCGCCGCCGGAGTCCGCCATGGACACGGGACCGCCGCCGCCTCGGCTTGCCCCCTCCCCCAAGCCGCCGGACCCCCCCTCTTTATATACCCTTCCCCCCTCTCTTTCCTCACATCGCCGCCGCCGCTCGCACTCATCGCCGCCGCCGCCGGAGTCGCGCCCGCCGCCGCCTGTTCGCCGCCGGAGCCGCCGCCCCTCGCCGCCGGAGACGTCGCCCCCGAGCCCCGCACCCCGCGCCCCTCGCCGCCCGAGCCGGAGCCCCGCCGGAGCCTCGCCGGAGTAGCCCCGACGAGGTATGCCCGCTGCCGTTGACTTGCCGGTTTTCGTTTAAAAAAAAACTCTTCGTTTAAAAAAAAACCCTAGATCGGTTTTTTTTCGGTTTTATTATTTTACGAGCGTTCACTGAACCGTTCGTTTTAACGAACGCGTTCGTCGGTTTTTCTCTGTTAACGAACGTCCGTTCTTTAACCGTTCGTCCGTTTTCTTTTTCGTCGGATTTTTCTGCGATTATCTCAGATTCGATTTCTGATCGAATTTTCGATTCTGTTTAACTTCTCGCTCGTTTATCGGAATCAGGTGATTCAAGCGCCTAGAGTTCCGTCTCGAAATTCTCTTTCCGTTTAATCTACGCAAACAAGTTTTGCTACAGTAAAATTTGACCTAGATCCAGATTAGCAAACGAAGTTTCTTTCTTTCGCCGTTTGACTTTCGTTGCTTCTTTTGAGTTGATTCTTTTCGCAAACCGGAGTTCTTAAGTTGAACTTTCTGGTTGGATCTTTCATTCGAGTTTTACCTGTGCATTAGATGAGTACTGATTGTATGCTTGTTTGTTTGCGATAGAGTACCCGGAGTGTGCCGCTTGTTACTTCGAATCGCTAGGTTTTGCGGATCGTCAGCAAGGCAAGTAACACTTTGATCATATCCCGTTCATACCCAGTTTTTATTGCATTAGATCTGTTTTCTTCAAACACTTGCATGATTAGGATCTAATTAAATTGTGGGTATTGGGAAGTAGTTGAGGTAGAACCTATTACCTGTTTTCTATTCAAACCCTTGGGAGTTACTTCTACGTTGCTTTTATTATTGCCATGCTATGCTCGTAGACGTGGATTGGGTTTGAGTGAAATTCATGACAGATGTGAGATTGTTAATTAATGGTTTACTTAAGGTGGCAACTTAAACTCACATCTGGGTGGATTGAGGTACCTGGGTATTCCAGGATTGCCTGTTTTTCTTTTGGACCGCCACCCAGGTTCAAAGGGATCATGAGATTATTCTTGCTAGAAACTTCCGTGTGCAGCCACAAGCTATTATGGGCTCTAGCATAGTTGACTAAGTTGTGTGAACTCTTACAGTGGTAGACTAGCAGATGTAGGGGAAAGTAGGTGTAACTGTCTACCCATACGTAAGGTGCAAACACTTCTGAAAGACTGTGTCTTGGTCATCCGTTACTCAAACACCATGTAGTGCGAGTAATCCAACGGAGGAGATCAAGTCTTGTGGGGAAAAGTGCACAAACCTCTGCAGAGTGTACAAACTAATCATGGTTAGCCGTGTCCCCGGTTATGGACAACTTGAGTATCTAGTACTTGGATTATCATGTGAATCTCAACACTATGTTACTTCTAATTAATTTTGTTGGGTTATTGATGACATTTAATTGGGATTGAGATGCTGTCAACCATCTCAATGTTTCACAACCACCATGATAGTTAAATAAAATTTATTCCTTTGAAGTAGGATAAAATTGGCTTTTCGCAAAACTGTAACCATAGAGCTTTCCACCAGCCATATATGCATGTAGTATAGCATTGTTATTGTTCATTATTCTCTATGTGTTACATTGCCAGCATATTCTATGTGCTGACCCGTTTTCGGGCTGCAACGTTTCATGTTGCAGACTTTTCAGACGACGAGTAAGGTGCCTTAGGTCGTGGTCTTATACTCAGTGATGCCGCTGGAGTTGATGGACTCACTTATCTTCCAAGTCTTCCGCTGTTATCGTGTTAGATGGCCTTAAGCCATGCTTATCATACTTAATCTCTTCGGAGATATTCGATGTAATAAGTGTGTGATTGCTACTCTGTTATAAATCCTCCTTTTGTACTGTGCGTGTCAGCATTACTGATCCAGGGATGACACTGGTGCACAGCAGGACAGGCCATTTGAGGTCTGGTCGCTACAACAGGCCTCATCTAAAAACTCAGGGAGTGGGGCGACGGTATGGGAATCGTTGGGTAACCTGAACTTTATTATCGAAGCTAGGAGGAACGGGCAGACCGACAGGGGTTGGCGGCGGCATCGGCGGCAGCCGCGAGCCAGGGTTCGAGGGTGGAGGGGGGCGGGCGGGGGACTGTGGAGGGGGGGGGTGTTTGAGGATACGCCACGGCTACTGAAATTTTAGTAATGGTGGGTGGAGATGGTGGTGGATGAGGGAGGGCGACGGTTCAAATGCCTCGGCTACTTCAATTTTACTATAAGGTCGGTGTTGGAGGAGTGTGGGCGACGGTTGAAGTACGGTGGCTACTAAAATTTGGGTAAAGGAATTGATGCGGGGCTGGAGTGCCCAAGATCGCACACGGTCCAATAACAATATGCGTGTATGATAATAAGGAAAAGTGGCGCGGAACCGCCGATTTTTGCAACGCTCAAGGAGGGTAGTTTGTTTTTATATTTCTAGCTAGCTGGTCTATCGCACATGGTTCGTCCTAATTTACAAATAAACTTACCCGCCTTTAGCTTGCACAGGTGGTGGTTTTACAGCGCACTTGCATCACACAAGGTTAAGCCAGTACCTCCACCCTTTGCTCACGCCTGCGCGGCCGTGGTGATTTTACAGCGCACTTGCATCGCACATGGTTGAGCCAGTACTTCCACCTTTGCTCGCGCTTGCGCGGTCGTGGTGATTTTACAGCGCACTTGCATCGCACATAGTTGAGCCAGTACCTCCACCTTTGCTCGCGCTTGCGCGGGTGTGGTGATTCACAACGCACTTGTATCGCATGTGGTTAAGATATTACACCCGTGTTCGTTGAGCATCATCAGAGTCTTTGCAGCAAAAAATAACGTTAGAGAGGGTCAGAAGACAGCCACACCAGCATGTGGCCCAAATATATATGAGTGAAAAGGGTGGTCTGTGATGTTCAAAATTCCAATGCACAACTTTGACCGCGCGGGCCCACGGTTGGCGCGTCGTCGAAGATCGATGAGAGGGGCCAGAAGTCAAGAACCACCTGGAAGTGGCCAAATATATGTAGGAATATTGGGGATGTTTAAAACTTTAAATACACATTGCATAACTTTGGTGGCACCTGCCTCGCAAACCCGAAAGCACCCTTGGATATATATATATATAATGACATAATGTTGTACCTAGCTAGGATGCTTGGCCCACCACCTCTCACTTCGTGTCAACGGGGCGGATGCACGTAATTATCGATACTTTGGTCATACATGCATGTCGCCATGACCTACCATAAGACGGACCAATGAATCTATCGTTTGGTCAAACGACAGCTGTGGTTGTCGATAAACCGCTTGGACCAATAGATTGAACCATCATAAAAATCGCATGAGAGGGACCACAAAACCAGCACCTCTTGCATGCGACCCTAAATGATGTACGTTGGGAAGGGGTGATGTGTGTTTTCAATATAGAATAATGTACTATTTAGATGTGGTGCCTACCTCTCGATAAATACAACAACCATGAAGGCAAGGTAGTTAAGGACGAGATACGTAGGGTATGATGTAGGTCGAACCCAGCAATCCGAGCATGTGGGAGGGAATCCTAACAACGCATGAGCCTGAGCTTTGGTTGAGCGACATGTGACGGTGACCGGCCCTAACATGAACTAGGAGGAATCCATTCATGGCCAACACATACCCCTCATTATCGGTCAAAGGGATGATATATGTACACTCGGGGAGCCCACAGATATGCGTGTCGTCACAAAAAACCGCACAAGGGAGACGTGGTCGATCAGAAGAACCCGTATACACTGCATGCGGCCCGAAAATATGTATGAGTATGGTGGTGTGTGATGTGTTTAAATCCCAATGCACAACTTCGATGGGCCACCAACTACATTACAAACCGAACACCGTACCCGACTCCAAGCCTGGTTCAATACGTACGATGTCAGTTTCCCAACTTCGAGGCGGCAGCGGCGGGGGGTGGGTGGGTCGTCCCATGCATGCGCTCAAACTTTATTTGGTCTAGCATGGGACACATCCATATCTATACGCCTATATAGTGTGCGAATAACTTTGAAAGTTGGTCGTTGGATGAAGCCAATCCGACGGTAGAGAGATGGCAAATCCGAGCACTAGCAGCCATTGGATATCATCTACATTCCACCAGATTCTGCCACATGTACAATCTAGAAGACTCCATGGTTGAACTTAAGCATAATGCACAAACCTCAAAACACAAGCACTTCTCCTTTGTTCTCTAGAATCTTCCATATCTTAATTGCCCAAACTTTTTTTTCTAAATGAATTGTCACTTTTTGTTTTTTACTTTATGCTTTACAATGCACAATTCCATGAATCTTAAAATAGATTTTTTTGTAAAACTAATTGATTTTGGATGATATGAACTATAATAGTTAAATGAACATCTACATCATGCATATATGACTCAAAGCTTACATGCTATAGTGTGGTATTTCTTCATAATTTGGTTACCAAATCTCATGCGTGCAATGCACGTGTACCTTACTAGTATCAATAGGAAACCATCATGGTCAAACCCTTCTCGTTGTTGGGTCAAAGGGATAGATTGTGGGGGGCCCCTAATTGTCGGTAAAGGATATTATATATACCTCGGGGAGCCCACAGATATGTGTCGCGTCTATAAGCCGCACAAGAGAGACATGCCCGAGAAGAACACCCTGCCCCCTATACCCTGCATGCAACCTGAAAAAGGTTTATATAATCGCCATGAAAGGTCAAGTCAATCATTCTTGAATATTTTAGAGGAAAAAATAACCCATAAAAACATATTAGGTTTATATAATCGCCATGACAGGTCCACTCAATCATTCTTTATTTTTTAGAGCAAAAAATAACCCATAAAAACATAGTCTACAAATTAGCAAAACAAGGATCCCAAGGTTTATATAATTTCCATGATAGGTCACTATAGAGATATAATATATCTCTATAATGACCATGTCATGGCATTTAAATGAAGCTTGAGATATGCAACTTCCCACCGGGTCACCCATCCTTGGACTACTCCAGCCCGAGCATGCTTAGCTTCCGTGTTCTATTCGACTAGGCTAGCGAATGGGAAGCCGACCCTTGCTGATAAGAATTGCCTCCTTGCCATTAAGGTGTTTCGCGCTGGTCACCCTATGGGACCTACTCCCTCCTGTCACACACATTTGTGCTTTTAGAAACTATGTGGGATATTTTACATGGCCGGTGTGTCGCCGCTAACCTTCAATGAGCACTGACACTCGTAGCGGGAAAACGATGGGAGAAGAGGCGTGAAGCCGATGAGAAGAGTGGCGAGAAACGGTGGCCTGTTTAGAAAACCTAGTAGAGAAGGAAGCATGAGCTAGCACGACGCATGCGCACAGTGCTTACCCATGTACTGCATGTGCTGTCGAAAGGGCTCAGGGTTGCCGTTCGATTTGGGAGCATCCAATGGTGCACACGTACGATCCGCGGGGTTTGGGTTCTGGTCAATCAGAACGCACGACTCTGATCGCGCACGTAGCAAGGGGGCATCAGCCACGGTTTGGTAGGCACACGGCTTTCATGAGTGAACCATGTGCTATTTGAAAATATTTCGTGAGAAGAATCTTGGTTTTTAAATCCTCGTAAATCCAAAACCAAGCCAAAAATCGTGAAACCTGGCATGGTGTCACGACATGGCACATATATGTCGAGGAAATTTTTTCGTCCATTTTGGCGCAAGTTTTATTACAAGCCTCTTACAAACCGGAGCTTCTCTCAAAGAAGCCTCGTGGTTCCGATAGGGAAACGTGTCCCCCTTGTGGGCGAAACGTAATCACTGCCTCTTTTCGCCTTGTATTTTCTTCTACGGGCAACATGGAACGACAGGATATCCGTGCTGAAATTTAAACTTATTCAGGGTTCGTTTGGCCTTTTTATACACCAATTGAGTTTCCTAGGCATTTAATGTCCATAATTCAAATCTGAACTTCAAATAGATGCTCCAGTTCACCAAAATGGCTAGAAAATTTGTACATGTGTCCTTGGGTGCATGTTTAGGTCCCATGCCAGGAATGGGAATGAATTACAACCGTACCCGCGTCCTGGCTCGTCCTCAAACATTTGGAATCTCGGTTTTTAAAACCCCGTAAATCCTAAACTCACCAGAAAGTCATCAAAGGTGGCATGGTGTCACGTCATGGCACATATATGTCGTGGTAAAAACATTGTCCAATTTGGGCCAAGCTTTATTACAAACCTCATACAAACCGGAGCTTCCCTCAAAGAAGCCTCGTGGTTTCGATAGGGAAACATGTTCCCCTTGTGGGCAAAACGTAATCACTACCTCTTTTTGCCTTGTATTTTCTTCCACGGGCAACATGGAACGACATGATATCCGTGCTGAAATTTAAACTTATTCAGGGTTCGTTTGGCCTTTTTATACACTAATTGAGTTTCCTAGGCATTTAATGTCCATAATTCAAATCTGAACTACAAATACATGCTCCAGTTCACCAAAATGGCTAGAATAATTATACATGTGTCCTTGGGTGCATGTTTAGGTCCCATGCCAGGAATGGGAACGAATTAAAACCATACCGGTGTCCTGGCTCATCCTCAAACATTTCGAATCTCGGTTTCTAAATCCCCATAAATCCAAAACTCACGAGAGAGTCATCAAAGGTGGCATGGTGTCACGTCATGGCACATATATGTCGTGGTAAAAACATTGCCAATTTGGGCCAAGCTTTATTAGAAACCTCTTACAAACTGGAGCGTGTCGCAAGAACCCTCGTGGTTTCGATAGGGAAACATGTCCCCTTGTGGGCCAAACGATAATCACTCCCTGTTCTAGCCTCATATTCTCTTCTACACGCGACACGGAACAACGGGAGGTTCGCGCTGAACTTTGAAATTATTCAGGGTTCCTTTGACCTTTTTTATTCATTAATTGAGTTTTCTAGGCATTTAATGTCCATAATTGAAATCCGAACTACGACTACATGCTCCAGTGCACCAAAATGGCTAGAAAAAACATACATGTTTCCTTCGAGTGCATGTTTAGGTCCCATGGAACGAATGGGAACAAATTCAACTGTCTTGCCGTCCTGGCTTGGCCACAAACATTGCGAATCTCGGTTTTTAAATCTCTCTATATCCAAAACTCACCAGGAAATCATGAAACTTGGCATGGTGTCACTACATGGTACATATAATTGTCCAATTCGGGCGAAGCTATATTACAAGCCTCTTACAAACCGGAGCCTGTCGCAACCCTCGTGGTTCCAGTAGGGAAACATGCCCCTCTTGTGGGCGAAACGATAATCGCTGCCTCTTCTTGCCTTGATATTTGTTTTCTACAGGCAACATAGAATAACAGGAGTGTCAGGCTGAAATTTGAAACTGTTCAGGGTTTGTTTGGCCATTGTATATATTACTAATTACTAATTTTTCTACGCATTTAATGTAGTCCATAATTCAAATTTGAACTACAAGCACATGCTCCAGTGAAGCAAAATGGGTGGGAAATCGTACATGTGTCATTGGGCGCATGTTTAGGTCTCATTTAAGGAATGAGAATGAATTACAAACTTGTCGTCGTCCTGAAACATTGATAATCTCGGTTTTTAAATCCGAGTAAATCAAAAACTCACCCAAAAAACATGAAACTTGGCATGGTTTCATGACATGGCACATATATGCCGTGGTAAAAAATCATGCAGTTGGAGAAGAGGCGCACACATTAGTAGCCAACGAAGTCCTTTTTGAAACAAAAGCTGACACGTTAATATCGCAAACGGTTGGATTATATTAACCGTGTAAAAATTTAACCATACTCGGTGGCATGCGTGCATCTGTTTGATTAGACGGGTCGAGCGCGAGAACTCCGCCGTGCAGGCTGGACGGGACGTGTGTGAGCAGTCCGCGGCGCAGGCTCGATGGGACGCGTGCATCCTGTCCACCTTGCAGGCTCGACGGGACACGTGCGAGCAGCAAGGCCGCCCATGCTCACCGGGAAGCAAGCTCTTTGACCTCCATGCACCAGCTGCCGCCCACCTTGCTCACAACTTCTCCATTAATGGGTTAATTAAAGCACCTGGACGGAGGGTGTTTGCTTGTGATCCCATGGAAACATTTGCTTTTTTCGTGGTTTCAACTCGTATTCCGCCCTAATTTAAATTGCCACATAGGGCAACGGATAATATGACCACAAATAAAATGGCAACGGATAATACGACGACAAATTTACAATGGCGCAGATAATAATTGTCTTACATATTCCGGATAATTTAAAATGCCACATGCGGCAAAGCCCGGAAGACACGGGGGCAAGAGAAGAAGGAAATTGCAGACAATGATCTGGGTCGCTACTGTCTCTACTCGTGGATGGATCACCAGGCGACTAAATCCTCCAGCTCCTTCTTCAATTCCTCACGACTTTGCTTGAAAGCAGCCACGGATTTCTCCACCTCCTGCTCGCGCTCGATCCGGAGCTTCCTCAAGCCACCCATCGGTTCCTCGACGACCGCTTTCAGCGTCATCTCCGAGGCACTTCTCTGCTCATGCAAGATCTTCCAGCTGATGGCCCCCCTCCTTCTCAGCGAGCAAATTGAGGAGCTTCGCATTGTCACCCATGATTTGCTCGACGAGGCCGATCGTCTTGTCAACCGAGGCATCGCTGATCTTGAGCAGCTTCATGAAGCCGTCGACCAACTCCTGCTACATAGTGATGCCAGCGAGAATGTCGTCGTCGCCGGCGAACGACTTCAGGAATGCCAGCTCGTCGCGATGGCCGACACCGCAAATGCGCTTGTGAGAGCCCTCGTGTGCCCGTGAGAGCTCGTTCGAGGGCTCCGCGGCACGCCGGGACATCTCTGCTGCGGCTGCGGCTTCGCGGCGGGACCTCTCTAGTGCTTCCGCGGCCTGGGTCTTTGCTGCCTGGTTATATGTCCACCCTGAACTCCTCCTACCGGTCATGGCGGAATGACTTGACAGGAATGACCAGTTTTGTGGGTGATGAGGAGAGGAAATGTGAAGTAATTTTCGAGTGGGTAGTTTTTATAGCCCGGTGCTAAGTGTGAACACATATTAGTTTGATAGGTGTGAACATATTTGCAATTACTTATTGCCTTGTAATCTGCAATGTGACGAGAAACAAGGTCAAAATTTCTTGATGGCAGAAGGTTGACCACGTGGTTGCTCGCCGTTGAGTCGGCTGTTTGCCACGTATCACACACATCTTGTTAAGTTGAACCGTTTCTGTTGTGTTCGCTAATCGAAAACAGTTCGTCCGAGTGAACCGTACACACACTTTGATCTGGCTAACCGTTTCTGTTGCACTCCCTAATAGCAAACAGTTCATCGGAGCGAACTGTATGCCGTATATCGCACACACATTGAGATGGCTGCCCATTTCTGTTGTTCTGCCTCATTGCAAACAGTTCGAACGGGATAACCATGTGCCCTCTATCGCACACGCAACTAAAATCTGAACCGTGTTTGATGGCTCCGCCTTCGCAAACGTTTTGCACCTTTTTTGACAGTTTTTTTACATCCCCGTTTGTGATTAATGCATCGCACACAGTTTCGTCAAAGGGTCTCTAATCGTAGTGTCGTGTTAGCAACATCCTGTAGTAGTGATAGGGCCGGCCATGGGGATCAGAAGGCCTGGACGATTCAGTTCCATGAAGAAGTCCAGGGGGGCTAGAAAGAAGATAGGAGACCATCTTGGTGTCCAAGCCAAGGAACCCTTGGCAAGAGGTCGGTTAGGATCATGTAAACCGTAGATCTCGTCCCCCATATAAGGCGAGGCTAGGGGTAGACATTCCCATCTACTCTCGTAGACTAGATTCTCGGCAGCCATATTCATCATCATCCATGTAACCCACTCGCACAAGGTGCTCCATCATTAATACAAAACACAAAGCAGGATGTGGGGTATTACCTCACCATGAGGGCTCAAACATGGGTAACGCCCTTGTGTGAACTCCCTTCTAGCACTTCTGGCCATGCCCACCACCATACCGAGGGTACTGGCAGTTTCCTGTACCATTAGTAGGCGCGCCAGGGAGGGGTTGTGTCAGCCGAAGATCGATCCCAGATCGGATCTCTAGTCATGCACGACGACTTCATGATGGGACAAATGTTCATCTTCGGCCCCCTCAAGTTCGTCACGGACAGTCATGGGTTCCTCTATGATGAAACCCCACCTTCCCCCCATTGAGCCCATGCACTTCGAGAGCCTCGAGTTCCACTTTGATCACCATATGGCTATATGCTCCTATGTCACCCTTGGCACCAAGGCTTGGCCAATCTGAGCCAAACTTGAAACAGCTGGATCTTCATCAACCCGCTAGCCCACCCAATCAGAAGGCGTCAACAAGATCTTCCAGGTCACCGATATGCGTTGGGCCCAGAAGCTTGCATGACAAGCGGTCTACGTGATTGCACCAACAGCTACAGAGCTCCTAGAGTTGTTTGACTCCACGGTCACCTTTGGCCCTAAGGACCACCTAGCTTACATCCCTCACCCAGGAAAGTTTGCCATTGTAATAGATTCGATCGTCAGCGGCTTCTGGTTCCCAAGATTGTGATGGATGGGGGAAGGGGGATCAACGTCATCTTCCAGGACACTCTGGCAAAGATGGGGATCTCGAGTCTCGTTTGCAACACACACACACTGACCAGCTTCCATGGCTTCATGCCAAGCTGCCCAGTGAAACCCCTCACTCACCTCGACCTACAGGTTGTCTTAGGAGATGAAGAAAACTTCAGGTCAGAAACAATCCACTTTGAGGCCGTGCCGTTATGCATGGGCTACAATGCCATCCTCAGCAAGCCAGGTTATGTAAAGTTCATGGCGCTGCCGACCGATGTGTATCTCTAGCTCAAGATGCTAGGACCAAATGGAATGATCATCGTCCACGGCAAAACTGAAGAAGGGCTCGAGGCGGAGGTCGTGAACGTTGAGCTCGCGAAAGCCGCTATGGATTTCGCGAAGCTCGAAGAAATCAAGAAGTACATTGATCTGACCACAACAACATAGCCACTGAAGTCCAAGCCTGGACTAGCCTTCCAACTGGCTGACGGCAAGAAGAAGTTCCATGTTCACTCCAAAGACCCAACAAAAATAGTAGACATAGGGAGAGAATTGCTTCTCAAGCAGGAGACGGATGTCAAGAATATTTTGTGTGCTTGGTAATTCTATATGCAGCACAACCTTCAAGGTAGAATGAATTAACCAGATGTAAAGAATAGAGTGTGTCTGCCATGTGATGAGTTTTTTTCCTCATGGTCGTTGTGGTGTCGAATATGTCGAGTGGCTTTATCCACTTCTATCACGCGGATGCTCGTTGTGCACTATATGGTTAGGTGCAATGGTGCTGAAGGTGTCTTGGCGTGTTGGCCAAGTCAGACCATATTCGTGCCCGGCAGTTTTTACGGTCCGGCCAGACTTGCTCGCGATCGGTACTAAAATCGGCAGATCTCGGCAGGGGGTCCCGAGATGTGGATCTTGGATCGATGGTGAACAGCCGACAAAAGGCACGATGTTTAGCCAGGTCCAGGCCCTCTCAAAGAGGTAACACCCTATGTCGTGCTTGATTATATTGATGATGGAGTATCAACAGGTTGATCTACCTCGAGATCGTATATTGTGTTCTAAACCCTAAGGATAGTAATTGTGATTCTTCTCCCTACCGACTAAACCCTCCGGCTTATATAGGCACCAGGGAATCTAGGGTTACACATGGTCGGTTGCCAACTAGGGATAAACATGCTGATAGGTGGAGCAGTTCCTGAAGTACACGCCAAGTATTTGGCTGAGTCCACCTTGGTCACCTCAGAGTTCGAGGCTTCCGGAGTCCTTCCTTGTGACATTGGTGGGCCATAGGCCTATGGACAATGCACCAACTAGGTTGGTACCCCTTAGTCTAGGACAGCATCAGTAGCCCCTGAACTTGTCTTCAAAGCTGGGGACATCAATCTTCCTCAGACCAATGTTTTCGGCTTGTGGTCTTCGGCTTGACAGGCAAGTTCACAAGATCCTCTTTTATTCATAGCAACTGCCGAGCTTCCCTCTAAGGAAGCCATCTACCGACCACATGTTTTAAGGGCTTCACTTTGGCATCCAAAGTCCTAAGATAGCTTAGCCTCAAAAGCCCGCCGAATAGGTGTGAATAGTGTTCTGGCCTGACAACTTTTACCGAACCGTCACCACCCACGGTGCTTGAACCGGTTACTGTAGCTCGAATCCCGGCCCGAGGCAGCACCCTCATTGGCATGTCTTATCAAAGCAGAGATCATGCTCCTTATTTTGGGGGATATCATCAAAGATTGTTTCGCCCCATACGCACATAACAACAGTAGAGATTGGAACGTGTCGATTTAGCTGGCACGGTAAAAGGGACCTTTGGCCTTTCACTACCATATAAAGGTAAGGGGTAGCAATTCTATTTTCCCCCATGCTTCCATCACATGCCATTGATCATATCCTCCAAAGCTCCAGCCCTAGATTCATTTCCAACCTTCTCGACCCTCGTCCAGCACCCACACCACTCACTGGCGATGGTAGATGCCACCTCGAAGGGCAAGTGGATGGTCTCCACCATCACGGAGGGCACCATCCAAGAGCTCTGGTCTGCGGGGTACATCCCCGCTGATGCCGTCTGCCGGGTCCCAGAGCCCAACAAGTCATCCCTACTCTCAAGCTAGGGTGAGGGTGATCTTAGTTCCCCACCTCATCCGAGGGCCGGGTTCCCCCTACACCCCTTTGTGCGGGGGTTCTTTCTACTATGGGCTAGATTTCCACCATCTAGCCTCAAACTCCATTCTTTACCTCGCGACGTTTATCATCATCTATGAGGCCTTCCTGTGTGTCGAGCCCCACTTTGGCTTATGGATGAAAACATTCAGCATCAAGAGAAAGAGTAGCGGTGCACAACTAGTTGAATGTGGTGGGGCCATGATCAGCAAACTCCAGAAGGTGACCTGACAAGGCACCTTCATGGATACGATCAATACATGGTAGCACGAGTGGTTCTATATCACCGAGTTGCTCAATGAAGGCCAAGTGGGAATTCTTGCCTTCTCGGCTGGGCCTCCGAGGAGAGTGGTCTCCTGGTTTAAAAAAGGGCTGGATTGGTGCCATCCAGAGGAGGCGGAGGTGCTCCAGAAGAAGATCAAGTCCCTCAAGGACAAAGGCATCATGCTCATGGATATGATCAACATGATGCTCCATTGTTGCATCCTTCCCCTCCAACTCCAGGCAAATCCGATGTGGCTTTATAAGCTCGAGGACATGGCTACAGTGCGGAAAGTTTTCCGCACTAACTTAGACGGTATGTGGACGTCGCACTACTGCAGGATGTTGCTAATGCAATGATACAATCAGAGACCCTTCGATGAAACTGTGTGCGTTGCATTAATTGCAAACAGTATTGTAATATAACCGTCAAAAATGATATGAACCATTTGCGAAGGCGGATACATCAAACACGATTCAGACTATAGTTGCATGTGCGATGCGTGACATGCAGGTCACTCGAATGAACTGTTTGTGATGAGCATAAAAACAGGAACGGTCAGCCAGATGAAGATGTGTGCGATATATGGCATACAGTTCACCCGGATGAACTATTTGTGATTAGGCAACACAACAGAAACGGTCGGGTAGATCAAGGTGTGTGTGACAGACGGCATACAGTTCACTCGGATGAACTATTTGCGATGAGCCAAGACAACAAAAACAGTTCAACTTAACAAGATGTGTGTGATACGCGGTGAACAGGAAACTGACAACCCACAAGTATAGGGGATCAATTGTAGCTTTTTCGATAAATAAGAGTGTCGAACCCAACAAGGAGCTAAAGGTAGGATTTATATTCCCTTCAACTTCTATCGACCACTGATACAAATCTACGCACACTTAATGTTTGCTTTACCTAGAACAAGCATGAAACTATTTTGTAGGTGTGATACTAAAACTACTTTGCAAGAATAAAACTAGGAGTACTTTGCGAGATAATAATAGTTAGTTGTTTAGTAGAAAGATTTTTATAACACAAGATAAGTATATTGTCCCTAGGCAATCGATAACTAGACGGTAATCATTATTGCAATTTTATATGAGGGAGAGGTAGGGGTTAACAAACTTTCCGTACTTGGATCATATGAACTTATAATTGGAAGACTGGCAAGCATCCGCAACTACCAAAGATCCTTAGGGTATAACCCAACCATAGCATTAAGTATCAAGTCCTCTTTACCCCATACGCAACAACCCACCTACTCGGGTACTTGGATCATATGAATCTGAGATTGTGTGATGCATATTGTATAATCATACCCACGGATACTTGAGGTGACATTGGAGTATCTAGGTGACATTAGGGTTTTGGTTGATTTGTGTCTTAAGGTGTTATTCTAGTACGAACTCTATGATAGATTGATCCGAAAGAATAACTTTGAGGTGGTTTCATACCCTACAATAATCTCTTCGTTTGTTCTCCGCTATTAGTGACTTTGGAGTGACTCTTTGTTGCATGTTGAGGGATAGTTATATAATCCAATTATGTTATTATTGTTGAGAGAACTTGCACTAGTGAAAGTATGAACCCTAGGCCTTGTTTCCTAGCATTGCAATACCGTTTACGCTCACTTTTATCATTAGTTACCTTGCTGTTTTTTATAATTTCAGACTACAAAAACCTATATCTACCATCCATATTGCACTTGTATCACCATCTCTTCACCGAACTAGTGCACCTATACAATTTACCATTGTATTGGGTGTCTTGGGGACACAAGAGACTCTTTGTTATTTGGTTGCAGGGTTGTTTGAGAGAGACCATCTTCATCCTACGCCTCCCACGGATTGATAAACCTTAGGTCATCCACTTTAGGGAAATTTGCTACTGTCCTACAAACCTCTGTACTTGGAGGCCCAACAACGTCTACAAGAAGAAGATTGCGTAGTAGACATCACCCGACACCTTGGCCATGAAAAGTCAAAGTCCATGGCAGCCCTTACTGCACTTATGACCAGCTTTTGCATGGGAGAAGACAGCTGGCTCGCTCGTAGAAGCAACAACACCAACAACCCTGGCACCTCCGAAGCCAGGGATGGCAATGGCATGCCACGAAGCAACAAACACAAGCGTCGAAGCAATAACGAAGATACCAAAGACACGGCGGTCAACGCCGGATTCAGTGGTTCTAAACCCGGTCATCGAAAGAAGCCATTCAAAGGAAACAAGGATGATCCATCTAGTTTGGACAGAATACTCGATCGTCCTTGCCAGATTCATGGCACTCCTGACAAGCCTGCCAATCATACCAACAGAAATTGTTGGGTCTTTAAACAGGCCGGCAAGCTAAACGCTGAGCATAAGGGGAAGGGGCCGCCCAGCGAGGACGATGATGAAGAGCCTCGCCCACCGAACACAGGGGGCACTACAAAAAAATACACTTCCGTGATGATACGTGTTTGTCACAGTAGGTCACGTTTTCTGTCATGCATGTACATCCATGACAAATTTATGACAGAATCAAGATAGTCATACCTGTGATGTCGTAGAAGTGTTCCATGACATTACCAAAATTATCATCACGGAAGTGTCCACTTCCATGACGATAAATCGTGCGTCACAGAAGTGCTTTCGTCAAGGGTGACCGACACGTGGCATCCACCGTAACGGAACACCGTTAAGCTATCGGGTCCGGTTTTGGATCCGATAACCCATTAACAGCCCCGACAAATGGGGATTTTCCACTCGTAAAATCATCATTGGCTGGAGGAAACACGTGTCGGGTCACCATTGGGACAGATGTCATCCACTCATTGGACCCAAAGCGCCTATGATACGTCGACACGTGGCACGGCCCAACAGAGGCCCATTCCTGTGAAAAGGCCGACCCGTTTGACTTGGTCAAAAGGTGGCGGGCCGGCCCACGGCAAGCCTGTTAGCGGCCTGTTCGCATATAGCCCATTTACAGCCCGCTAACCCAGGGCCCGTTTACGGCCTATCCGAATTAGGCCAAGTAGCGTCATCTGGGCCGTCCAATATGATTCCAGTCCGTTTTAACTTCCGGCCCATGTATGGCCCATGATGTATTTTGGCCCATTTGAGGCCCTTAGTAACCCTCGGCCCATTAACGGCCCGTGGTAAAACTGTCCCGTAATGAACAGTGTATCACTTTATACCCATTAATGGCCCATTATTCCGTTGGGCCGTTTCTAGCCCATGTTATCTTTCGGCCTTCTCAGGGCCCATTTATTCTTGGGCTCATTTCCAGCATTCGTTTACTTTCGGCCCGTTACTGTCATTTTCTGCTTTACGTTGGGCCGTTTTCATAGCGTCGTTAAATACGGCCTATTAATGACGGCCCGTTATGGTCGGCCCATTAACGGACGATTTCAACTCTAGCCCGTTTACGGCCATAATGTGGTCTGTTATTGGCCCAGGTTTGGCCAACCGATCATACGGCCCGTAGAAGGCCCATTGATGATATAGCCCGTAGAAGGCCCATTGATGATACGACCCGTAAACGGCCCATTGATGATACGGCCCGTAGAAGGCCCATTGTGTCTACGCCCCGTAGAAGGCCCATTGTTTCTACGGCCCTTAGAAGGCCCATTGTTTCTACAACCCGTAGGAGGCCCATGTTAACTACAGTAAATATGTAGCCCATTGTTAATGTGGCCTAGTTTTAAAAAATAGGTTATTGCGGCCACTAGCAAACCACAGAAAAAGAACTGCACTGACTACAAGAAAACAAATAAACAAGACAACGGAAATAAATAAGCAAGCAACTTACGCTAGGCTATCACGGCTATTACACATATTACATCCACTGGGCATCAAAGTTCGCCACAAGTGCAAATATTGGGAACAAAGCTGTAGGCGTTCTGGGAACGGGGGTCCCCAGACTTGCCTGCCTGCGACCCACGGCGTGGCTGAGCTAGCAGGTCTGTACGGCCCATCTTCATCGACGAGGTATTCAAGACCCTCGCAAGGGGCCAAGCCTCGCGAGGAGGACGACACAAGACCTCCTCAGGAGCGGCCTCGCCAGGCAGGCTCACGAGGGGCGGAGAGATCAAGGCAAGGCAAACCTCGCAAGGTCCTCGTGACGTGAGCCATGACGATCGAGACCACGCGGGCGCCAGGCGGGCGCCAGTGTGCGTAGCGTCCTTGCTTCCTCTTTGGTGCCAAGGGGGCAAGCGCAGGCGCGGAGTATCGAGGCATCAAGCAAAGGTTTCCATATCGGTGCAACGAGACCAAGACCAGCGGGAGGGCAAGACGGAGGTCACCATGGAGCCCAAGACGGCATCACCACCAGAGCCTTTTGCACGCGAAGACCGCTTTTGTCAGGATAAGCGGTACTCGCTGTCCCCTTTCAAATTGGCCGTTGTTGGCTCCCTTCCCGCTCAATATTTGGGGAGAGGACCAGGGCCTATATAAGTAGAACTAGCCACCACAGTAGGGAGGGGGTGAAGAACTGATTCAGAGGCGAACTGAGCAAGAGCCAACCCTTAGCCACACACTGAGCACAAGAACACCTCAACCTCAGGAGGCTGTTCTTCCCCTTGTACTGTTCATCATCAGCCCAAGAGGGAATCCACCACCACCACACTGGAGTAGGGTATTACACCACAACGGTGGCCCGAACCAGTATAAATCTTGTGTCTTTCTGTGTTGCGAGTTCGTCGAGTTCGTCCGCGAGATCTTAGCGAGCTAGGGCATGGATCGATAGGGAGAAAACCTTCGCGCGCACCCCAGTGTTCGAACCTCGAGGGTTTTGCCGGAACCCGTGATCCGACATTTGGCGCGCCAGGTAGGGGTGCGCCGAAGCTTCCTTCCGTCGCCCCGCGCCCCGTTTCTCAATCGTCTCCATGGCGGACGCTCGCCGCGCTCGTGCTGAGCGCCGGGCTGCCCTCGCCGCCCGCGTCGCTCAGACGGCTCCCGTCAGTTGGCCACCTCGTCGTTCCCCGTCGCCTGCCGCCAACGCCGCCACCGGTCCGGCGGGGAACGAGCAGCAAGCATCCTCGCTGCACCCCTCGGTGCGGCGGGACGGCCGCACCGCCACTCCATTGCTGACCCCGGCCGGTTCTTCTTCACATGCACGTCGCCCTCCCATGGACGCACGGGCCGCGCTCCTCATGGCGCACGAGCTCCTGCGCTACCGACCGATCGACGACCTCTACGAGGACTGGCTCGACCGCATTGCCGAGCTTGTCCGCGCAGCAGGGGGCTCCCCTGCGCCGTCCCTCTCTCCGCCTCGCCCTCCGCCAGCTACGGGTGACGTAGCTCAGGGAGCGCCTCCACCACCTCTGCCCCAAGATGGCGCCCTGGCGCCAAGGCGCGTGGCTCCATGACGCGACCCGCCGCGTCCCGCGCCCGCGCGTGAAGAAAGAAGCTGTCAAGAAGTCCCTCGACCACAAGAACACGCTCCGCCGCTCCTCGCACCACCGCGCCAGGACCGGCTGCTGCGGCAAGACCGCGCGCCACCTGTAGCGGCAGGGCGCGGACCCCATCAAGACCAAGCTCCACCCCCAAGGCAGGGCCCCGGTGACCACAGCCGGCTGCCGCGCCTTCACCCCCGAGCTGCGTAGCGTCGCCTGGCCAGGCAAGTTCAAGCCGGATCTGCCTCCTCGCTACGATGGCACCCCAGACCCCGCGGAGTTCTTGCAGCTCTACGAGCTGAGCATCGAAGCGGCCAACAACGAAGAGAAAGTCATGGCGAACTAGTTTCCCATGGCTCTCAAGGATGGCGCCCGCTCCTGGCTCCTGAACCTACCACCGGGCTCGATCTCCTCCTGGGACGAGATGCGCAACCGCTTCATCGCCAACTTCCAGGGCACTCGCGACCGCCCGCCGGCTGCGGGTGACCTGCGCCGCGTCAAGCAGCAACTAGGAGAGACCCTCCAGAAGTACATCCAGCGCTTCAACAACGTCCGCCTCAAGATCCCCAAGGTGATGGACGAGGCCATCATCTCTGCGTTCTTTGATGGCGTCCGCGACGTCAAGATGAAGGAAGAGCTCGCTATCCACGAGGAGCTATGCACATCCCTGGAGTTGTTCAACCCGGTGACCAAGTGCGCAAGAGCTGAGGAGGGGCGCCTCTCCCCCCTCGGGCTCCCAGCCGCAGACCCGGAGGAGAAGAAAGCCAAGGCCAAGGACGTGAAGCGCAAGGGAGCAGTCATGCTCGCAGCGGAACCAGACACCAAGCGTGGCAGAGACCAACCAGAGTCATCCAAGAGCAGCCGTCCGTTCTGCGCCTTCCACAACCCGAATACCCACAACACCCGCGACTATCAAGAGCTCAGAGCCATTCGCGAAGGACGCTTCGATCGACGCTCCGAGCGCGGCGACCGGGGCTACGACCGAGGAGGAGGAGGACGTGGTGGCGGACGCTGGGACGACCGTGGTCCGCGCCAGGAGTGGCGCGACCGGCCTCATGAGGACCGCTGGCAGGATCAGCCTCGCGAGGGCGCCTGGAGGGATCAGCCTTGTGAGGATCGTCCTCAAGGCAACACCAGACTCCCTTCGCTGCCGCCACCGCCAAGAAGGAATGACGAACACCATCAAGACGAGGGGGCTGGGGGCTTCCAGGAGCCGCGTGCTGTCGCCTGCATCTTGGGCGGAGCCCAAGCCCCAGCCTCGCAGCGTATCTTCAAGCAGTTTGCTCGTGAAGTGAATGCAGTCCTCCCCAAGCTCGAGGCCACACGCCCGCTCCGATGGTCCCAGTGCCCCATCACGTTCAACTCGGCAGATCAGCTCAAGTGCGCAGCTACCGCTGGCGCCCTCCCGATGTTTTGCTCCCCAGTCATCAGCAACGTGCAAGTTACCAAGACCCTCATCGACGGCGGCGCAGGGCTCAATGTCCTGTCCGTCGACACGTTCGACAACCTCCAAGTGCCGTATGACCAGCTTCAGCCTACCAAGCCTTTCTCAGGAGTGACCAACGGTTCCACCACACCGATAGGGCAGGCCTGCCTCCCCGTCACCTTCGGAGAACGCAAGAACTACCGCACCGAGCTCATCGACTTCGACGTCGCGCACATCCGTCTGCCATACAATGCCATCCTCGGGTATCCAGCCCTGGCCAAGTTCATGGCGGTGACCCATCACGGCTACAATGTCCTCAAGATGCCGGGGAGCGGCGGGATCATCACGGTCCCATGTGAAGAAAGAGCTGTTGTGTGCTACCTCGAGCGTGCCTTCCAAGCTGCAGTAATCGACGACCCCGACAGCAAGGGCGAGGGCCCTCCTGAGGTCATCCCCAAGAAGAAGAAGAAGCAGCTGCACCGTGCAGGACCTCAGGAGGGTGGCGTCGCAGCCGGAGCCTCGTCAGGATCAGCGCCCGCTCCAGGGGCGCCTCCCTCCATCGCATTGGAAGGCGCGCCCGGCGCCCTTCTCGGGCAGGGCTCGGGGGCTTTCTTCTGGAAGGCCTCAGACCTTGCCCACATCACGAGGGAGGCGCTTGGGCACCACTTGGAGGCGTGCTTCACAGCACGTTTCCCTCAGGAGGGCACAGGGCAAGGATCGCCCACCGTTCAGGAGTTCAGCACCAAGATCACATAGGAATTGCAAGACGCAAGGGCCATGCACGGCGGCCGCCGCTCACGAGGCGCAGCTCCCCATCCAGGCGAGGATGTCGGGCTGCGTGTCTGCATCGACGTCCCAGAGCTCAACAGGGCCGCTTCTCAGGAGCTTTTCTGGCCTTCGCGCGTGAGACGCTACGAGGGCCCACCGCACAGCTACGTTCGCATGCCCTTTGGCCTGCCGAGCGTGTCGTCCGCCTACCAGCGCAACTTGCGACGCATCCTAGCGGCTCAGGAGGCCAGGCACCACGCCGTCTTGGCGGAGATGGAAACGATCCTTAAGGAACCACCTGGGCCCCTAGAGCCTCCTGAGGCTCAGGGCCCCGGTGGCTAGTGAGGAGCAATCCTTTCGCCACGCACCTTCAGCTGCCCCAACTCTCCTTCGTCAATAGAACCAGGTGACATTTTCCATGTTCATTTAGCTGGGAGCGCCCCTCGGGCTGCATCATTCCCAGGCCGCATGGGTCCGTCCCTGTGTCATGTATCCCTTTTTATGTCTTTAGCTTACCTTGTTGGGAGCGCCCCTCGGGCTGCATCATCCCCAAGTCGCTTGGGCCTGACCCAGTGGCAAGTATCTTCCTTGCATTTACTTAAGCCTGCTACTCTCATGTTTAATCTACGTATGATTACTACTTGCTCGATCGCCACCCATCATGGGGACCGCGCGCCGGCCGTCTTTCTTCAGGACCCTTCGCGTGAGTAAGTTGAGCACGGCATCTGTGCTCGGGCCCGTCCCTGCAGCGTCGATAAATCCAACGACCGAGCTCTGTCTGGCGGGCCGGCCCCGTTTACGTCACCTCCTAGGGCCGTTGGTGCTTGGCTTTCTCACGCGATAACCCCAGGAGATTCGTTCGGTGCAGGTTGTCTGACCACCTCGCAGGACTAGCACAGCGAACAAGAACCAAGACCAGGCGCAACCCGCCTTGAGGTAGGGCCTCGTGAGTCCCGCGCTGGCTCACGAGTGCCCATATACACCTCGTCTAGCCCTGTCATGCAAGCCACGTGTCAGGGCAGGGCTGTACACGCCCCGGGGGCTCTCCGCAGAGGGAGCCCCCCTCCCACGCACAAGTGGAAGCACCATGCTCCGCGCTGGCCGTCGACACTGCCGAGGAGCGGCTATGCCCGTGCACAAGCAGAAGCACTATGCTCCGCGCTGGTGATAAACAACTGAGGGCGGCTTCATGGTCGTACCAACCTCAGGGAGCCCCAGAGCTCAGCGTCCGGCCTCACTGCAACGCCTCCCCTCGGGAGAGCCGCGCGAGGGGGCTAGGCACGGGGGCTGCGCTCGGGTCACGCCCAAGCGTACGCCACCCAACCAGGTCTCCCAGACCTGGGGGCTGCGCTCGGTTCACGCCCAAGCGCACGCCACCCAACCAGGTCTCCCGGACCTGGTCGTCGCACGCCCCTCCCGAGCCGAGCCTCGGCGAGGGAAAAGGTATAGAGATTGTTTGCACGTCAAGGGGGACTCCTGAGCATCGCGACTCAGGAGCCTAACTGGTCACATAGCCCCTCACTCCTTGGTCCGTCCTGGTCTCCGGTCGGCCCAATGGCGGTTGAGGTATGCGCGGGGCCGGGCTCTGCCGACGTAGAACGTCAACCTATCCTCGCGTATCCTCCCTATAAGATGTTTGTGCGTCAAGGGGGACTCCTGAGCATCGCGACTCAGGAGCCTAACAGGTCACGTAGCCCCTCACTCCTTGGTCCGTCCTGGTCTCCGATCAGCCCAACGACGGTTGAGGTATGCGCGGGGCCGGGCTCTGCCGATGCAGAACACAAAGCAAATAGGAAGAAAATCGCAAAATCTCTAAGCAAATATTACAAGACATATTGTCCTCACAATATCAAATGAAAGTTTAACGCCTCCACGTGGCCTGATGCATATTGCAGGAATGAAACAGGAAAGCAGCCGCAGGTCACCCCTGGACACCGCCATCGCCTGCAGAAGGTGCTCCTCCCTTGGTAGCGTCACCTTCACCCGCACTACCAGCCGCAGGATCGGTGGCATCGCCGGTCGAGGGCGCGAGGACGAAGCCGCGGAACTTCTTCAGCAGGGCCTCCACCTGACCTTTCACGGCTGCGGCGGCGGCCGCACAATGCTCATTAGCTACAGGCTCCAGCAACTCGTCGAGACGAGCATTGGGGTCACGAAGGTACAGATGGCTGAAGACACGCGTCAGCGCAGATGAAGAAGGACGCGAGCCTCTGCCTCTGCCATGGGACCGATGCCCTCCACGACTTCCTCAAGCGCCTTCACTAGGTGGGGAAGCAGCTGAGTAGGGCCATCCTCGTCGGTGCAAAGCGGCTTCTCCAGGCCCTTCTCGTACAGTGACTTCATCGCCACGCTGGACCTATTCTCAAGAAGCGAGAATGCCACGTGGTCTTCGGCAAGGACCTTCGCCTTGGCGTCGAGCTCGACCTCCCTCGCCTTCGCCTTCTGCTTCAGCTCCTCCAGTCGACTGCGCTCCGCGACCTGGCATACCAGCGGCGGCTGAGCTCGCTGGAGGGCCGGGACCTGAGGACATAGAGCACGAAGGAGAACATGGGAGAAAGGGAGACTCGTATGGGCCCGACCTAGCTACGCTGCGGATGTTTGCGCATAGGCCTGGCGCGTCGCGAGGAATCGACACCGGACCGCCAAGATAAGTCATGGGCTCAGATCAACTAATCGTTAAACCTAAAGGACATGCTCACTGCAGCCCTGTTGCGGCAACGTCGCCTCCCTTTCTTATCTTACCACGGCTGCTTGAGCGCTAAAGGGGACCCCCTGAGCATCGCGCCTCAGGAGCTCTTACTGGACCTCGGGCCGCTCACCTCCTGGCCTTGACCACGGCACGCGATCTGGCATACCAGCGACGGCTGAAGCTTGCCGGGGGACTGGGACCTGTCAGCGTAGAGCGACAAGCTATCGCGAGATTGGAAAGGGAAGACCGAGCCTAAACAGGACTTGCGCTCACAAGGCTCCCTTAATCAGGATAATATCAACAAAGGACATTGCAGACTCTTTACACGCCCCCACGGGGTACTTATTGATTCCTCGCAGGGAACAAAAGAGGAGAACCTAGGAGAATCCTATATACACACCCTCGCAGCCGACGCCATCATCAATAGTGGGCCGCGGGAGGCCGACGCCAGCCTCATCCAGATCAGCGACGGCGGCGGCCGGACGTTGCGGCCCTGCTCCGAGCATGGCGAGAGCTCGGGGGCACATAGTTGTCGTCGCTCGTCTTCGGAGTCTTGTAGAGCTCAGGAGAGCCGCTGGACTCCCAAGAGTCGCTGCTGCTGGAGCAGCCGCGGGTGGGGCGCGCCTCATCCTAGCGCTCCCCCTCGGGGTAACACTCCAAGCGGCGACCCTCCGCGTCAAAGACCTTGAAGAACAGCGTGGAGGCGCCGTCGTACTCGAAGTGGATTGCGAGGGCTCCCTCCGCACGGCAAACCCGCGCGACCTCACCCCAGCCACGGGCCATGAAGATCTTGCCGGTGGAGATTGCTTCAACCTCTGCTCTGGTCGCCGGAGCGTCGCAGTCGGCATGCCGCAACCAGAGCTCGAGAGCCCCCCTCGGCGGCATCACGTCAGAGAAGAAGCGCGGGAAGCGGATCCAGGAGCTTGGGGGCATCGCCGCCCACAGCACAAGCTCGCGTGAGGAGTCCGCGACATGGACTTCAGGAGCGACGACACTCGTCGCCGCAGCGCGTCGACCTTGGCCGCGGTGCGCGCGCCGACGCTCGTTGCTCCGTCCTCCCGAGCCCCGGGCTTGGGTGTATAAGGGCAGCGGATACCCAAGAGGAGGCCGCTCACACCAAGGCCTCGTCACCACCTGCATCGCCGCAGCGTCGCGGCGGTGGACCGACCTCTTCTTCGGCGGAAGCAGCGCCGGTGTGTCGAGGGGAATCTTTCCCTTCTTATCAGCTGAGAATCTTCGGATCGGCGCCATTGAAGCTGCTACTAGCAGTGAAGCAGAGGAGGAAGAAGCAGGCGGAATGAGAAGAAATGGGCGACGGGGGCTCCGCCCCTCCCTCATTTATAGCAGAAGAAGGCCATCCAGCGCCCCCATGATCACAGGTAATGATGGTTTTCCTTGCATGTCGGAGGGACTTGTCATGTCGGGTAGTTGCCGAGGCAGCGTGGGGAAGCGGAGACGCCCATGTCCAATCAACCACCACGCGTCAACTGAGGCCGCAGGTTTTGGGGCCTGCGGTGCTCCGCGCTTGACCTTTGGCTTCACCTCGAAGCCAAGCCCGAGCGCGCCTTGGGCCCGGGGGCTACTGTCAACGTTCTGGGAATGGGGGTCCCCAGACTTGCCTACCTGCGGCCCACGGCGTGGCTGAGCTAGCAGGTCTATACGGCCCATCTTCATCGACGAGGTATTCAAGACCCTCGCGAGGGGCCAAGCCTCACGAGGCGGACGACACAAGACCTCCTCAGGAGCGGCCTCGCCAGGCAGGCTCACGAGGGGCAGAGAGATCAAGGCAAGGCAAACCTCATGAGGTCCTCGTGACGTGAGCCATGACGATCGAGACCAGGTGGGTGCCAGGCGGGCGCCAGCGCGCGCAGCGTCCTTGCTTCCTCTTTGGTGCCAAGGGGGCAAGCGCAGGCGCGGAGTACCGAGGCATCAAACAAAGGTTTCAATATCGGTGCAACGAGACCAAGACCAGCGGGACGGCAAGACGGAGGTCACCATGGAGCCCAAGACGGCGTCACCACCAGAGCCTTTTGCAGGCGAAGACCGCTTTTGTCAGGATATGCTGTACTAGCTCTCCCCTTCCAAATTGGCCATTGTTGGCTCCCTTCCCGCTCAATATTTGGGGAGAGGACCAGGGCCTATATAAGTAGAACTAGCCACCACAGTTGGGAGGGGGGTGAAGAACTGATTCAGAGGCGAACTGATCAAGAGCCAACCCTTAGCCACACACCGAGCACAAGAACACCTCAACCTCAGGAGGCTGTTCTTCCCCTTGTACTGTTCGTCATCAGCCCAAGAGGCAATCCACCACCACCACACTGGAGTAGGGTATTACACCACAACGGTGGCCCGAACCAGTATAAATCTTGTGTCTTTCTGTGTTGCGAGTTCGTCGAGTTCATCCGTGAGATCTAGGTGTGGATCGCTAGGGAGAAAACCTTCGCGCGCACCCCAGTGTACGAACCTCGAGGGTTTTGCCAGAACCCGTGATCCGACAAAAGCAGCATATAAACGCCGGAGCAAAACAAGTCCAGAACTGAAACCACTTCAGAAGAGCTCAAGAAACAATATCCTGGGTACCCATAATGCTGGCAAGATGCTTAGCAAGCTTATTAACTTTCTCTTGTTTGGCGCTTAAATCCTCCAGCACTTGCTGTTGCACCAGAAAGTATGCATCTGAATTCTGCAGGGACTTCCTCAGTCCTTCGGCTTCCTGTCGCATAACATCTGATCGATGTCTTTCAACTTGAAGTTGAGACTCAAGAAGCCGAACTGATTCAGGCAGCGAGTTCGAAGAGCTGGTGCCAGCAGTAGTAGCCAGTAACTCGAACACTATATCAAGAGAAGACTTTGGGGTTGTCTCAGTGTCTTTAATATAGTTTTTATCAGCTTTCTTGGAGAACAACAGGGATGTCTCACTATCTTGAACCTGATCTGCATTACTTCCTTTACCATTGCATAACGGGGTACTCTTCTCCAATATTTTATCCGTGTTCTAAAGGAGAAACAAACAAACACATCACAGGTTTACAATGTAGTATGTGAAACTCATTTTGGTAAACCAGTTCAGTAGTAAGGTGGACAGGATAACAACATGAAACAAACATATATCTATGTAGTATGGTCACTGTATGTTCTATATCATTCTAGTTTATGTTGCCAAAACAAGATAGATACAGTTCGAATCATATCTATTTAAGACAAAGCAGCATCGACAGAATATAAGTGTGGGAAACTACACAGCAATAACAACACTTGTAATGTGCATGGCATGAGAACATAACTGGTTATTCAATTGAAACTGAAATCAACATAGAGCAAGTTACAACAGCAAACACGTTAAAGAAACAGGTTTAAAACATACCTATTGCGCCATTGGAGTTTTAATTGCATCCTTGAAATTTGAAATTAGTTGGTATGAGTAAATACAGTGATGCAAGAGCAAAGTAGTATGAACCATTGCTACGGAACCTGACCTGAGAACAATTCTTCTTCTGCTTTAAGCGTTGACTTGGGGTTCGGAGTGGTGGTCCTCGTGCTTTGGGCACTGCAGTTGCCTTACTAACTGCTTGTGTTTGGGTGCTCTGTGGTGGAGACAGTGCTGTGTCAACGGGAACTGGGTTACTATCTGCTGGGGTTGGGGTTAGAAGGGGTGTAGCTGGTTCTCTGTCCAACTGGGTAGGGGTACAATCTGCGTGAGTCTGGGTTATGTGTGGTGGGGCTGGTTCTTGGGCAAGTACAACCGTGGTTCTATCTCCATCGATAGGTAGCACAATCTTTTCTAAAGATCATGTTTTTACTCCCACATATACTGCCATCACCCCTCCAATTGAAATGGCTGATAAACAAGAAAAGTAATTGAATGTACAAACATTGTAAGATAGACAGGTGCAATGGATAGTAGGGAAGAAAACAGGGCATGAAATAATTCACATTTATGTTGTCTAACCAAACAGAATAGCAGGACATAATTTCAAATATATGATGGCTAATTAAACAGGATAGCATGACACAATTTCACATGTATGATGGCTAACTAAACAGGATAGAATGACATACTTCAAAATATGATGACTATGTAAACAGGATGACATGTTATAACTATACAATGTTTCTATTAAAGTGGTTGGCATGCCATAAATCACAAACATGCCGTCGATGGAAACATGATGGCATGATATAATTCACGGATAGAATGGCATAATTCAAAATATGATGACTATGTGAACAGGATGAGATGATATAACTATATTATGTCTTTAGAAAATGGGTTGGCATGCCATAATTCAGATACATGCTGTCTATGTAAACATCATGGCATGATATAATTCAAATATATGATTTATATACTAAGGAACTGAGCAGAGGGCAATCGCATATATGATGTGTCAACTAAGGAGATGGCATTCATATCGTGTATATGATGTAAAAACTAAGCATTGCAATACAACATATGCATGATATGAGTAATATAACCCTGCCAAGTTTGAGCATACACCTCAGGGGGATAATAGGACTGGTCATCTGCCTCTGAATCCTCATCTGAAGAGCTATCTGTAACCAACAACATATCTGCTTCACCAGGTAGCATTGTCTGCTCTGAAGACCTTGTTTTCACTCCAGATTTCTCCATCACCAATTCAAATGGCTGATGCACAGGAAGATCAGTTGAATATACAAACATTGTCGACAAAAGCAATGAGAAATACAAAAAAAGGACGGCATGATATAATTCACATATATGACGCTTGGCTAAACAGCACGACATTGCATAATTCACATATATAATGCCTTGCAACAAGATAGCATTGCATAATTCACATATATAATGTCTTGCAAAAAGATGGCATTGCATAATTAACATATATGGTAATTAGACACTAACAGGTGGCATTCACACAAATCATGTCTAAACTAAGCAAATGACATAGCAATGCAAGATACCATACGCACGATATGAGCAACATAACCCTGCCCAGTTAGAGCATGCACCTCGGGGGCGGGGGGGGGGAGATAGGACTGGTCATCTGTCTCTGAATCCTCCTCTGAGGAGCTATCTGTAACCAGCAAGACATGCGCTTCGTCAGATAGCATTGTCTGCTCTGAAGACCTTGTTTCCACTCCAGATTTTTCCATGACCGTGCCGAATGGCTGATGCACAGGAAGACTAATTGGATGTACTAAAATTGTTAAAAAATTTAACACGTAATAAAAAAATGATGTCATGATATAATTCACACATAAGATGACTGGCTAACCAGGGTGGCATTGCAAAATTCACATCTATGATGCCTGGCTAAAGAACATGGCATTGCATGATTCACATATACGATAAAGAAACTAAACAGATGGCATTGACACAAAGCATGTCTAAACTAAGCAGATGCCATCTTTGATGTATATAGTAAGCAATGCAAGGCACCATATGCATGATATTACCAACATCAGCATGCCAAGTTAGAGCGAAGACCTCATGGGGTAAATAGGAGTGGTCTTCTGCTTCTGAATCCCCCTCAGAACATTTATCTTCCTCTTGATTACGATCCGAAATGGGTGGAGGGGGGGGGCTGCCTTTGCGCCCACCATGGAGCGACGTCTGCATGGAATTTTATTGCCACACAAGGCTCGTCTCTTTTGCTCTACATGTTCAGTTCCATTGTGTACAATAACTGACATGCATAGGAATAAAACATAGTGAGATTATGTAAGGAGTGCATGCACAAATCCAGAGTGAAGGTAGCAAACTGTGGATAGACCCAAAACCAATGATAGCAGGCGGATAATAGCTTTAGTTAAAAAATACAGATAATGGTTCCTTTAATGTTTGTTTGCACCCAACATGAAACTCAGAGTAGACACCCGAGATTAACCAGATAGTAGACAGATACTACTGATTGCTGCCCCAATATGTACCCCACAACCATTTTAAAAACTCAAGTTTCAGCATAAGTTTGGACCCGAGTCGGAGTCTAATAGGTGAACACGACGATAAAGTAGCATGTCATCATATTAAGCGATGCATAACGTAAGCAGACACGGAAGAGTGCGACCTCTCTTGCGGACCCGTGTTGTCCTCAAGGTCATCTGCTCAGTTGATGATGGTAATGCAGTTGTCGTGGCTGCCGGCGGCGGGGAAGAAGATCTGAGGCGGCGAAAGACAGTCTGGAGAGCGGATCCCTGCTGTGGTGAACCCTCCCGTCGTTGGAGCAGCTGAGCTGGGGTGGAACACAGCACCGCAGGAGCAGGACAAACCACACAAGGTTTTCTTTGACACATTTCTGTAACAGAAGTAATTGTGTAAGGGCTTGTTTGAATTTGAGGATTCTAACAATGCAGGGATAGGAAATAGACAGGAATAGGATAGGAATGCACGTGCAAAACAGAGAATTTAAAAACACAGGATTTCTGCCAATCTGGGTGTTTGGTTCACAGGAATTGGAAGATCACAGGATGCAAAGAAGCATGGTGAGATTAAGTCAAACCACAAGAAGTGTACAACCTCTTTGGCGAAGCCATGTCAATCTCAGCGTGATTGGGTTGGCCGGTGAGGATGCTCCGGCTGACTTGGCTATCGGAGGAGGGGAAGAAGATCTTAGGCGTCTGGAGATGGAGCCCGAGGTACCGCTCCGCTGTGATGGAGGGTTTCGTCGTTGGAGCAGCTCCGGTGAGTTGTACGACGCCGAGGCTGAAGCAGGACAAGAGAGACAACGTTAACCTGAGTGGAATTCTAATAGCATCTCCAATAGATGACGTAAAATACATAACCACAAAGTGCTAGATGTATACATCAGCCGCTCATCTCTGAACTTAACCGTCGAAACTGAATTTAACTGTCGAAACTGAACTTAACTGTCGAAACTGAATTTTGCTGTCGAAACTGAATTTTACTGTCGAAACTGAACGCACTAGAGGTGAGGCTACAAGTCAGTCGACTGACTTTTTCATCTCTGGCGAGTCAATTTTGCAGCCGTTGGATACGAAACCAAGGGCCTTGCGGTTCATCTTCAACCTCCACCCCCTGAGCCGCCAGCCACCACTGGCCAAACAGCCGCCCCCGCCGCCCCGCCCGCCCCAAAAACACTCCCCACCGCCGGTCCGCCACCGCCCCGGCCATCCCTGTAGGCCCCCCCGTGCCGAGCTTTTTCTCCGGCGATCCCCACGCCACCGCCCCACCACCGCCCCCACCCTGAACCCTAAGATAGATAGTGGGGTACCTCTCCGGCGATCCCCCTCCCCGCTGCGGCTGGTTCTTCCTTAACTCCGGTGAGCCCCCCCACCCCCTCAAAATCGACTGACCCAAAAGTCGATTTAGTCGACTGAAGTGTAGCTAAATCGGAGCAGCATCGCAAGCAAGAGCAAGAGCAAGAGCAAGAGCAGACCAGGTAGGGGACCAAGAGCAAGAGCAGAGCAGCAGCGCGAGCGAGAGCTAAAGCAGCAGCAACTCCTACTGATGTGGACATCGCCGCCGAGGGAGCGACGCCGTGGAGGAAGTGGCCGGCGACACCGCCGTGGATGGAGCCGCGCCGTGTCAGCTCGGGACCGAGCGCCGGCAGCACCGTGAGATCGAATCAAGAAGAAAATGCGGCGATTAGTGTACAACCTCTTTGGTGGCGCCGATTAGGCCGCAGCTTCATCCGAGGAAACGGTGATGATGATGCTCTTCGGGTGGTGCAGGTGAAGACGGCGGTGTGGGAATGGAGGTGGAGCGAAAGACGAGGGGAACATCGGGGAAGCTCCTTGGAGGTGGAGGATGGGGTGGCTGAACCGGCGGGACGACCAGATCGACGACGGATCCTCATCCGGTACGGTGGATGAGGGACGTCGAGGTGTTGCTGTGGACGACGTTGTCGGGGAAGAGGCTCCGGCTGGGTGGCGGACGGAGGAGGGTGTGGGGCTTCGCGGGTTTTGCCGGCCTCGTTGTACGAATGGGTGGGCGGATGGGATGGGAGTGGGGAACCATGGCTTAGGGACGCGCTTGTCCGAAATGTGGGGTAAGTTACGAAAGTACCCCCACCGAATTGAGGTGGTTCTTTCGGTTTAGGGGTATCACGGGCATTTTGCGTGTAGGGATTTCACAGGAGGTTGGAGTTTTCGCGCGCGTTGTAATTTTGGAATAGCAAGGCGCGGGTTGAGATGGAGGGAGTTGTCGGAGCACAACGAGACAAATATATATCTTAAATATTTCGGGCTAACAAGGCGCGAGTTGAAATTTCCGGACAAGCCTAACGTGTACTGTACCAAATCAATTCACACTACAAATGTCATTCAAAACTTTGAATTCATTTTATGTTCAATTAAAATATTTCGCTACGTGTATAATGCATGCAACCTTGTACTCAAATGAACGTTTTAGTGCATTCCAAACGTATATACTACCGCTTCAATATGAACTAAATTTGAATTCGTTTCTCTATTTGAATAAGATCTACAATAATGATTGTTGTGAAGTCAAAGCATTTGAATTTGTTTCTCTATTTTAATAAGATCTGCAATCGTCATTATTGTCAAGTTAAACCATCGTTTGTGTATTATCTTCATAGCACACCACATGATTAGTCTCGAGTTACATATGAACTATGTGTACTATATGAACTCGAACTCAATTTTTTGAATCCACTTTATGTTGATTTCAAATCATAGTACATTTCAAGCTCTAGCTAGATCTTCACAAACTAAACCATGTCTCATATGTATAATGTGTTTATCACATTATGTATGGTGCCCCGCCCCCTACGCCTACAAGTATTTAGATGTGAGTTGCAAACACCACACATTACCACAAATTCAAATAAAATGTGAGAATGTTCGATATATAGTATTGTTTAGATTGTTTGATATTTAGTTGTAAGCTGCAAACGCCACACATTATCACAAATTCAAATAAAATGTGAGATTGTTCGATGTATAGTATGGTTTAGATTGTTTGACATTTAGCCATGAGTTGCAAACACCATGCATTATCACATTATGGTATAACATGTGCAAAACCACAACACGTGTATCACCGCTATATTCATGCATGCATATGTTTAAAACACTATGATCTCCTATTCAAATATATGAATCCACTTTCATATCAACTTATGATCTTTGTTAGTCTCTTACACCCACACAATCCTCTAACCTTTGTAGCTACCACTAACTTTGTCTCGTGCCTGCACACGCCCTCCTCACCCTCCCCCTCCCTCAGCATTCTATCCATCGCGCACATTCATTTTTCTTTTCTTTAGGTCGTTCTCCCACAGTCTCCACAACTCCTTTCCGAGACACACCGATCGATAAACCTCTCCAGCGATGTCTGCCTACAACATACACACACACCTTCAATCTCCTCCTTTATGTGTCATTGCCTCGTGTCTCTCATACGGTCCCACACATGTGTAAACTCTCGCCCCTCTTTTGATCGATCTCAGAACCGGACACTCCTACCCCTATCTAGCTAGTAGCCGGGCCTCTCGCACCACCTCCTAGCTCCATTCTCTCTGTCTATCCGTCTCGCCGGGCCTTATTTGCCTCTAACAAATGGACGTACACCGACCGATCTCCCGCTATACATATAGCTAGCTAGGTCCTTATAACTCATTTTTCCCCACGCGTTGATCGATCTACCTCATTAGTTATGTCTCTCCCTTCCTTCGACAAACAACAATTGATCTACTGATCTAGTTAGGTTTGCTTACCAAACACATGGTTCCCCTTCATCATCCATGGATGTGTCCCGACAGATCTATCACGCACAGGCACACACAGGCACACATCCCCACTCTTATTGATAATATTGCAGTTCCACCCTTAGTTTGTCTAGTAGGCCTCTCCCACCATCTTCGAGAAGCAACTCCATCACCCATCCAGCACTCTACCCCTCTCCCTCCCTCTCTCTCTCCTCTCTCTCTCTCTGTCCCATCCTATTTCCCGTCCTTCAGTTATGTATGGATGTCGACCGATCTCCCTCAAGAAATAGCTGGGTCTCTCCTTCTCAACACATATACGAGTCGTTCTACCTCTATAGTTAGGCCTCTGCCTGCCCCTCCCCCACCCCCTCCCACATACACATACACACCGATACATCGAGCGCTCTAGTCATGTCTCCCTGCCACACACAAACTTGACATGTGCCCTCTTACGTTCCGGTAGCTAGGTCAGTCGCCCTATATCTTTGACTTGCACACACACACACAATTTCGATGGCTCTCTTCATCGATCGCGCACCCACCCACTTGATCCTCTCTTCGACTCTATCGATATCTATGACCCCTCCCTCTCTTCTCGTGGATCGCCCAACCCTCTATATATGATATGGATAGGCCTCCATTTCACACACATTGCATGCAAAATTTTGTTTGAGATGTCATCGGCACATATTCCCACAAATACATTCACGAAATCAACCTCCCCCCAAAACAAAAAACACTCATGAACCGCACAAGCCATTTGTCTAGGTTTGTATCTCTCACACACACCCACGTAGGTGGGGGACGTGCACGAAGAGAAGAGGTGCACGCACGGCGCACGTACTCCCGTCTCTTTCCCAACCACACCCGCGCGGGTACACGGTGGAGCTCATCTATGTACGAAAAGGCAGCCCACGTGGTAATTTGACACGTGTACTGGTTGTCCACTAGATGGAGGGAGGATCGTCTACCACGGGTGAACAAACAAATTGCGACTTGACGCGTTATGTTAAAAAAAGAGGCAATCCATGTGGGGCCTACCTTAGAGGCAAGGCTCTATACACTGGAGTACTTTTGATGTGTCCCATCGACTCGCAGAACGAGGAGAAGCTTGCTTAGTACGCTGTCTCCCCCGCCCACGGGCGCGGTGGCTCGCAGGATGAGGTGAAGCTTGCTTACTACGCCTTACGCCCGCTCCCTCGCCCACGCGCGCGGTGGCTCGCAGGACGAGGAGAAATTTTTACTAGTACTCCCTCCTTTTACTCCTCGTCCCTACCTTGGTCAGAGAGATTATCATATTGTTTGGAATATATATGTCCTTTAGTAGATTTCAATATGAACTACTAGTACATACTCCAAATACTGATGTATATAGACGTATTTTAGAGTGTAGATTCACTCATTTTGCTCCGTATGTAGCATATAGTTGAGACACTTATTTTGGAACGGAGGGAGTACATATTTGCTATGATCTGTCAATCATTGAGATGCAATAGCATGCATGTTAGTATCCTTTGTATTTGATGAAATGTTGCAACGGGCAACCTTGGACGCAAGATACATGTAACAGAAGCTGGAAGCTTCATAGCATTGTACTATCTCGCTGATAAATTACAGTATGTACTATACAAGTACTTACTCCGTTCCTAAATATAAGTCTTTGTAGAGATTTCACCATGAACCACGTACGGATGTATATAGATGCATTTTAAGTGTAGATTCATTCATTTTGTTCCGTATGTAGTCCACCTAGTGGAATCTCTACAAAGACTTATATTTAGGAACGGAGGGAGTACTATGTAAAGAGTTAGGTGTTGCATGGTCTCCAGAAAATATGGTGATAGTGTGAGGTGGGCCATGTAATCACTGAGCCTGCGTGTTTTCACTGCTCTTGCACTCCTCCGCCGTAAGAATGGAGAAAATTGTAATCTAGTAGTACCTCCTTTCGCCGAAAGCGTGGGAGATCTAGCAGTCCTACCACCTCAGTAATAATGACCAATGAGCCGTCAAATCACATAGACCCAGCAGTAAGTTGGACCGACGAAGCAACCATCACTCTTGAATCCGCTTCTCCCTTCAACGCAGGTGCCAGTGAGAGGTCGCGTCCGCTCTGCCCGGGCATGAATGCAGCACCGATTCTTTGGAGCGGCGCTGACCGTTTCGGGCGGGAAGCGCGCGTGGGCGATGCAGGGGCTTTGGGTGGGCCAGGCTGGTCAGCAGCGGGCATGGCAGCTGTCCACTTGTCCCTACCGGACGCCCGGAAACGAGAGGATGCACCTACTCTCGCGGCTAAAATCGTACACTACACACCATCTCTCTGTAGGAGTAGGTCTATCTGTCGCTCTCTCTAACACACACATGCTGTTAAACACACACACGCACACGCACACACACACACATAGGTTCATAGAATAGGAAAATCGTGCGAGTGCGAAGCCACAGGAAGTGAGATACAAATGGAGTACGTACAAGAAGAGAAGAGGTGACAATATTCCATCAAACCAGGACTGAGGAGTAGTACTCCCTCCGTCTAGGTGTTAAGTCATCCTACGGAAATCAGATATTCCCAAAATGTTTAGGCGTCGTCCATTAACTTTGCATCCTAATCCCCTCCTGGCCTCGTTGCTAGCAAGCGTTGTTACTTAGGGAGCGTTTGGATCCTTAGCAAGAACAGCTTATAGCATAGCCGGGCAAGGTTAGGCGTTTGGAACTGTTAAAATATGTTAGCTTTTGTGGGCCAGCTAGCTTGGGTGGGCTAGAAAAACCTTGCTAGCTCAGGAGAGCCAGATCGGCTCGCTTCCGACGGCAAACTTCGCGTAGTAGTAACATAGACTAGTAACATATGCATGTTGTACTAGTCCAAGTTACTCACCACTATGACCAGCCTAAGCAATGTAACCAAACGCTCCTTACTCTGCCTTGTTATCTCCCCCGGAAACCCAATGCATGGAGCGCAACTACGCGTTGATTAGTCAAGAAATCAAAGTCGGCTTGCATGCGAGTTAATACGTGGCCCTGCATGGTAGCTAAAACGGCATCTCTTAGTTGTTTGGATTAATTGTTGCGTTTAGAGACAGAAATCAGGGCTTTGATTGGAGGAATGACTGGTCAAGTTTCTCCTTCTCCTCCAATCTGCTGGCACCTTGGTCCCGCTGCACCTTCTAACGTGACTTATTACACCTAGACGGAGGGAGTCGTACGAGATACGGTGGCACACTGACTTAGGTCGAATACAAGTGCCCAAAATTGTGTGCATGTTATAATAAGGATTCACTTAAAATAGTACGTGAGCGAACAGAGGCATCAATTGGACAGTGTTCCTGAGCAGTAGCGAGATGTGTGAGGTAAGATACACCGCTGGCGCTTTTAATTTTTCTTATTAATTTGTTTGTTTCACCCTCTGACTGGTGGGACCCAACGTACTACGTGGAGAGAGGTAAGGTGACTAAGGCTGCATTATTTCTGCACCACTGTGGATAGTCTTACCACCAAAGCCACATGACACGATTATGATTTAAATCTCAATGACTCCCACACAAAAAAAAACATGGCATGCTTGTCACACGAATGCATGAATGTATAAAAGGTTATTTTCCTCTCGTTGAACATAACGGGAGGGTTGTGTAGCTGGTTAGCCTGTTCTCTCATCAAACTTGAGGTCTCGGGTTCGATAACTACACTTGAGCATAATTCGTGCCAGGAGGATTCTTTGACTGGTCAAAATGGATGGATACGGAGCTATACGATCTCGTAGTGTTCGTATAATCACCTCATCACGTATAAGCTGCAGCCTCGGCGCTTGTTTTCTAGGGTTTGCACTCTTCACACTCTCTCCAGTATATACATACACGCTGGAGCCTCAGCGCTTGTAGTTGCTCTCTTCACACTCTCTCACCCTCTCCAGATCTAAACAAGACTTCGTTGGCCTCTCTCTCTCCCCTCACTGCTGGTCTGCTTGTAGTTGCTCTCTTCACTCTCTCTCACCCTCTCCAGATCTAAACAAGACTTAGTTGGCCTCTCGCTCTCCCCTCACTGCTGGTCAAAGAGCCGGCAGGAACCGTCCACCGGGAAGGGAAGGAGGCTTAACGCTGTCGCCGTCGGTGAGGGAGGGAATCCACTACCGGCGCAGCTGTTCACTTTCACCTAGCGGCGGCGCGGGAGGGCCTCCGACCCCTTCTTCTTCGCCGCCGTACATAGTGTGGGTCGAACGGCCTCCGGTCGCCCACCGAACCACACCCCAAGAACCTTAAGGTATAATTTACTTATTCCACATGCATTTCTCTAGCTGCATGTGGGCTTTTTCCGCTTCTGGACTTGAATCTAGGTGTTGGATCAAACAGGAAAGTAGTGGGGAAAGTTGTAAACCATGAATCTAGGACGTGGTTCAAAGAGGAAAGGAATGGGGGAAAGTAGTGGGAAAAGTTGTATAGCATGAATCTAGGACATGGTTCAAAAAGGAAAGGAAGGGGGAAAGTAGTGGGGAAAGTTGTATCGCATGAATCTAAGACGTGGTTCAAAGAGGACAAGAATGGGGAAAGTAGTGGGGAAAGTTGTATAGCATAAATCTAGGACGTGGTTCACAGAGGAAAGGAAGTGGGGAAAGTACTAGTACAGACTGGCTATCCAGTACCTACGTTGGTCGAAAAGGGAAAACAATGACAAACGCAGTACGCACATCTGTAACGAACTGATCTTTTGTTTTGGGGGACAAGGCTGTAGAGTTTGAGCAGGACTAGATTTGCTGCGCTCACACAGGGAAATGTGTCTAAAGATAACACAACTGGGACCAACACAAATATGCTCCTTGGTTGTTTGTTCTTTGTTGCAACAGACTGTGCATCACCCCAGTACATCGGTAGATGCACATGGTGCTGGTGCGTCCACTGTCCCGTGCAACTCTTTAGCTGTTGTTAATCTAAGGCCCTATTTGGTTAAAAACTCCCTAGTCCCTACCTGCTTGGTTCCAGGGACTAAACATGGACTAGAGGCTATTAAATGACATGCTAAAAGACCATGTTACCCCTAGTAATGAACTAATAGAGACAAGGTGCTATGCGTGGCAGGGGCAACTGTTGGAAATAGTCCCAAAAAGGCTCTCCCGCGGGGTCTTCTTTCTTTAGTCCCAAATGCCCACTTTTAGTCCCTAAAAGTCCCTCCTGTTTGGTTTAGATGGGACTGACACGGAGTTTTTTTAGTCCCTCCACCAAAATGTCCGTGTAAACAAGCACCTTCTAATAATGCCGCTGGAAAATTGATGCAATGCCACAGTTAAAAGCAAATTACATATTTAACAAATTTTATTGTTAATATAATCTCTCTGTTAATATTAAACAATGCCACCGTTTGAGAAATGCTACTGTCTTGCTTTCTTTCCCATTTAGATAAGGTAGATGCTTCTTTTTGTTGGCTTCTGTTTCATCCCCCGTTATTGACCACTAGTTGTTTCCTTTGCACCTCTGTGTAAACAGGGTTATGTACTTCACCTCGTTGCCATTGTGACCTTTTGTTGCACTGCACAAAACACTTTTGTTTTAAGAGTGTTTTGTGCAGTTCAACCAAAATGTCACACTGACAATGTTGCTTGATTGCTTGATCTTAGTGGAACTGCACAAGAGGAGATCTTACTTCCTATCCGTGTTGGCAAATTTGATTCGGATCTTCTTCTTGTGAGTTGTTTGAATTCCGCGTCATGAGAGGTCAGTACAAGCCTTCTTTCACATGATTCTGCAGTGTGCTTTCATATGTTGTGCTAATTGTACGGTAATGTTGCTTGATTTTAGTGAACTGCACAAATGGAGACAAGACTTCCAATCTGTATGTGCACCGCAATATCCCATTGAGGTAAGATAAGGATATTTCACAACTGTTGGCCTGTATTTTGCCACTTTCATCAAAAAATTAATGTCATTGTTTAGTGCTATACTTGTGCAACCTAATTGACATGCCAAATCTTACATTGAAGGCGAAGCTTGTCTGTTATTGAACCAAGTGATGAAGGGGAAGAACAAGCGGAAGAAAAACAAAAATCAACTCCTGGTGCTGTAGTGAAGCACTGGAACTGTGATGACACAAGTGATGATATAGTTTTGCATCTTAATTTATTGCTATGGCTGGAACGAGCAATTGTTTTGCCACTGATTTGATGCCACTCTTAATGTAATACGTAATTATCTCTACTTGTGCAAAGAGGGATCTTCTTTGAAGATACCATAAATTTTAGTGGAACTGCACAAGAAGATGTTGGAAACATTAATCTAATCGAGGAGTATATAGTAAGCATGGCCACCATAGTAGATAGCAACAGATGGTTCCGGAGAAGTGCTTCATCTGTATGCTCTACACAATAAGCCTCCTGACAAAGGTTGGTACTCGCCCACTGATTTCATCCATATGATTGAGCTTTGTCATCTCTATTGGTGTTGTGCTACTGTTTAGATACTGTCATCAAAAAGTGGTATTGTCCTTGAGAAGTGCTTCATCTGTGCTGTTTTAAATATTTCCTTTCCTTTTTTTCGAGAAAACAGGGATGCTAGCATTTAGTTATCCTCTTGTCTTTGCAAAACAGGATCATCCTCCTCTGAAGAAGAATATGGAGTACGTGAAGTGACTAGTTCCGATTATGCCAGGATGAAGAAGCCCTGTCTATCTTCTCATCATAAGGAGCAGTCGAAGGATAGTTACATTACCCCCCACAAGACCAAACTAACTTCAGCTCAGAAGGACTGTCAAATCTCCATTTTCTTGCTGTGATGCGCGAGTACAATGTTGTTCTAGGATTATTTCCGGTGAGTTCCATTTTTCTAAAAGTGTGCTCTACATGGACCATGTAGGTGCCTGTTTAAACTGTCAATTCATAGTACAATTTGCTTTATACTAATCACTTTTTTGTATTTGTGCAAACAGGGGTGCTCAGCTTGATTTCAATGGGAACTACACAAAATGTTCATGAATACATTGAATCATTCATTTCCACCACATATAAGGGCGAAATCATACAAGCTACGTGCGAATTTGGTTGATTTTGGTGGAACTGCACAAAAAGAACAGCTGGTTTATTTAGCACGAGGTGCCATGTCAATGTCCGAACTGATGGCAAACCCTGCCCATTCCACAATCGTAGGCATTTGATATTTTGGAATGGGAAAACCTTGTCAAATTTTGCTCATTGATTTTAGCAAGAAGACATGCGTTTGATATTTTTGAATGGGACGCCCTTTGCTATTAGCAGCGTCGATCCATTTTTTCTTTATTCTTTAGTTGTGAAGTAAATATTGGCTCTGACATGTGAATCGCTGAGATGCATAATCATCGATTGTTTTGAATGTTCTCTATGAATTGCCAGGCCTGTGTGTTTGATTGCAATGTACAGGAACGCTAAAAAGCTGCTCAAACTCTTTGTACTCCTTCTGTTCCTTTTTACTTCGCACATTGTGAAAGTGCATACTTTTTTCTATAAGATTGGTCAAAGTAGAGATACTTTGACTGCGGACAAAACTTGTATGCAGACTAGAAAGGACCGGAGGGAGTACATGTGAAACTGCTGCAAACGAGGTGATCACCCTAGGAATAATGCTAGTACGTATTGTTTTGCATGTTCATCCAATGCCAGTGATACAAGAATTCGAACTAATCGAAATAAATTCATTCATACACGGTCGGATTTCATATAAACATGCCGGATTTCATTACATTTCATACATTCTTCAACTAAAAAGGGGTGCGCTGGAGGTATAATTAACCGAAGCTACCCACCTATGTCCGGCTGAGCCGAACAGAAGCTTCAGTGACTTAACTGCAGGTGCAGTTGCGTAACTGACATGTGGCCCAGATGCCTGTTGGGCCCACGTGTCAGTCAGCCAACTGCACCAGCAGTTAAGTAGAAGAAGCGTCCTTCTCCAACATAGCTCTCCGACTCCACGTCGCCGCCAAGAAGCTAACCGGCCGTCAGTGGTCAACCCGCCTAGCTTGTCATAGCGATTAGGGCAACTAGGTGCCCAATGATCAGGATCCCCACATGACAAACACCTTTCTTATTGTCATTCTTCTTCTTGAAGTTCGTGTGTTGCACAGCCTTGTTCTTCCCATCAAACTTTGCTTTACCATCAAAGTTGCCCTTGTTCTTGAACTTGTGGGGCTGGAAGTTCTTCTTCTGTACCAGATTGGCACTAGATCCTCCCTCAATTCCTCGAGCACGTGTGTCCTTTGCCCTCGCCTTTTCTTCCACATCAAGAGTGCCAATGAGATCAACGAAGGAGGAAGCTTAGTGATGATACCTCCGGCAACAAACTTGTCCAGTAGCATACAACTGAAGTGCTCAAGTTCTCTAGCAAATGACTGTATCTCATGAGCTTGCTCAACCACGGAGCGCTCTTCAATCATCCTGTAATCATAGAATTGCACCATGATGTACAGCTCAGTGCCAGCAACCGGAGGGTAGCAGCGGTGGCCTTACTTGGACCCGAGCGGCGGCGACCTACCGTGTTCTACTCTTCCTCATTTTCTGTGTGGCGCGGCCTCGTTGGCAGCGGGGCGGGGCCGCGGCGGAGCCGGCGATGTCCTCTGTCTCGTTGACGGCGGGCGGCGCCTCGGCGGAGCAGGGGAAATCCTCCCCCTCGTTGCCGGCAGGGTGGGGCCTCGGCGGAGCCGCGGTGTCCTTTGCCTCGTTGTTGGCGCCGCGGGGCCTCGACGGAGCAGGGCCTCGTCGACACCAGCAGAGCGGGGACTCGTCGGAACCGGCATTGTCCTTTGCCTCGTCCTCGGTCTCGCCAAACAGCGCCTCGCCCGCTTCATCGCCCTCTTTGTAGGCGGCCGCAGCCTCCGCCACCCGCATGCGGTACCGCCAGCGCTCGAGGCGGCCCTCGCGGGCGGAGCGGTACGATTCGAGCAGCGCCTCCTGCTCCGCCCGCTCCGCGGCGATCTCCTCCTCCGCCTGCAGGTGCTCCTGGAGGAGATGCTGGTTGTAGGCGGCTTCGGCCTGTGCCTCCCGGAATTGCTCCTCACGCTTCTGCCTCACCGTGTCCATATATTGGGCACGGGCCTCGCCGATGGTCATGGTGCAATGCACCGACGAGTATGGCGCGGAGGAGGGGGTTGGCGCCGGATCGTTGACTACCATGTTCTCCATTGGGACGTCGTCGTCCTCCGGCTGCCTGCCGGCCAGCCAGTCGGCAGCAATGGCTGCCATCTCCTTGTGGTTCATCGTCCGCCCGTCCCGAAGAGCGCTGGAGTGCGAGGAAGCCATGGTGGGGAGTAGTGGTGTGGACAGGAGAATAGGAACGGATGCGGATGACTGCGGCTATGGCCGGCGCAGCAGTTTATATAGCAATGGTGGGCGGCAGAGGGACGGACGTGTGGTGCCGGAGTAGCCGCCTCGGCAACCGCGTATCATTAATGTGGGCGGCAGAAGGACGGACGGACGACACTTGTGTCGTTTGAAGGCGGAGCAATCACATGCACCGGGAAGCGGGGCGGGCGGCGCTGACCGTTTCGGGCGGAAAGCGCGCACGAGCGAGGGAGGCGGTCTGGGTGGGCCACGGCAGTCAGACTCGTGCTTGGCAGCGGGTCGGTCCAGCAGCGGGACATGCTGGCTCGCCAGCTACCTCGTGGAGCTGAGCGACAACAATCAGACGATGGACGTAGCTTCCGACCAGGAGCCGGCGCGACTGTCCAAGCCGGTTCATGCCATGTTCACCATAGAGCAGGTGCGGCCGCACTTCGATGTCCTAATGGCGGAAGAGCTACCAGCGCAGGAGGACCTGTGCTGCAACCTCCGTCTCCTCAACGAGCACCGGTGAACAAGCGAACTACAATGCCCCCACGGACATGTGGCCCTATGATCCTGGCTTCCCGAATGAGCAGCGGGCGCTGTATCAGACCATCTGTAGGGCCCGCGAGGCCCTCTCCGCCGTCCTTCGAGTTGTTGCGCTCGTTGTGGCGCCACCTTCTTGCGTTGTCAACATGGTCAACGGACATGAGGATGAGGAGATGACTTTACTTGGAGAGGATGACAGTGGGGACCCACCAGGGCCATAGCCGCACGTACGCAAGTGCCTCCTTATTACTATATAAAACTATAATTTTTTTTGCTTCCTCCTGGTCTCCTGACATCACGGTCCAATACCATTGTCAACCTATGTAGTCAATAAACGAGAGAATTGCACAAGAAGCGGCCGACAGCTGGGACCAAGCAGCTCGAGCTGTATTTGTGTTTTTGAGGTGTGAGCACTGCAGAGTTTTTCTTGAGCAATGTTTAGCCCAGATATTAATTTTTCTCCTTTGAACAACAATGAAAACATCGCTGCAGCTATTAACTGGGCGGGCTATGGCCCGTCTAGCCCAAGCCAGATATCTAGCCCCGATATTAATTTTTTTCAAGCTGAAAATGGCTAGCCCAGCTATACTTTTTTAGGAATACCCAGGCAAGGTCAAGTTGTTATTCTCCGCCCCGCTGGGCTGCAAATCTTTCCTAGGAGGGATGCATTAGGCTTAACAAGAAAATGGGCTTTAAGAAATAATAAATGGGATGTAATTATAAAAACTGGGCAGTAACTATAAAAAATGCACCAAACACGTAATTACTTTATAAAATATTATTTTTGGATAGTGAAAATTTTAATTTCATTAATTGTTGCGAGCGCAATGTTTCGTTGGATTTTTACGTAATATAAATTTATATTGAAATTGTATTTAATCTGACTAGAAATTTTGGGATAAAAATATTTCGGATCCCATCAAAATGTGGAAAATTTTGTTGAATTCTGTTTTGAACGGTTGGTTGAAATGGGTTGTACTTTTAACAAACTGTAAATGGGCTGTAGTAAATTCTATTAGAATTCAAAAATTGGCTGGACATTCTTACAAATCTCAAATGGGCTATAAGTTCTCTGCCACACACTTGTGGCCTTACTAAGTTGATGCATCCCCTAAAAAAAGAGAGTTGACGCGTATGCAAGGCTTTGTCAACTTATAGTCAGCACACGGTTCTAGCAGCAGTGGCTGTTGGATGTCCATCCAACGGATGTCGTGCTTCTTCTTCAATCTCGGATATTCTAGCTTCACCCGCCCAAAAAATGATTCCTCCCCCTGACATCTGGGCGCACCATTTCGGAAGCTGACGTGTGGGCCTACTAAGTTGACGCGTACCAAGGGCTTTGTCAACTTAGTCAATATAAACGATTCTAGTTGCAGTGACCGTACGATGTCCATCCAACGGCCGTCGTGCTTCTTCAACCTCTGGTCTTCTTGCTCCAGCCGCCCAAAGCAGCGGCCGGTCGTGCCGCCTGCTCCTGCCTCCCGTGGCCTGCTGTGCTGCCGCGCAGGCCTCACCGCCCCCTACTACTCCCACCGCTGGCCAGGGCATCCCTCCACTCACCCACACCCCTTGTTATTCTGCGGCGACGGCAACGTCACACTGCAGCCGAACCAGTGAACCCTCGTACTCCTCTCCGCGTGGGCATCCACTGCCGCGCCTTCCCCGGCTCCGCGTCGTCCCCTTCCTAGGCCTCGCCGTCGTCCACCGCCCTGGTGCTCTCGGCGCGGCGTGGTCAACGTGGTCAAGGAACGATTCCATCGAAAGAGTACTGTACGTGGAGAGGCTGACAGCTGGGTCCACGACAGCCGCAAGGAAGTGCCTCCTTATTACGCGGAAAATAATTATTCCTCCACCTGACAGTAGGGACCCACCGGATGGGCCACCGTATTTGGCGAAAAAAAGTTTCCCCCTGACTGCTGGGACCCACCGGATGAGCCAACGTATTTCGCGAAAAAAATGTTCCCCCCACTGTCAGCTCGGACCCATCGGAGGTGCCTCCTTATTACGCACAAAAAAATGAATACTCCCCCTGCTAGTTGGGACCCACCTTGGTGGGAGGCTGACTTGTGGGCCTACTAAGTTGACGGGGACGGAGTGCTTTGTCAACTTAGTCAATATGAACGACTCTAGCTCCAGTGACCGTACGATGTCCATCCAACGGTTGTAGTGCTTCTTCAACCTCTGGTCTTCTTGCTCCAGCCGCCCAAAGCAGCGCCGGTCGTGCCGCATGCTCCTGCCTCCCGTGGCCAGCTGTGCTGCCGCAGAGGCCTCATCGCCCCTACTATTCCTACCACTGGCCAGGCCCTGCGGCGACAGCAGCCTCACACCGCAGCGGAACCAGTGAACCCTCGTACTCCTCTCCGTGCGGGCTTCCACTGCCGCGTCTTCCCCGGCTCCGCGTCGTCCCCTTCCTAGGCCTCGCCGTCGTCCACCGCCCTGGTGCTCTCGGCGCGGCGTGGTCAACATGGTCAAGGAAGGACTTCCATCGGAAGAGTACTGTACATGGAGAGGCTGACAGCTGGGTCCACGGCGGCGCAAGGAAGTGCCTCCTTATTATGCGCAAAATAATTATTCCTCCACCTGACAGCAGGGACCCACCGGACGGGCAACTGTATTTCGCAAAAAAAAACGTTTCCCCCTGACTGCTGGGACCTACCAGCTACATCTTCGCACGCAAGGAAGTGCGTCCAGGCAAAAAAATGATTCGCCCCCCTGACTGCTGGGACCCACCAGCTACATCTTCGCAGGCAAGGAAGTGCCTGACAGTCGGGACCCACCTGGTCGAAGCGTATGTAGCGTTGTCATTCTGGTCACGAACGTGTACGTACATACTGGTCGATGTAGAGGAGCGCACGTGTCGTAGTAGAGGCGCGCACGTAGCATGTACACGTACGTACAGCGGCCAGTGTGCAAGAAAGAAAATACGGCCACGTACGTACATACGGGCAGGGTCCCGAACGCCTACTCGCGCATACGTATGGCCAGGGCTCGTGTACATGGCTGGGTCAGAACGGAGAAACTGCGTCGTTGTCGTGTTCATGGGGAGCCAACCGGCTGGGTCGGAACGGAATGTGTCGTCGTGTTCATCGGGAGGGCTTGGATGGAACAGCCGATAGAAACGAGGCATGGCGTATCGCAGAACGGAGGAAACGGCCTTGTGTTTGACCGGCCACGGTCGAAACGGGATCCTGTTCATCGGGAGGGGTCTGGCGTACCGCAAAACGGAGGAAACGGGCCTCTTACGGTCGAAACAGGGGTCCTGTTGATCGGGAGGGGTGTGGCGTACCGCAAAACAGAGGAAACGGACTTGTGTTGGAGCACTACGGTCGAAATGGGGGTCCTGTTCATCGGGAGGGGTGTGGCGTACCGCAAAACGGGACTCCACGGGATACTGTTCATCTCCACCGTCGACCCCCTCCAGCCTCCACGGGCTACTGTTCATCCACCGTCGACCTCCTCCAGCCTCCACCTACGACTGTTCATCCACGGGCTCCTGTTCATCCAGCCTCCACCGCGCGCTACTCCACCGGCTACTGTTCAACCAGCCCCCTCCACCGTCTACTGTTCAACCACCCCTCCATGGGCTACTGTTCATCCATCCCTCCACCATCTACTGTTCATACTGCCGTCCACGGGGTGGCCCTGTTCATCCAGCCCTCCACGGGGTCCTGTTCATCCAGCCCCAACCGGCTCGATCGATCGGGGTCCTGTTCATCCAGAGGCAAGACCACGGGGTCCTGTTCATCCACCCCCACCGGGAACTGTCCATCCAAACCCCCCCAGCAACGCTCACTGTTCATCCAGTGGCAGCATCAATCGGCTTCAGTTAGCAGCAGTAGCGAAGGAATCGCTAGATCGGGTTCAGTTAACAGCCATCGATCGATCGCTTGGGTTTAGTAACGCGTAGCCTGTAGTGCAATCGCTCGGGTTCAGTTAGAGCCCAACGCCTCGCTCGGGTTTAGTTAGAGCCCAACGCCTCACACCCACATGCGTGCGTGTACGAGAGAAACGCGCATCGCTCGGCCCCGACCACCCACCGTAACCGGGAACACCTTGATATTTTCCTCGCCCTCGCTTCTACCACGGTTTTTTCCGTCATGGACGGCCCAAAGAATGTCATGCAGCTACGTCTCCGGCCCGCCCAAGACGAAAAGCCCGTTTTCTGTCATGATTTTTTGTCATAGAAGTAGGACCCCACCACAACTATGATGATACCGGGTTTTGTCACAATTATCGTCATAGAAGTGTCATAAGTATGACAGATTAAAATTTCATTCGGCCCAAAATGTCACGGATGTGTCTTTTTTTTGTAGTGGGGACAGAAGAAATTTCCCCCGAGGTAAGAGCGGTGAATATGATATACGCTACACATATCCCCAAAAGGGAGCGCAAGCGCGCACTACGGGACGTCTATGCCATAGAGCCAGTCGCCCCAAAATTCAACCCATGGTCAGCCTGTCCGATCACTTTCGATCGCAGAGACCACCCGACCAGTATCCGTCATGGAGGTTCGGCAGCATTGGTCCTCGACCCAATTATCGACGGATTCCATCTCACGCGCATCCTCATGGACGGCGGTAGCATCTTTAATCTGTTTATCAGGACACCGTCCACACGATGGATATTGATTCATCAAGGATCAAGCCCACTAAAACTACCTTTAAAGGAGTAATACCCGGCATAAAGGCCTGTTGTACATGATTCATAACGCTGGAAGTAGTCTTCGGTTCACCGCATAATTTCCGTAGCGAAGAATTAATCTTCGACGTCGTCCCCTTCCGCAGTGGCTACCATGCACTACTCGGACGGACCGCTTTCGCCCATTTCAACGCAGTCCCGCACTACGCCGCTCCCTCCGTACTGAGGAGCATACCGCGGCCCTCGCAGCCGAGGTGTAGGGTGGCCTCGTTAAGCTGAATACTACACCGGCAGTCAAGCCCCCGGACACTGTCAAACGAGTCCGGTCTACCCTGTAGAATGAAAGTCCAGCTAGTCCAGAGCTAGACTAGCAATCCAGCCTCCGTCAAAGCCCCAAACTGATAGCGGCATATGTATCGCGTGTACATTACTACGCACTAGAGATACCATGGGCTAGGATGGAGGCCTATTAAAAATAAAGTCCACAATACGATTCGACCCTATCCGGACCATCATATTCTTTATTTTCTTCTTCTTCTTATTCTTATTTTTCAGGTTCTTTACAACCCACATCACTTCTTGATGATACCAAGGGCCCTTCTTACAGGCCCCTCATTTATGCTCGATCGTTTATCCTCTCAAAGGATCACACACCAAGGCGACAAGCAGCGCAGACGTGTGGCCGAGTATCCAAAGGATCTTCAAGATGATCCTCTCCCTTTTAGGACCTATATACTGCTTTCCTTTGTGCCCGGCATGTAAAATAGCCCAGATGCTTATCGCATCCTCTGCAAAACTACGATTTGACGTATCAATCAGACTATAATGGAAACGGTTTCGCCCAACCTTGTTTGGCATTGGCTTATTTCTTAACCTGTTCCCCCCCTATACGTCAGATTGGCGTATAGACCTTGGTACGACTTAAATCGTCAGGGGCTTTATTCAGCCATATACCTTTTCGAAAATAAAAAGTCTGAACACCTTTATAGTGTACTTTGGCGTCCCGAATATGGCATTATATGCATCGGCTCCGAATCATGTCTTTGGTCAATAGTTGGGTTGCCCGGCTCCTATGATTACCACCTTACGTTCCGCGCGTTCGGCTAAGGTAGTAAAGGCAGAACTACTACGATTGTGTTTCCGGTTCATCCCGTCAAGCACCTCAGTAGAGAAAGCCGAAAACTGACTGTCATGATGAGGCGAGAGCTGGTTAGCGATTCGCGACTTAATAAATCTCTAGCGATTTCTTTCG